>NC_060251.1:26403411-26712568 GCF_921293095.1 Ischnura elegans | reverse complement strand
CCATTTATATGCACATATTATGTACATAATATGCGCGTTTTATACCATTGTGGTGGCATAATATTCGCATAATATTTGAATATTATGTGCATATTATTCACTTTGTGCTGTGTGGGTTGAAGTTCGAAAGGATTCTCCACACCTCACTTCCCACTCATCACCAACGACACGTTATTTCACATTAACATTGCGAATAAAATGAAATGGATAGGCTGGAACAAATTATTAAACTAGCTAAACCAGTTATTGTAACATCAAAAAACTTCGAATTTCACTTTTACCGTAACCAAAATATGACCAAAACAAAAACAAACAACAGCGCAACGAAATTCGTGAAATGTAAACACTGGCGAATGCTAAAAATGAATTGGCAATAGGTAATAAAATCAAGCAGAACTTAGAAGCGAACGAACGAATGAAAATTAATATGCGTTCGATGTATCCCTAAGGTACAACAGTACAACTAGCTTAAACATGAAACATATCCCCTTCGCAATAGTTAGATATCTTAGATCGAAATGTATAGGGTTGATTGAACCAGCATGGAAGAAATAAATAATTTCGTCGAAGATGTTACATTCACAACTCACTTCAATTGTCGCTTCACTCTTTACTTCATCGTCTATATGCAATCATTCACTTAGGGGTCACTTGCACTAGAGGCACAATGAAAGTTCACGTTGCCTGCCTAACTTGAAGAATGGATTTTATGTCGCCTTGATCCATCCGGAAGTTTCATGCACAACATAGGCCATTTCAAAATAAGGAATAACCTTGGTCAATGTCCAGTCGGCATGCAGAGTGCTCAGCTTGGCATCGAGGGTACAGGCTTTCTACGTCATCACCTCTATTTAAAGATGGCGGACAGTTTTTAGCGGCGTTGAAATTGTTCTAATTTTGATTGCTAATAATTCCACCATTACTTTTTCAACGCATCCGTAATTAATCCCAATAAAAATGAAATTAAATCAGATGTGATATCCATTCGTTTTTTGAGACCGTTCTGATAGGCTTGAACAACCCTATTAAAATTTTCGAATGCGTAAGAAGCATGAAGTAGTCATTTAAAATCTTGAGATATTCCATATTTCAGAGGGAATTGCAATAATGTCGCAGATTTAAACATAATCCACTAACTCCATGAGGTGGGCAGGCCAAATTTTAGCATTATTTCACAGAGAAAATGGCGTTCCCGAGGGACAAACATACAAAATATGCATCAAACAAATCGGGATGGCACCAAACACCTTGCAGTGAGTTTCTTGCATGGGAAGTTGGAGAAACAAATAGAATTAGTTACATCGTGCACGTGGAACAGCATGAAGGAACGATCAGGCTAATATCATGGTGAGTATTATGCAAATGCATACTTAATCATTGGGAATCAATTGCTTGCCGCTTCAAAATATAACAAAAATTAAACACAAAACTGTTCGCAATAAACAAGCATGACCGTTACCTTAGCTACCTTCCTGTGCGGGAGAAAACTAGAAATATTTTTCTTTCAAACCTGGCCGAGTGTCTTGCGAGGAGTGAACCTTAATAATCCGGGGCAACCCTTCTTTCTCTAGGCTAAGGATTGGCCTACAATGGGGCACTTGTCCCAGGCAAATTAACAGGGTTAACAGCGTGGAGCGGGAAGGAACCTTGCGATCTGAGGGCGGCTGGGTAGTAGGTATAGAGCGTTCCACATTTAGTTGACAGTACGGGCCTTATGGATAACAGTGTTGCCAAGCTTCCGCTCCGCCGGTAGGCATCCTAACAGCGTATGCAACCACACATTATATGGCGCCAAAATGGTTTAGTTCAAAAAGAAGTTAGGAATCGCACGAAAGACGGCGTAAATTAAGGAATATTTTTGCGTAAATTACAATACCTTTGCTGCAATATAAAAGGAAAAGCCTTTTCTTCTTTTATGTATGTACTTATTCAATGCACAAGCTGAATAATGAATAATCTGTAATGTAAAAAATAACAATAAATTGAAGGATAATAAAAATTATCGCCACTCCTGAATGAGACAAAATTTCTATTCCTTCCATATTATGCAATATTTTTTGGCTCTGGCTAGTGTTACATGAAAGGCGATGTTGTATAAGACATCATCAATCTTTTATTTTTCAAAAATTTCCCGTACTTGGTTTATTGTAAATTAAAGATCTCTTTTCAAGCTGACATCTTCAAAGCTTATTTCCTTAATGTTCTTTTTCCTCCACCTTATAGTAGGCAAGGATTCCAATTCCCTTGAGTAATAAGAGGCATTATCTACCACTATTATTGATCCTTCGGGTAAGTTTGCTAGAAGTGAGTGCTCAAAACCATCTCTCGTAACACTTGCCACCCACTTCTTCATGCTCATCCATTGAGTTCTTTTTGTACAGAAACACATGAAATGCTCCTTTTATAAACCCATTTTCCGTTCCTGCGTGTATAATTGCAAATCGTCCTCCTCTGGAAGTGGGGGCCAAGCCCAGTATTTAGTCCAGCAAGGAAAGCTTGACGCGGATTTTCTAATTGTTAGTTTCGCAAACTAATTTTCACTATTTGTCCAACATTAATCCAACTTTTTTTTACAAACATTAATACACGTTTCTGACGGAAATTTAAGGAAATGTTTTTTATAGCTTTTGTTATAATTTTTATCGAAAAACTGTTGGCACCAATGAATGCAGCATCTTTTTCTACATTAGAATGCAATTTTTAATAAGTACATAACGCAACATTTATTTTCGTGCTGTTATTGACAACACCGCGCTCCTGCCCTTATGGAGATTAACATGGGAAACGATTCTCCATAAGAGCCCATACTGTCAACTAAATGTGGAACGCTCTATAGTAGTGAGCTAGTAGCCAATCAAAAGCGCTGCCCCTTCCACCTCTCCGTTCCCCTCCAAAACCTTCCCTTTTCCCCTCCAACCGGCTTACCGGCGTTGCCAGCCTTGGCAATAACGGTACTTTCGGGGGCTGCGGAAGATTCTCGGACGAACGCTGTGCGATCTCCGCAGATTCGATTTGGTAACACTGCTGTACAGCGTTCCACATTTAATTGACAGTATGGGCCCTTATGGCGAATCGTTTCCCATGTTAATCTCCATAAGGCCGGGGGCGCGGTGTTGTCAACAACAGCACGAAAATTAATGTTGCTCTATGCACTGATTAAAAATTGCATTCTAATGTAGAAAGAGATGCTGCATTCATTGGTGCCAATAGTTTTTGGATAAAAATTATAACAAAAGCTATAAAAAATATTTCCTAAAATTTCCGTTAGAAACGTGTATTTTTTTTACTTTATCTTCTTCTCGCAATTGTTGCCTGACCGTTGTCTGTATTGAATAGAATCTTTTGCGTAAAATTCTTCATACTCTTTTCTCTGTGATGGTCTTCACCTATTTTACAATAATAATTGCGTTAAAATGTTGTTTTGCCGACGTAACACCCTTCAGGACAAAAAAATTTTGATTTTTGCTAAGTAAAAAGAAGTCGCCTACTAACTTACGTTTCTTACGCCGTAGGTCCCTATATGCTGCGTATCAAATTGAAAGAAAACTACAAAGTTATTTTTAGTGAAAAAATCATTAACTTACATCAATTCTAAAGGAAGCTACAAGGTTTTGATCTTAAGAAAAAATATTACGGCGCCGCTGGGCCGGGCTTCTTGATTTTCTTGCGCGCAGAGGGAAAATTCTGGGCGGAATAGGAGCTTTTTGTCAATGCGTACTATGAAATATATATCTATTCGTTTTATATCCTGAACAGAAAATGCTCATACGTCGTAACAGCAGTGTTTTTATTTCACTACATTGATACACGAAAGCAAACAAATTTTAACGGCTTGGAAATAAGACGCAAATTTCGCCTTGAGTGTTTCGGCCCCGCCGCAGACACCAAGAAATAGAAAATATCATAATCTGTGCGAAACACTACCCCAGGGGTGTCAAACACGCGGCCCGCGGCATCTGCACCAAAGCGACCCTAGCGGAAGGGGCCGGGGGAAGAATTTACGGAGGCGTTCAGTTTGCCGTTGCATTTTTTGGAGTGAACAAGTGTTGTGTGGTCTGCTGAATTTGAGAGCTGTGAAGTGTGTTTTACACTTATCTCTGTTGTAACGCGCCCAATCACCATGTCCGATACAAAGAAGGGAAGAAAAGGTGAGAAGCTCAGAAGCCGCGAAAGACAGTACTGGGCCCTATGCCCCCACTTCCCGAGGAGGACGATTTGCAATTATACATGCAGGGACGGAAAAAGGGTTCATAATAGAAAAATCGCAAGTGTTTCTGTGCAAAAAGAACTCAATGAATGAGCATAAAGAAGTGGATGGCGAGTGTTACGAGAGATGGTTTGAGCACTCACTTCTTGCATACCTACCCGAAGGATCAATTATAGTGGTAGATAATGCCTCTTATCACTCAAGGAAATTGGAATCCTTGCTTACTACAAGCTGGAGGAAATAAAACATTAAGGAATGGTTGGCTGGTAAAGAAATTAGCTTTTGATGATGTCAGCTTGAAAAGAGATCTTTTATTTACAGTAAACCAAGTACGGGAAATTTTTGAAAAATTCAAGATTGATGAATTAGCAAAGTCTGTGAAGTTCTAAGATTACCACCATTTAATTGCGAATTAAATCCAATTGAGATGGTTTGGGCTCAAGTGAAACATATCATCGGGATGAATAATTCAACGTTCTAGAAGTCTGAAGTGGAAAAACTTATAGGAGAAAGCTTTGATACTATTACTTCGGAGAACTGGAAAAACTATGTTGAGCACGTCAAGAAAGAGGAAGAAGAAATGTAGCATGCAGACAATTTGCAGGATGATATAGAGGAGTTGATAGTTCGTCTGACATCGTCTTCAATCGAGGAGCCAGGGCCACAGCCGAGCACATCCCGCTACATGGAAGGAGTGGAAAGTCTGCCGGACTCCTAAACGAACATTTATGGAGGGAACATCTATGGAGGGAACATTTATTACCTTTTTTGTGTGTCTGCTGATTACGACGATCGTGTACTATAAATCCTCAGGCAAGTTTTTATTGAGATTTGAAAGATTATTGCTATTCATAATTTATCTCCATCACAAATTGCATCATAACGCTGGCCAAACGATAGCCAATAAATTGAAGGAGAGAACCAAGCTTTAAAAACATGAGCACTAGCCCTAATAGGTGCGTGTGTAGTCAATGCTTTAAAATACTTGTATTAAATGTTGTCAGTAATGTTCTTTAATTACCTCGTCCTAAACTTTTGCTGGGTGAAAATAATTCTGGTGGTAGTGATTTATTTTACTAACATAATTACGCATACATTTATCATAGTTTCGTTTCCATCGAGGTTATCGCGTTTTATCTCCTTGCATGAGTCGATAATGTTTGGATCGACACTGATATGAGAGAAAATTTAAAATAGATGGATAGTTTTTCAAGTTGGACGTTCCAGGGTTAATCTTTGGAGTAAAGGAGAAGAGTAGTAATAAGAATCGGCTACTACTTAATTCCTGACGGTCTATTCGATTTATCCTTGAGTTTTATTGAAAAAGGTATCAATAAGGTCATCTTTGTTACGGCACACGCCTTACAGCTTACGCCACTGGAAATAGACGTTTCGCTTTATGATAACATTGAAAAGCCAATTATCCGTCTGATATAACCATCTTTATCTTGTACAAAATCGCCATTCATGAAATACTAGCCAGAGCCAAAAATATTGCATAATTTGGAAGGAATAGAAATACTGTCGCATCCAGAAGTGCCGATAAATTTTATTATCTTTAACTTTATTGTTATTTTTTACAACACAGATAATTCATTATGCAGCTTGTGCATTGAATAAGAACATACATAAAATAACAAAAGATTTTTCCTTTTATATTGTAGCAAAGGTATTTTAGTTACGCTAAAAATTTCTTAATTTACGCCGTCTTTCGTGCGATCCCAAACTCCTTTTTAAACTACCTACACCATTTTGGCACGCTATGATGTGTGGTTGCATACGCTGTCAGGATGCCTGCCGGCGGAGCGGACGCTTGGCAACACTGTTCTCCATAAGGCCCGTACTGTCAATTAAATGTGAAACGCTCTATAGCTGGAGAGCGATCTGCACTGCACGGAGGTCGGAGAGAGATTGCGGGCTCCTACACACACTCTCCTGTCCCTCCTGTCGCAGGTTCGGAAAAAGGGATCCCTACAGTAAGTAAATAAGTGCATTTGGGCCCAACCTGGGGAGCAATAAAATGGCAAACCAGTAATGGTCACACCAGTGGCGGCTCGTGAGTCAAATGCTGGGGGGGGGGGCGCACTCCACCGGGGGGTCATAATTTTTTAATATTTCGCGTATTTTATTAAGTTTTTACGGCAATCTAGGAATAAAATTTTGTGATGCCATATGTTCCGTTTTTTTCAACAAAAATACGTAGTTTTCCTAAGATAGCTTGATTAATAAATACTAAATGTAGTAGACTCTCGGTCATACGGATCGGCTTAGTCCGGACTCTCGATTATACTGATCAATGATCTTGAAGAATAGAAATATATTTGCTGCGATATTTTGCAAAAACAAACGAAAATACGTAACTTTAGTTTTTAGCGCCTACATTCTTCGTGCGGATATGCCCGCAATACACTTATGTTGTTCGTTTTGCAATCATAATGAGTTATTTGTCAAATCTATACAACATTTGCAATGATTCAGGTAGCAATGACACTTGCAACACTTGAGGAGGGAGGGGAGTGTCACTGACTTCCACTGGGCAACAAACACTACTAGAATGCGCGCTCCTTGCTATTGCAGATGTAAACTTTGATTGCGGTGTTCGCGTTGCTTCTTGAATACAGTATGATTTAAAATCAATAATAATACATTTCTCACATATTTTTTACAAAATCTGAAATACTCACATGCCTTTAGTTATATTGCAGAAGTCCATCCTTCTTTCCTTTTGTCCAGCAAAGTGATCAATTACACGTTCGTTGAAATCAGCGCCGGACAACAATTTCTTTCCGATTGAACACATGGCAAGGGCACTAGTCTATAAATAAACAAGGGACTTAATGAACAAGGGACGACACAAAATGGGCCGACGAAAAATACGACCAAAAAGAACAAGGTGCCTGGACACAGAATTGGGGACAATTTTTCCCTATATTTCCCTAAAACATAAACGAGCACTGTTGATTAATTCAAAATTGTCTTCTTGAATGCCCATACAAAAAAATCTGTGCTGTGGCTGTACTAAAGCTGCACTGTAACTGTGCTAAAAGGGCTGTACTGTGACTCTACTTAAACTGCACTTGAATTGAAACATCGCAGTACAGTTATAGCACGGTCAGAGTGCAGTTGCCATAGCACAGTCACAGTGGAGTTGTCATAGCACAGTCACAGTGGAGTTGCCATAGCACAGTCAGAGTACAGTTGCCTTAGCACAGTCATAGTGCAGTTGCCATAGCACAGCCACAGTGCAGCTGCCATAGCACAGTTTTTACTGTAATACTCTGTCCATGAATCAATAATTGAGTCTTGATGTGGCTATTGCATTCCCTGTATATCTTATTGAAAACAAGAAGCAGAATTAAATCAAGATAGGCCAATTAGCAGAGATGTATAGTTCCCTTTTTAGGTGTTTGAAGATTGGTTGCCTGATCCAATCAGAAAACCGCAAAGAGATAACAGTGGCCAAAACGACTACACTCATTCGAATGTTGACTAGTCTAAGGAAAGATAAACCATATTCCTAACAGACACTCACTGAATTTGTTACGTTCCACTTCCTTAATATGAACAAAGTTTATGGTACTAAAAATATTGCTATCGATGCCCTTAGGTTTTATGAGAAAAATTGACAAATCCTATTCTGCACATCAACGGGCACTCAACATAAAAACCACCAAAGTTTACTTCAGTGCTATTTGTCTAGTTGCCACAAATATGCCCACCTCGATAGTTTTTGTTGATGAAGTTTCAGTACTAACGCCGTGGAGCACAATAAATGACAATAAGATATGAAAATAAAAGAAATGTATTAAATACAAATATACTCATGATTATAAACATAAAAATGAAAGTCTTGTTAAGGCATGGCCGCTCAATTCATTTGCCTCTTTGGCTTCCTTCCTGAAATTAAAAGGAAAAAACATTACATACTGATATCTAATAAAGTGTTACTTCAAAATTTGACTGTTTAAGTTTGTCTGAATTTAATTTTAGAGAAGTTGAGTACTTACCTCCAGCAGCAGAGTATAAATAAAGATATGTCTTTTTTCAACTCTCTCGTGCTTCGCAAGGAGTAGATTGCGAGTCGTCGAAATCAATCGTGGAAAGTTGATTCATCGCGAACCACACGGATTTCAGCAAAATCGACGATATCACTTCACCCGCAAGAAAAATTCCCGGCTAAGTAGCTAATTTTGATGTAATTGAAGTAAAGTTCACTTCTTCATGTTCTTAGCGTCGATCTTACATCGACGTATCCATCGTGCAGCGTAGAATTCAGAGCACGTAAACAAGTAATGTTACAACCGGTTCAACACCAATGCTCTAACAAAGATGGCTGAGTATCGGCGGAAGTTGTTCTTTTGACCATACTTTACCAAAATAATAAGCAAGCTGGAGCTATGCATTGCCGCTGTAATGTCAGCATAAATTTTTACGCATTCATATTCTCATGGAAATGATAGTTGATCGTAATATGAAATAATATAGGAAATACATACTTTCTCCTGTCAATGACTAGGTTAAGTCCAGCCCTGTCGCAGTGGTTTGAGCCATAGTACAGATCCAGTCATGTTACCCAGCCCAGTCACAGTCCACTTTTAGCCACAGTACACTTCCAGTCATGTTTTCTAGCCCTGTCATAGTCCAGTTTGAGCTATAGTACAGTTCCAGTCCAGTTACCCAACCCAGTCACAGTCCAGTTTGAGCCATAGTACAGCTCCAGTCATGTTACCCAGCCCAGTCAAAGTGCAGTCTGAGCTCTAGCACAGTTCAAGCACAGTGATCCAGCACTGTTACAGTACAGTTCTTCTCAAATTCTAGCTTCCATAGTACAGTCTAGTACAGAAAAGTGTACTGTGACTGTGCTAAACACAGAGTTTAGTCCAGTTACAGTGCAGATTTAGTGAAGTCGCAGCACAGATTTTTGAAGATTGCTCTAAAAACTATTTTGAATAAGTCCAATGGATACATTAGCTCGCAAAAATACCTTCAGTTTCTCCATTCAACATCAAAAGAAATAAAAAAAATTGCATTTAAAATCGAGAAAAATTTCTCTGAGCCGACCACTGCGCGAAGACACCCGAGCGTTGCCGAGGCCAGGCGTGACGTCATAGGTGCCTAAACAACCGTAGGGAGTAGGGAAATACGCTGAGCGCATGGTGTAAAATTTGTTTTGAGGGAGTATTTAGCCGCTCATCGTCGCTTAATTTTGTTCTGTTATTCTTGGGAAAGTTTTCCTATTGCTATTGTGCCTAGATTATTACTTGGGATATTAATAATGCGGCATCGGGATGATGAAGTACAAGCGTTTCACTTCGTGTGTTTTGGTTATCAGAAAAATGGATGATAACGTTGCCACTCGTTCGAATAGTACACCTGAAATTCATCTACGTCTACATAATACCTCGCAAGACGCCTAAAAGGCGCGTGGCATGGGGTGTTAGGACACCAGCCTTTTTTTAGGACACCAAAAATTGATGCCACGACCCTCATGGAATTTGTTAAGACAAATTATTGCTATACATCGGCGGCAAATCGAGTTGTAAAAGAAACTTGTAATACTGGAGGATAACGATCGTAAGCTGTGCTGTTGACATTAGAGTAAGCTGTGCTGTTGAATTTGGCAACGCCGGATTAACGGAGAAGGTAGTCCTATCCGTCCTACGGTACGAATTCACAGCAAAACAGTCTGCACACAATCCACATGTGAGATCGCGAATCGTTTCCGCTGCCAACACACACACAAGCTACAACCTATTTCAATAGTATACGTAAATCCATAAACAATATACTAGCATATACCATAAAAATATAGTGGGAAATAGGCAATACTCTTATCAAAAACTGGATGTCACTATCACATTCTTATATTCATCACGTACAACTTACAATAACAGAACTCGTTATGATGAAAACAACTATTTATTCACTGATTTAAACTCTTAAATTAGCCCACACAAGTGACACAGGTGACAGTTCTCACTACAATTCGTTGAAATAATGGAATAACAAACTTCACACACAGTTTTTATTTCAATAGCGTGATCGTGAAATGTCATATCTACGGTGAACAACGGAGATTAGCACGCCACTGACAATTTTTACACTACTGTTAGACATTTATCGATAGTGTAATAGCACTTTTTACAATTCAATCACGATGGAACACTGATAACTCTTGGCCGATATTTTTCAACCTTGTCAAACCCTGTCGATTTCTGTAACAATAACGCCTGTTCGTTGTCTGTTCAGTTGGCTGTTCGTTCCCTGTTCCTTGACCAAGAGAGAACAGGCAGGCGACTGTTCGTAGAATGTAAATTGGAACGCCTTGTCTGTTCCTTGTTTGTGAGAAAATGGTTACTTGTCTGTTCACTGCCTGTTAAGGAAGCGCCATTCTCTGTTCCTTACTTGTTGGATCACAGCCAGTGAACAGGTGGGGGACTGTTCGCTGTCTGTTCGTTGCCTGTTTTTTTAGGCTGTTAGTTCCCTGTTCCTTGTCCGAGTGACAACAGCCAGACGACTGTTGGTAGAAAGTACATTGGAACGCCTAGTCTGTTCCTTGTCTGTGAGAAGACGGTTACTTCTCTGTTCTCTCCCTAAAGTCCGGCCGCCGAGAGTTGTCCGATGACAGCTAGAAGGAGTAGGGGGCAAGGTTGCCAGGTAAGAAATGGAAACGCCCACACCACACGTAAACAAAAGGGTTCCCTTAAGAAAGGAACCAGAAGGGACGACGAGCGTGAAGGACCCAAAGGAAGATTCCTTTGTTTTGGCGATTCGCAGAAAGGGCTTGTTTTGGTGGCTCAGGCTTGTTTCAGTGCTTCATATCCATGAGACAACGTTGTATGAGTGGGCGAGGGTGTGAGGTGCGTTTGGGGGACAGCAATAGGTCTCTGGACAAAATTTTAGTATCCCTTCAAATACTAACTAAAAATCGTAAAATATAGTAAAAATGTCATAAAGGCCACTTTAACGCACTTATTTCACATATTTTCTTAAGAATTTACAAAAGAAATGACCGAAACAGTTCCAAAAACACACCCACTTCAAAACGTAATTCCATTGGCCAGCCGGAAAGTGACGTCAGCTCATGCAATCGTGTGGGAAATCCAGTGGCGTTGCGCATTGTCAAATTTCTCGGTTTATTTAACGACTTTAAGTGAGGTTTTATTTCTTATATATTTTTCGGGGGTTTTATCCTAAAAAACAAACGCCACGGAACCTGGTTTCACCAAGGCTGACACCGGAAACTTGCCGAAAATTACAACGGCAGCAATGTTTATTTACATAAGCATCAGAAATTGCTACATGCGTGCTGAAAGCCGGGGAGGGAAGATGCATAGCTATGGAAATATAATATCACCGGCTCTTGTAAAATACATATTAAATGTGTTTATGAAATTTAACAATGAAATTACATTTAATAGGGTCGGACGAGAAGATTACGCTGACGACGCCATTGGCACTCTAAACCACATTGTCTAATCATATGTTTAGACTGCCATTGGTTGCGTGCAAATTATGCACAATCAAAACGAATGTATCGTTCGAGCTCGTGTGTGCCCCGAGCACAACCTATTATGTGGAGGCACGAATTTTTGAGGAGGACGGTGAGGTGGAAGTTAACAGCCTTTCTTGCAATGATGCATAGCTAGTTCTGAGAGCAGTTCAAGTATTATGTGAGTAGGGCTGGGCAAAATTGAAGTGCACAATACCTGTGACTTGAGAGTTTGAAATCTAAAACAGTATTTGAAATACTTTTTGAGAAAAAAAAACATTTGTAAGCCGGCCGGTCGACGGCCGACAGGGAGCTTCGGTAATATTTTTACAACACCTTCCCTAGGTATTTCGCTGGAATCCTCATTCCATGGACAGGTGAAACTTATTTCAGTTCCAAAAAATGTCCTCAAAAAGCAAACCACGGCATCTCCTTATTCATTAATCTCCAGAATTTTCCCTACATAGTGAGCAACTGACTTTTTGCTGCTGAATCTAGCCAGAATCCAATCTCCACTTTGAATGTTATAGTCACCCAATTTGTTAAGCTTTTTCGACTCATGCTATCTTGTTTCAGGCATTAATACCATGTCGCCTACATCCTCCTCGTCAGAAGACATGATATCCAATGCCCTATCATAATCAATCAACAAACTGAAGTAAGCTATTTATCAGATAAACCTTCAAAATAAGAGTTAATGAGAGGACTCTAAATAAAAGACCTAGTTTTATAAACTTCGGTGTTTTGCAACATTTATTTAAGAAAGTTTAACGCAAGAACTGCCAGACAGAAACAAAAAGTTTAACGCAAGAACTGTTAGACAGAAGCTAAAAATTCAATCCATACTTCAACCTCGTATCCTGGGGTAAGTGCGGCAGGGGGTCGCACTTACCCCAGGCAACGGGGTCGCACTTGCCCCGGAAGGTAGGAATGAATGGTTACGACGGGGAAAGTGCGACCCCTCATCTAAACTAAATATAATGACCCGAGTTCATAATTTAAAGTAAAGCAAGGAAAACCAATCCATGAAGAAGAGAAAACAAGATATAGTTCTTACCTAACACCTCCGATGCGTTGATTCAGAGGGAACTGCGGTGTAGCCTCTCCTCACAACCAACTAAGACTACATCTACATAATACCCTGCGAGCCACCTCTAGGGTGTTTGGCAGGGGGTGATCAATCACCAGCATGCAGCATGCATTTGGACTCCCACATGCACACCACACCGTCCAAAAAACGTCCCGTATAATAACAAACTATACTACTATATGCTGTTAGAAATAGAATATAGAATAGAAATTCAGAAACATGCATTAAGTATTACATAGGTTAGTAGGCTACACTACAAGTCATGCAATCTATTTACGAGTTCTATTGCTGCCGTTATAATCTCTTATTGATCGTGGAAAAAATGACATTCGGAATCTGTCTGTTCTACAATCTATCTCTCTTATTTTATTTATATGATCTGATTTTCCGTAGTACGTTGGCGTCCGCAAGATATGGTTAACTTCGTCAGAAAAGACTCTGCTCTTGAATTTATCTAAAAGGTTTGGTCTATTTTTCAATCTACGGTCCGACAGAGATTCCCATCCGAGTTTATCTAAGAGGTCAGTTACACTAACAAGACTATCGTAACGACCTTTCACATACCTGGCAGCTCTTCTTTGCACGCGTTCACTACGAGATGAACGGACGGGTATATGTCCTAAGCATGTGGAACGAGAAATTAAGGGATAAGTATTACAAAGTCGTTGGCTCTGGTTTCATAACAATGTGTGGAATATGTTGCACGACCGCCACCTGCTTCGAGAACGGAAATACGATTTACCTTAAGGGGGGTCGCACTTACCCCACCTCACCTTATGGAAACTAAGAGATCTTAAAAAATATTTAACCTGTTTTTGCTCGTAAGGATAGTTACAAATAGTACACGAGGAAGGTATGTTTTAAAAATATATATTTTATTTTTTAAAGTAAAACTTCTCAAATGTTGCTCTATATGGTTGCATTAGTCTCCTTGAGGAATACAAATTTTTCAAAAAGTGTCGGACAGAGATCCCCTCGAAGTGGATAAAGCCAGCAAGTGAAAAAACTTTCCACTGGTGAAGATGAGTAGGTATAGGATTGTGTCAAATCTGATAAACAATGCGTTAATATTAGAATTAATTTTTTTCATTCATTCACATTCGTCGGCACTTTCTCATCCGAACCAATCTTCGTTCTACGTCTTGGGTGACCGTATGAAAATATTTATTTGGAGCATTTCTAGTCGTATTTCTGCACTTGGGCACAATGCAGTACTTGAAGCTATACGCTGCGACATATCGAGGAATAACTACGACACGAAAAATACGGCGTAATAACCACAATATCTCCACTGTAAACTTCAATAATGTGCACGGTCAAGGTGGTTAAGAACAACACTATTGCATGAGCTGACGTCATTCAAGATGGCGGCGGTGCGAATTACGTTTTTCCTTGATGGCTTGTGACACGTATTTTAAATGCTCATAATAAAAAAATAGATGACTTCACAGCCATATTGTTATAACTTTTAGCTTAATAATTACACCTACTTTTCAGAAACGTCATTACCTACATAGGTGTTCAGAGACCTATTGGCTGCAAACCGTGCAGGCGCAGTGTTCTCCTCCTTTTGAACTGTCATCGGACAACTCTCGACGGCCGGACTGTAGGCGCATACTTTGGCTGCTATCATAAATACTCAACACAGGATTCTACACTCCCTTAGTTTCTGTGATTCCCACCCGTCGCATCAAATAGCGGCGCTGATGTAGCGAGCCCCGGTTGTCACGCCCACAAGAGGCACGCTACGCGGCGAATTTGAATCCACGTTTCGCAACGCAGAGCTGTGAAGGGCAAAATTTGCTGGCGGAGCGGGAGCTCTCGTGGCGTCGACGCAACGCGGAGCTGTGAAGGCACCCTAATATGGCCGCGAGAGGCACGCTTTGCGGCGAATTTGAATCCATGTCTCAATCGTTCATTGCTAAGAAATAAAGTTCGTGTCAACTGTCCACGAAAATATAACTATCACCGTGAGTTTATGTAGTTTCCTGGTGGTGAAAATGCACGTAATCACAAAATCGGTACGCTAATTCACGTTGAGAGAAGGGAAGAATAAGTGGGTAAGGAAACGCTGTTAACTTTCCCTAGCCTGAATTAAGTTTGAGGGCCCACAGATATCAACCATGTCTTTAAACTTCCGACACCTATGTTTTAGAGAATTAAGAATGATTCCTGCGCAGCTCATAAAGAAGAGCACTCGTTGACATCATTACCAGACCACCTAGGCACACTTGGGGAAGGGTCAGATCCGGTATTAGGACCATAGCAAGAATTTTTATCATACAGACTGTCCCAAGGGTCGTGTGTCATTTTTGACCTGTAATTTTAGTAACTTTGCATGGAGCAATATTCATGAAAATTGTCACACTTATGGGGAAAGGTCCTAAGTTTTGTTGAGTGTAAGCAAAATTTTACAATTTTGACCTTTTGACCTCACAAAGTGGGTCCAAACCAAAAATTTGAATTTGCCTTATGGGGTTTCAATGTTAAAAAAATCGAGATAGACAAAAGTGTGAATTTCATTGACCAATATGTCAATTCTTAGGTTTTTGGACACGAGAGAACCGAAAATAACACTTTTATTTACGAATATTCAACCGTTGACCCAGTAAGGCCACCGTCAAGGTCATAAGGGTGGCAAAAGGAATAGCATACCAACAAAGGTGTCGATCCATGGGTTTTGTAGGGTGCCCAAGTCATTGGTATTGTCCAAATACCCGTATTATTCACTAATTGACCTCCGAGGGTCACCACGGGGGTCAAAGGTCATAGAGTTAAAAGTGGGGCAATCATAAAAACCAAGGGGTCAAACCATAGGTTTTGAAGGGTGCCAAAGTCGGTTAGGCTGTTCGTAGATCCGTATTGTTGATATTTTGACCTCCGAAGGTCACAATTGGGGTCAAAGGTCATAGAGTCAAACGTCGAGCCATCATGACAACCAAGGTGTCAAACCATAGGTTTTCAAGGGTGCCAAAGTCGGTTAGGCTGTTCGTAGATCCGTATTGTTGATATTTTGACCTCCGAAGGTCAAAATATCAACAATAATTTAAAAATTATATTAAACCTTGGAAATATATAATACGCTTTGAAAATCTCATTTAAGAAATCAGCTGTTTGTTGTGGTTGTGATAATTTCCCAATGGCTTCAGACAGGTGGGTATTGTATACAATTGTATACAATTTTATACAGGATTTCCTGTATAAAACTGTATACAATTGTATACAAAATGTGTTAATTGTATACAAATTTGGCTTTACACAATTGTATAAAAATGTGTACAATTGTATAAAATGTATACAATTGTATACATTTTACACAATTTTATACATTTTATACAATAGTATACATTTTTATACAATTGTGTAAAGCCAAATTTGTATAAAATTTATACATTTTGTATACAATTGTATACAGGTTTATACAGGACATCCTGTATACAATTGTATAAATTTTTATACAATTATAATTACAATTACAATTACAATACAATTACAATTATTTATACAATTATATACATTTTTATACAATTGTGTAAAGCCAAATTTGTATAAAATTTACACATTTTGTATACAATTGTATACAGTTTTATACAGGACATCCTGTATATAATTGTATACATTTTTATACGATAGTGTAAAGCCAAATTTGTATACAGCCCTAACAACACATGGACATCCAACGAATGTCCGACGAATATCCAATGCGGATGTTGCGGATGGGCCAAGGATATCCGATGAAAATCCCGCGATTTCCCTCGGACATCTGTCGGATATCCATAAGTCCCAAAATCCGATATCCATAGGACGTCCCCTTCCAGATATTAATACCATTTTTGCATATTGTTGCAAGAATATACACCAAAATGATTCCTTCACATGATAGACAACCTTATCAAGGTGGAAGGATTCTTCATTCAAAAGTTTCATGGGTGTCTTCTTAGTAACCATTGATGAATGATTACCCTGGCGAAAATGTGACCGTTTTCAGATGGTTTAAGAACGCACCATGGAGGTGATCATGAACAGCGAGGAACACTCAAAGAACACTATCCCAGTGTGTCCTCGAGCGGAAGTGTGTACGCCTTGGAGTGTTCACAAACACTCTACAGAGCGTTTAGCTATGTTTACGACTGTTTGTCAATGTTTCCAAGCGTTCATGAACGCCCTGTGAGTTACCATCTTCATCGTTTCGCAGCATTTACTTACATTTGAGAACACCCTGTCTAGGCAATCGAGAGTGTTCCTGTGCGTAATGTAACATGCTAATGTGTTTTGCATAGTTATTGAATGCTATGTGAACACCCTCCGGTGGGTTTATGAACTCTTGTAGTGAATAAATTTAATAAAGAAAAAATCAGTGAGATTCAGGTCTTACAGGTTCTACAAAGGAAATGAAAAACAGATACAGTTTGCTGTAATGATAAAACAATTATATTTAACTATATATTACAAACTTATTTACAACAACACCACACACTCACATGAGTACTTTAGAAACTGAATTCATCATGCATAACAAAGAGACCAGGCCCAGGTGGTATTCCACCTTTTGTGCTTAAATATTGTCAAGAGATTTTAGCATATCCTCCCTCACTCAGTCTATCCATCCAACCTAAGAAGTATTTATATAGTCCCAACCCATAAATCAGGTGATAAGACTCACACCACTAATTAGAGACCTATTTTAATCCAGTCATTTGTTGTTAAGATCTTGAGAGAGAGTCTTGCACTTAAGCCTAATATCCTCTCCTACAAAGATATAGCTATACCAGAGCACCATGGTTTTCATGAAGACAGTTCTTCAACTACGAATCTCGTGGTCATGCAATACTACATTCTAAAACCCTTCAGTGAAGGGCATCAAGGTGATGTAATATATACTCATTCTCAGAAAACATTTGATACTGTCATTACTTACCACTTGCTTTGTAAGTTGACATGTTATGGTATTGATGGTAATCTTTTAAAATTATCATTAACTGTCTTAATGGTAGAACCCAGGTGGTCAAGATTAAATCCTTCCTCTCTAGTGTAATGAATGTGACATCTGGTGTTCCTTAAGTGTCCCGCCTGGATTGTTATTACATTTATTTATTAATGATGTTAAGCAGAAGAAAAAACCAAATGCGGGTCTATCAAATGCTGATGATTAAAAATTATATTGCAGGATTAAATATTTAGATGACTGTTTATGTTTACAGAGCAGTTGAAATAATCTATTTTGCCGGTGTTCAAGTACCTACTTCTATGAGAATTAATTTAAAGAAATGTGTACCAGTCACATATCATCATTTTAAAGTCCGATTACATTTAATTGCAACATAAACAATGGATACCTTGAGAGAACCACCAAAATTCTAGACTAGGGAGTTATCTTTACAGCTAATTTAAATTTTAACTATCATGCGGATGTGATGGCCCCAATGAAAATTTTGCATATGATTTGTACACAATGTACACAGGATTTCCCGCACACAATTGAGAACAAATTGCATAAATAATGTGTACATTGCACAAAAAATTTGGCATCAAACAACTTGTGTAGATTGTACGCAATTTGCACTGTTTCATATATTGCATAAAAAGAGTACAACCTACACACAATGTGTAAAGCCAAATTTTTGTACATATAAACATTATTTCTACAATTTTCATTGGAGATATCACAAAAAACAATGAATAAATATCCAATAGAAGTATAACACTATTACTGACTTCCTTGGCAGTTTATTTCCCTTAACATTCAATCTCTCAAGCTTTTTTACATGAGAGGAAACACAGACCTTAAAATAAGACTAATAGGGGCATAATGACTGTCAAAATTAGTGGGCCAGAACCGGCAGGGAATCATTTAATTTTATGCATATCATTACATGTAGAGTAGATATAATAATATGATCAGATAATGAGAAAATAATAACGTAACGTAAACATGGAATACTCCAACACAGAGTAGAATTTCTATCAATGCACAATATTACGCGTTTGAATATGATTTCAGATATTTCTCTTTCCTAATGCTCTGAATAGTCTGAGGAATAACTGCAGGCACTCTCTCAAAATGATACATGCAAGTTTTCACTTGAGGTACCGTCACAAACGTCACATTCAATATTATTACCAGGGGAGAGTGAAGCAAAAGACTTATTTTCCACTTTGATTGGAGAAGTTGCAATTATTCAAGAAAAGCCACTTTTTTGCTCATGTTTGCTCCCATACTTCATTCAAGTTTGTACCTCCTTTTCTACAGAAGTGGGAACCTCACTTGTATTAAGGCCTGTTTACAAAGCACATTAACCTGTACAAGTGAATGTCTGTTAGTGTGAATGGACCAGAAGAGAACGTGTACGAATGCAAGAACCAAATTAGAAGAGATTATATTTCTGCTCATGCATTCACACAAGTTGGGTGCCTATAACACGGTGCATTTTCGTGTAAATTGATGCATTCATACATTTAGACAATGACTCCTACGAGTTAATGTACAGTGTAAACATGCCTTCAGGAAGAATGTGGATCAATAGATACGAATTATCTTCATCAACCTCCTCATTACCATTTCCGGGGATTACATGGTACATTTGCACCTCCTTCCCAGATAACACGGCATTTGTATTACATCAATAATACACAAAAAATACGTGCCCAAATACATATGTATAAGATGGAATACGATCGTATTCCATCGGTATATTTCACGTAGAAGTGGTTCAAAAGTCCCTATAGATGTATGTATTCGTGCGTATTACAAATTGGAAATCTGAATACCCATACATGAATTATACATATGTATACAAAGGAATACAATCGTATTACGTCTGTATATTTCACGTAAAAGTGGCTCAAAAGTCCCTCAGGATGTATGTATACATGCGTATTACAAATTGGAAACCTGAATATCCTTACATGTAATATACATATGTATCTGCAGGCCCTCGTACACGAATTATACATATTGATTTTCTGACCCACATCCACTGAATATCAATATGGATCAAACGGATGAGTAAATATAAGGAAACCAGAACATACAGATAATAAAACATTTATTCAAAGAGAAAAATAAAATAATACACACAAATAACAAGTGTGGCCATGAATATTGCTAACAAGCATTAAGGGCCAGCAAACAGTAGGTGAAACTTAGTTTTAAAAAATGGCACAAAGATAAATCAAGTACAAACAATGGTTTGAGTTTGAAAATAGAAAAAAATGTTAGCATGGAACAAGCGTTGTAACCCTTTGCACAAGAAGAAACCTGAATTCAGGAAACCAACTCTGCACAATTAACCACTTTCTGAAAGGAGAAAAGAAGAAGTCAAGTTTAAAAGTCATGCAAAATATATCTTTTTGTAAGATCTGAATAGGAGCTCAAGGCCTTTCAATTTGAATTCTGTGAAGTCAGTAATTTTAGTACTAATTCTGTATTCTGAATGCAAATGAAAGTTTGGCTTCTCTGCTTGATTCCAGACATAAGTTTTAAATTTTTTCATTTACCAATTATGCCGAGGTCCCAGCTAGCACTGATTTGACCTTGTCCTTTGAGAAATCAGATATTTTGGGGATATGCTTTCATTTTACAAAATTAATAGCCTTTCTCTTAAGAAGAAAGAGAAATATGAGAAAAGATCATATGACTACTTTTAAATATAAATTAACTAGGAAAAAGTGTATCCATTGGTATGCTTATTTAGTACATTATACTAATTTATTAGTACCATGATTTAGTATCGGATGATTCACACAGAAAAAATATAAACTTGTGATATCAAATTTTCAAACAAATAAATTTCATACATAACCGATAATTTTAGGCTTAACTTTAAGAAACCTCTCCATCATGGATAAAAATAATTTTTTCCCTCAAACCTTACCTCGGTATTAACAATTCCACCTGGTCTTCTGGCTTTGCTTCGTCGTCTTTTCCGTAATCCATTCTCCTCTTGTCCAGGCCAAGCTATTTACATCGTCGCCTCCTGGGTATGCGCGAAAGAGCATGAAAATAAAATTATAATTAATTAATTTGGCCCATACGCACCTCTTTCTTACATATAATGACAAACTTTCGCATGAAAATTACGTATTTATCTTGTGTTAATAATAATGACGAAATGCACCTTGACTGCATTTCAAGATGAAAGAAATATTACATTTTGCTTTAAGGGAACCGATATTACACGACCAATACTTCTTGCTCGTTAAATAATTAGAAGTAGAGGGCAAAACCGCTCGGAACCTCGAGGAATCTATTAGTGACAAGGCTACGCTGATAAGCCTAAGGTCAAAGATGTTATGACTAAAGCATAGGATAACTAGGAATGCAAGAACTACAATAAAGTAGGTTGTGGTAATAAACAGCGATAAAACAACTTACACGTGAACGAAAACATTCCTTTAAACAATTTTTTCTGCTCTTAATTAAGAGAAGAAAAAATGTAACTTCAGCCGCGAAGCACGGAATTACTATACGACGCATAATCTATTAATTTATACGTACAAGATTGACATTACTATGTTTTACCATATAACTTCAATGGACACCAGTCTCCTCGATACATAACTCAACAAAAAAGGAAAACAATAGCCAAACATAAACAAAATAATTACCTCTATTGGCGCAATGTGGTCAATGTGGTAGTTGTATCCAAATATACTCAAATAACATAATTAATGTAGTCTATGTATGCGTACAATATAATAAAAGATAAATCATACCTTACCTTAATTATCCAGTGACAGGAAACTGTTGGAGCTGGCTTGCACGAATCGCAATAACGTGCGGGATTGAAGCACATTTCCAGCAAAACATAGCTTCGGTTTGAGCGCACTATCCACACGCACCGGTTATCGAGGATTAAAACACTATGTCAATTCTTCCAATACGTATAATAATACAAACAAATATAAAATGAACTATACATCAGTAGCCGGAGTTCCTCCTACAGCACGTTCTTGACGTTCTCGTAGTCTCGAACGAAATGCCGAGCTAACTGTTAACGAGATTATCACTCCCACTCACTTCCCTAGCTTGTTGCGACAGAATTGAGAATTTAATTTTTTTGTTTAAACAGTTAATTTAAAATATTGTTTAAAAAATTAAACTTCGCTTTTACTTTTGCGCTGTGCAAGAACTATTTTTTGTATTTTTCATGTATTGTGAACCATTTTCCATGTGTATATTTCGCGGATGGAAACTGAAGTTTACATATGTAATACGTCTGTATTTCGCGTGCATTTACAAATTAACATAAATATGGTCGCCATACTACCCTTGCTCACATCGATCAGTATATGATTTATTTTTAAGCTTCCTGGGTATAAATTCGAATGGATGAATGATCATTGAAATGAGGAAATCTGGCGTTTGCAGTGAACATATTATTTCTGCAGAAATGTTTCTGAACATTTCACTAGACGCCACGAAAATCCACCTCTCAAAAATTACAGGAAATATACATAATGTATATTTTGTGTATTTTTGACCACATTTACATATGTATTTCCTCTGTATTCATACATATGTAAAAGTAGCAAGTGTTACACGATATTTACATTTGTATTTTTGACCACATTTACATAAGTATTCAAATTTCAAAAATACAAATGTATTTATCGTGTAACACGTACCACTTTTACATATGTATGAATACAAAGGAAATATATCCAATAATACATATGTATTACACATGTTGTACATAACAAAAATAAATATGTATGTGACCCATGAAAATACAATATAAATACATTATGTATAACCAAATGTGTGCTGTTGGGGTTGGGCTCTTCATGCTCCTGCAGTAGCTATAGAATTTTTCTCTTCCTAGTTACGGGGCGGTCTGGAGAGACTGGAATGTTCTGATCCCGGCATTCACACTGTTGTTTTTATCCTCGAAGGGCCTCACGTCATTTTCCAGAAGATGTATTTTTCTGCATCCTCTTCTAACTGTAAGGCATTAGCGAATATTTTACTAAAGACACAAATCAATACCTAAATGATAATGATCGGAGAGAGTTAATTGATGGCTATGTCCTGAACTGCTCATTAATTACTATAATTCTTCGGCATATTCTCAATAGTTATTCATTTGTAAGAAAAACACTTCATATACGAGTTCATTGAGAAGGAGAATAATACTTTAATGCCATAAAGAACAGGTTAAAAATGTATTTTACGGCGAGAACTGATATTTAAACTTAATCGGTCTGAATGGATCGTATTTTTATCACGCAAAGATCATGCAAAATATTAATTACACTGAGAAATAAATTAGTCCTGAAAGGCTCGATACACACAAGTTCGGTGGTTTACTATCGAATAGAGAAAAATTTTCCGTTTACTTACATTTAAATGGTCAGTAAACAGTAGTGGATGGGTCAATGCTGGCAAAGGCATCTTCCTCAAATCCCTTCGTACTCCTAAGAGCCACTTCTTGCCAGTCTCCACAGCGAAAAAGGGATCATTTTCCTCTTCCATGGCGTACGTGAACGTAAATTTGCTTGTAAAATAAGATTTTACAGCACAGCTGAATTCACAAAGTCAAAAATACAGTACCTACGAATGACTACCAAACTTTAGTGCTTTAGTTGCGATGGCTGTGGGCGCTGTAAGTCACATGTTATATAAGATGGCCGCCGGTCGTTATGGCGCAAGTTTCGAAATACGATTTTTAATCCGTATTTTTAGATAAGTACGTAATATAATGGTTTCAACGAAAAAGTTAATAAATGTCACTGTGGAGGAAATTTGTGAATGCTATAATCACCAATTCCAAACTATAGGTGCTTGTATTCGACAGGAAACCCATACTAATAATGAGCGAAAACCAAAACTTGCAGGAAAAACTCCGAATGCCAATTCGAATAATTTTTGCATTCATAGTTGCTATTTGTATTCAGTTAGTTTTCATCAATGGATATGGTTTATCTGCATTGGTATTGTGCAAATCTGAATGCAATAATTATTAAATACTCACATATTTCCTCGCTGATATTTTAATTTCCTAAAGCTAAAATTATTTCAAAGCAAGCATTGCCACTTAATAACACTTTAATTTATACCAAGCTTCCAGTTTCATTGTTATAAAGAAAGTTAATGGTTTTTTATACAGCTTGGACTCCGGGAGGAAATTATAAACTATTCAACGAAACAAAATTTTTGACATTTTTACCGCTTCTACAGTTTCAGAACAACAAATTAACGCTATTTTGAAGTTTTATATTGTCTATAACAATTAATTAACCCAGTCAACACAACAATTATGGCCACAGTGTGGCCATACTGTGGCCACACTGTGGCAAGGCATTGTGGCCATAGTGGGTTGCCATTATGGCGCCATAATGGTTTTGACCCCCGGCCACACTGTGGCCACAGTGTGGCTAGCCATAATGTGGCTTTAGTGTGGATAGCCACACTATGGCCACATTTTGGCTAGCCACAATGCTCCACCACTAATATATTAATATTTATACACATAATAATTCCTTTTTAATAGTATTATTATGCCTCCTTCAATCCTAGCTATGCCCATCAATGTAAAAATAATGATTTTTTGGAAAATTAGATGCGAACCAAAAATTTTAATTTACCATCAATTTAAATAATAAATACGATAAAATTCCCTCTGGTTGGCACCCAATACCCCAAGTAGCACTTTGCGATATAGAGTATCAGAAAGGTAAATGCAAATAAAAGTTCCTACTCAGTAAATAATGTTTGTAAGTACTTTATTATTGCAGTAAATTAACCATGAATAACATAATATAACCATTAATGATCGCCTAGGTTAGCCACTAAAAAAACATAACAACATTGCAGATAGAATAGAATAGATATTTATTATGCTCTGGGAAAAAACCCTTGGAGCAAAAAACACAATTTACAAAAAATGGCTCATCAAAGCAAAAGTTCATGAAAAATGTCAAGTAAAGTTGTTTGATACGCATCTATAAAAAAAATAAATAACACGTAACAAGGATTGAAATTTGACATCATAGGCAGACGGAATATTGGGCAATAGTACATAGTACATAATAATGATACATAATAGGCTGTATTTTCGTGGGAGTTTATTTTAGCTCTCCACTGAGTAAATCCATGTACAATTTAATTTTAAAAGCATGGATGGAGCCCCTCTGTCTAAGATCCTCAGGGAGAGAATTCCAGAATTTTGATCCCGTTATCAGAAATGATTTCTGGTAGATATTAGTACGTGGAGTAGGATAACATAAATAGTATTACAATAGAACAGATAAGCTAGTATTACAATATTGCCTTGGATTTGAGACAATAACATGTTACACATCCACCTCAAGTTATTTTAGCTAGGCTTATGGACCAATCTGTAACAGGTAAAATCACATATATAGTCATTACAACATTTACGGTAGTCTATCTAATCCTCTCCACATTTCAACATCACAGTACTCACGGAAAGACGCTGAAATAGATTAAATCAATAAATAATGTGGAAGCCTTTTCTCTTGAAATAAATACATATTATTCTTTCTTTAACACACTTTCTTTATATCAATGAAATCAGCCAACTCTCATTTTGATAACTCATCAACAAGTCTGCATCTATAGCAACCGTAAACAAACTTTATCATCTGTGGCAGTTGTGGCTTTCCAAAGTGTGGCCATAGTTGCATATGTGTATGGCAAGCCACACTATGGCTTGCCGCATGACAACCACAGTCTGGCCATAGTATGGCAAGCTGTGGCTAGCCATAGCCATAGTTGCCACAGGTAAACCACAGTTCGGCCATACTGTGGCCATAATTGTTGTGTTGACTGGGAAGTTTAAACAAGTTAGCAACAATGCTAATAAAATTTATGAGCATTAACGATTTCTACATACCGTACGGGTTAAACAACAACAAATTATGAACTTATTACTCTCTACATTGTTTATTTAAAAAATTTAAAGTTTAAACAAAGTTATCAACTTTTAAAAACTTAACAATTTCCGCATGTAGTACGGTTGAGAAGAGTTGGCTGAACAATATACCCTTACTCTTTGTTGATTATAACAATTACTAAAATTTAAACAAATTTAGCAACTTTTACAAAAACTATTATTATGTAATGAAGAATTCCCACATTTTACACGGTTGAAAAACGTGGAATGAATGATAAAATCTTACTCTATTATGTTTATAACGATTACTAATGTTTAAACAAAGTTAGCAACAATTTAACAAACATTTTCAAAATCTTACAATTTCTTTAATTTAATTAGGTTAACCAACAACAAAAGAATGGTTTAGTGGATCTCTATATTTTTATAACAATTTCTTAAGTTAAAAAATAATTAGCAACAATTTTAACACCGTTTTAAAAAGTAACAATGTGTTACGGTGTAAAGAATAGAATCTGAGCGTAGTTGTGGTGCTTTAACTCCCAAACCCTGATATATACACATTGATGCACACATACCTTTACATTGTATAAAAATGTATAAAATGTACAAATTTTATACAGCCTACACAACTATATATAAATTTTCATAAAATGTATAAAATTTATACAATGTACACATTTTATACAGCTTTATACAAATTCATACAAAATGTGCACATTGTACACATTCTGTATAAAATTGTATACATTGTATACAATTTACACATTTTATACATTCTATACAACTGTATACAAAATGTGTACATTGTATACATCCTGTATAGAAATTGTATACAAAATTTTCGTTGGGGTTAGGTCATAATTTCGTTGTTATAATGATGATTTATCGGACATAAATATTCAATGATTTACCTATATCCGATCGGTCCTTTACCGTGAGATGTATGCTATGCGAAATAATCATTGAAAGCTAAATATGTTTGATTTTCTTCGTAAATGTGTTAGGCTTCGAAGTCTGTTTGTTGCATATCAGAATTAATATGTATCAACTTTTATTGTATTGCTCGTGACGATATCGTTTTACTGTATGAACTAGAAGCTTTCGTTTCTAATGTTATCTATATATTATATGACTCCCTAATTTCAGTGTTCATTCTCTGTTTAGGAAATGAAGTAGGTGGCAACGTCACAGCTGTGCTTTCATGTATTATGATGGAATAGTATCGATATTTCAGCTGCATATTTGGAAAAAGCAGAGGGAGGTGATGGTGAATTTGAGGATGGATGGAACAGCTGTGAAAAAGTGAATCTAGCAATAGTGAATCGTGTGGAAAGTGCTGTTGTGTCAGTTATCATTGTTTTCGTATCAGCTGATTTTATTATGTGCTCACTGAAATTTTTGATAGACCCTGAACTGTGCCGATAAACTGAAACTTAATTGTGTGAATAACTTACTTGTCTATAGAGGAAACAATTTGTATTCAATTCCACATGATATATATTGCATTAATGATGTAGTGCATGGATATTCCATTAAACGTTTGTGGTGAATCATATTTGTTCGGAAACTTTATTGGTGTTCGGAGAAATCCTTTGTTTTCAAGCAAGTAATTCAAGTCGACTGCCCGTGTTTATAATTTAGTAAATTTTTAGTTTTAATTGTAGAAGGCAGCGAATAGTGGGGAAAACAATTTCGACTCGTTGCATGTATTTGTATATACTGTCCAATTGAGGAAATGAACGGCTGATCAAAGTATATGGTATTATTATGGTAATATATGGTTTTCATTGAAAGCTATAACTATTAATATATTTGGCGAGTTAGTGTGTTAACACAAGCTTGAAATTTTTCAAGAATCGACCTGATAGCCTACATTGAGGATATTTTTAGTAGCAAGTCAAGTGATGAAATAAAATTATGAATTGTAAATATGAATAAAACACGTAAAATTTGGGCTAATGGTAGTAATTCTTTGCATTAATTGTTATTGTTTTCGTACTGTCGATGAAGCAAGCTTGTGCTTCATATATTAAGCTCGAATGTTAATTCCTAACCAAATCACTTAACTAGATTAAATATTCGTCACTTATGCTACTATTATTTAATTAAAATAAAGCTGATATGATTTAATTTTGGCTATTATTCCATTTTTCAATGCTTGATTAGGTTACTTTAACCTCAGAAAAACAATTCGACATCGCAATGCGCACGTTTTCTGGTTGCAATACCGAATTGCTCGGCATCGAAGACCGCGTAATATTATAGCAAGCCTACTGGTTGCAATTCGCCGTTCATAATAGTAAATAGCAACGGGCCTATGCTATTCTGAGAATTACGTCTTCCGGTGTAGTAAAAACACGAATTGCAACCGTTCGTAATACCAAATAGCATAGGCGTTGCAATACGCTATATTATAGCAACATCGGTTGCAATAATGAAGAATAGCATAATGCTATTCCATCCATAATAGCAGCCCAAGACTTTCACTATCACTGAATGGATGCACGAATTACTTAATTCAACACTGCGGGCATTTAGCACAGGTTAAATAATACTCAAATAAATAACTGTTTTCTCCACTACCAACAACTTCACCACAATACAGTCGACCATGTGCTCGTAAACTGTCCGGATAACGGTATCGGCGTTATTGTTTGCGTTTGCTATCTTCCATAGGCAGGTGGCAGCACCATACTATCTTTCCGTGTCTGTTGAAAACCTGTTCGCTGTTTTCTGTTCGTACCCTGTATCGTGAAACGGACTATGAACCGGCCTTTCCTGTTGAGTGCCTGTTCACTGTTGTCCATAGGCGGATCCAGGGGGGGGGGGGGGGCACGGGGGCACGTGCCCCCCCCAGACCCTTAAAAATATGATAGATTTTTAATACGGTCCCATTATAATTTCGTTCGTTTTGTAGAACAAGGTATCCTTGTGCCCCCCCCTGGACAAAATCCTGGATACGGCCTTGCTTGTGCCCCTCCCAGAAAGAAATCCTGGATCCGCCCCTGCTGTTGTCTGTTCGTTCCCAGTCCGCTGAAACCACAGAGTGTATACTCTTTGGCTGAAACAAACAACCAACCGTCCCCTGCCTGTAATTGGCGAAGTAAAGTATTTAACGTGCATAAGCCGTGCAGATAGCTGATATTATTTGCATGCTCACTTCATTAGCCGTCATCCGTGGTTGGTGGTTATCGTGATAATGAATTCAAACGTATATAATTACTGTTTAAGTAGATAATATTTTCTTTGGATTCAATTAAACTTCCTCGTGCTCCATTAAATTTGGACTGTTCGTAGGCTGTTTATACTCTGTTCACTAAATCTCCAACAGGCTATCAACAGACTTCAAACGGACAGTGAACAGGCATTATTTTTACCGAAATCGATAGGGTGTTTAGTGTCTGTTCACTGTTGCCTGTTCGTTCCCTGTGCGGTGAAACACACTACCAACCGGCCCCTGCCTGTTGAGAACCTGTTAATTAACTGTTGTCTTTTCGTTCCCAGCAGGGGCGGATTCAGATTCAAGTTTGGGGGGTTAATGGTCCGTCAAAAGAGGGGCATCCTCATGTGTTCACTTTTTTAAAATATCTATATTAAAGTGCATTTTGGAGCTTAAAATTTCACCTTTATTCTTATCAACCGATGAAATTGAACAATTTAAATAGTTTAAATTAATAATGGAGAAAAATCAGTAGCAAAAAAAACGATAAAACTACAAAAAAAATTTTAATTAATAAAATTTGGGGGGGGGGTCACGACCTCTGTGATCCCCCCGTAAATCCACCACTGGTTGGTAGAAGCGGACAGCCAACCAATCCCTGCCTGTTGAGAACCTGTTCAGTGGCGCCGACTTCATGGGGCCTGAGGCCCGAGCCCCCTCAAAGATTCGTTAGGGGGGGCGGAGCCCCCTCAATAATTCAAGAAAATAATTAAGTTATATAATGCTTTGGGAAATCACAGAAATATATTGGTATTTTCCCATGTTTGACGATAGATACCTTTTAAAATACATTCAATATTGTGTTAAAACAAATAATTTTAAGGTAGTAAGCAGGTCAACTGAAAACAAGTGGTGTGAATTATGATAGTGTTACGGTGCTGAGACACACTTTGAATTTAAGCTCTTCCCGGGGTAAGACCCTCGATATGGGCCCCCCCAATATTTTTTATAAGTCGGCGCCCCTGAACCTGTTCACTGTTGTCTGTTCGTTCCCTGTGCGGTGAAACGTACAACCAACCGGCCCCTGCCTGTTAAGAGCTTGTTCACTATTGTTCCCGAAATGCTTGTTGCCTGCCTGTTAAGGAACAAGCTGCAAACAGAGTACAAACTGTTGGAAGGCTGTTCGTAAGTTGTTCCTATTTGTGTGTGGCCCGAGATTGTTCGTAGGCTGTTTATACTCTGTTCACTAAATCTCCAACAGGCTATCAACAGACTTCAAACGGACAGCGAACAGGCATTGTTGTTACAGAAATCGACAGGGAACTTTGTGCATTACAACCACTGGCACTGTGATTATTAGCAGTAGCTTAACGGGAGATGTCACGTTGAAAATAACACTATTTTGGCACAAAAATGTTCCTAGATGTCTCCAATCAGCGAGCAAAAGTTGCATTGCCTGGAATTCACCCCATAATACAAGCACAGACAGTCCTAAACGACGAATTCTCCGGTACCTACGAATAAACGGATGAAGTTATATTGTATATAAAAGCTAAGCGGACATTAGTAAACATCAAAATCGTTCTAATTACATACTTAAATGAATGATATGCCGTCGATAACATCAACTTACAATTAACGTATCCCCCTTCCAATGGCCGTGGCTCAGACTCCTACAACGATGTTATTTAGGTATTATAAAATTTTTGGTTTAACTGCTCCAGTTTTATATTTTATGACCTTACTCAGATATTAATATTATAAATAATGCAAAATACGAGGGCTTCCAAGCCTCTATCGTCGGATATTTATCTTTAAATATAAAATAATCAACACGTCTAACAAACGAAGCTCTCACAACTGCTGGCAACTATTACAAACAATCACAACAATAGCTTCGCGTGATGTTTAGGCACCTTTGACGTCATCGAGGCTTCGTCGGCAGTGGCTTGGGGGGTGAGGGAGTTTTTCCCGCGCTTTAAAATTCGTTATATTTATCATTAAAGATCTCGCGAAGGAAAACTCAGATTTACATGCGGTTTTCTTTGTTGTATTCAGAAAATAATTTTCTGTCCGCATATGAAATAAAAAAAATTCATGCAAGTTCCCCATTATAAATTAATGGATATTTATTTTTTTATACTTTTTCAAATATTTGGGAGGGGCGACGTCCGAGAGTCCTTATGGGCAAGCCGCCACTGGGTCACACGTATTCCCCGCAGTCAGCGCACAAAACGTTTAAAACCATTCCTGCAGTCTAGAGTTAAAGAACCACAAAATTGTAACTTTTTATATCATAAGATGGCATTGTCTTGCATATGTGTATTGTCAGGTTAAATAAAACTTTCTCAATCTTTGCATGTGACTTGATTATTTTTTTATAACGATAAAATTATAGGTAGCTCAAGATATTTTTTTACTCCCCCTTGAGTTTTTTCAGTATCTGCCACTATGCCTTAACTTCGTAAAATGCTCTTTGTTACCGCGACGACGGCGCAAGAAGCGTGGGCGAGTTGCAAAACTTGTCCATAATGGTTATTACTGATCCTTTGCCAACACTATGAATAAAAAATTAAGCAACTCTCAGTGGGGTAGCCAAGGGATTTTGTTCGGGGGGGGGGGGGGGGGGTCCAAAACCAGGGGAGAAAATTTTCGAAAAACAGGGTGCTAATTAGAGGATTTCAAAGTAATTTTAACACTTTTCATAATCGAAAAAACTTCCTTTTTAAAAGAAATATTTTGTAAATTCATGATTTTTCAATATTTTTTTCTAATTAGGCGAAGTATATCCAGGAAGTAATTGTAACCCCCACCCTCGCTACGCCACTGTCCTAGTGGTCGAGGTTGGGAGTGGGAGTGGTCGTTTGATTTTAATTGATGTTAACAATAGGAGTTAAACGTGCTGTTAAGGAAAAATGTAAGTGCAGCATCAAAAATTTTTTAATGCTTTCCCCACCCATCCCTCACGGCAGGGGGTGCCTCCCTGTATTTCCGATGGTACTGCCCATTTCGTATTGTTTCCTTCCCGCTCCACGATGTTGATTTGCATAGGAAAAGCTCAGTCTAATACATTATAATCTTATAAAATATATTAAATTTAATCCCTTATTTGCATTTTTATGCTTGTTCATCCTTCGTTGGTAGGTCCGCTTTGCGCTGGCTCATATCAAAATACTTCTATGCGGTATGAAAGGTACTCTGCGTGATTGCGTTCCCAGGTTGCGACTCGTTAATGTGTGACTCACTTGTCGTTTGCGACTCATACCTGTGATCACAATCACAGATGCTGGAGCATGGGCGCAGCTAGGAATTAAGGCTAGGGGGATTTTAGGCGCAACTAATACTTACGGGTGTGGGGGAATTGCATACCTACCAGGGTATGCAGGAGTTGCGGGGGCCCTCCTTCAGAAAGATTTTAAGATTAATGGTTCAAAATGGCGGGTTTTACGGCTTTCTGAGGGATATTTGATAAATCCTATCTCTATTCTATAAGTAATACTGATCCAAATAAGTCAAATGGGTTAAACTTTAAAATTTCTCTGAGCTCAAGGGGGGGGGGGTTTATCCACCAAAACACCCCCCTCGCTGCGCCACTGCATGGGCGTACCCAGCGAAGGGCCGGAGGGGACAGCTTCCCCCCCCCCCCCCTAGAGGCAAAATTAGCAAATGTCTTTAAGGAAAATAATCTTTTTTCAAGGAAATAATTTTGAAACTAATAAAGAGCTGTTACATTTTCCTTAAAATGTTGATTTAATTAACCTTTTCCATGCTAAAATCTTACCTATAACTTGAACAACCATGGCTTGCCCCTCTCCCCCCCCCTAGTTTTGATCCTGGCTACGCCCTTGTGCTGGAGGGTATATAGTAGTACTGGAGTACTGTAGTAATCACAGTTCAAGGAGTGACTCGACTCATAAACGGGAAACCAGGCGGACTGCAGAAAAAAATCCTTCCATGTTGGCAGAGGAGGAATGGGCGGAACGAGAAGAATTGAAATCGAAATGTTTGATATTTTACGCCTTCCGCGGACAGAATGTGACGTCAGTCTCGACAACCGTCTTAGGAAACGCGGTTTGCGATATTAATGATGGAAAAATTTTTGCGGTGTTCACAAGATGGAAAATATCATATTTATACTCATAAGTTTGCGTCTACTAAATATTAACTTATCGTTATGCTATTGGCATATGCTAACATTTTGGTGTACTGACTGACTAATGGCCGACTGTTGTGAAAAATGACTTTCTTCTCCGACATGCTGATTATGTTAAATGTAGTCCGCAATGTTACTACGAAGAAGAAATCTGTGCATGAAGTAAGAGATATATGTGTTATTAAAATGGGCATCATATATACTAAGGAGTAGAGTAAAGAAAAATTAGCAATCAAAAATTTAAGTTCCCGCTATCTTATGATTAATGATACATCAGCCTCACCTACAATATAGCTGGCCTTCAGTCGCGGTATGAAAATAAAAGGTTTCTGTATTTTATTCATTTTTAACCATACAAAATTTTCGATCACATGATTCGTATCATCTCTTGTTGAATACTGACAATGAGCTATTTTAATAAATCAGTATTGGGTTTCTTGTACTACTAGAGTACATATGTCACATTTTATTATTTTTAATGACGATATCTATTTTTCGCGAATATGAAAAGTTAAAATTTTCAAGCGCGCGAAAACGCGACGGCTAAGTTTGAACGCTGGGAAAATCCCGTGTGACGTCTGAAAGCTGCTGTGTGAGGCCACTGGATGCGAGGCTATCAAACGAAGGGAACTTTCCGACCATGATCAATTTTAATAGGTGATTATTAAGAGATGTTTCCAACGATGCTCCTGATTGCATCTGGTCCCGTCACGTGGAGTGGCATCGCATGGGCGCCAATCTGGCCTTTTTCAAATGAGGTTAAAATTGACCATTAACATTTTTCTAAACTAGGATTTCTAAACCCAAATAATTTTTATATTATGAGTACACTAACAATGGGTAACGAATCTCAATCAATGCCTTTCGTTTTCTATCTTGAAGGAAACTATCCTATTGTGGCCACAATGTTGCTATACTGTGGCCATAGTGGGTTGCCGTTATGGCCCCATAATGGTTTTTACCCCCGGCCATAGTGTTGCCAAAGTCCATTTTAATAACTCACCAACTAACCGTGTCAATAACAAACCGTAATATGCTTATGTTTACAAATATTTGGTTTGCCAAACTGTGGCCTTCCTAAGACATCAACAGTGTGGCCATAGTTGCGCATATTTGGAAAGCCAAACTATGGCTTGCCGGATGGCAACCACAGTCGGGCCATAATACGGCAATCTGTGGGTAGCCATAGCTGCCATAGATAAACCACAATTCGGCCACAGTGTGGCCATAATTGTTGTGTTGACTGGGTCGATAATAGGATTTACTTCGCTGTCTGCTACCGCGCGAAAAATACATTTCAGTCAAGAGGTAAAAAGACTCAAATCGACAAATTTCCCCATCGCTTAAGCGCCTCGGAATAGATACACTATTAGTAACACATAACAAAACAATAATGTCATCGTTTCATGACATTCAAAAATAGAGTAATTTCTCGGCGGAATTCCGCATCCATTCTCGTTCCGCCAATGTGAATCCATTCCGCTCTGCCGCTCGCACACCATTGGCTATGCGTTTTACGCGGCGTATATACCCGTGCCGTGGTGAGATATATCGATTAGGTCGACCACCATTGGCGATTTCGACCTCTACTTTTTGCGATAGTTAACAATTGTCGTCTCGTCGCGTTGCAGCGCCATTACCGGCCATCACTGTGAAGTGATTATTTCTTGAACATTTCGTACGTCGCACGTCAAAATGACGGATGCTGGTTTTTTCAGGGTATATTACTTATTTATATATTTATTTCTATGCTAATCCAATCCTTTTTTAACTGTAATGTAACAGGATGCTGGGCATTTGTGTCGAAAACGATGATGTGGTATTTCGTTAAGATCCATGCGTTGGTTTCTTTTTGAGAAAGTTATTTACCCCCTAATTGTGGGTATCTTCGTTAGTGTTAAAGTGAAATTGTGCATCACATAATTAGTATTGCCGCGAAAATGTAGAGTTGATGAGAATAGTTACGTGTTTGTGTTCCTTGTTGTAAGCGTTCACCTCATATTTCAGGGTACGTCCGCTGAGCAGGACAACCGCTTTAGTGATAAAGAAAAGAAGTTGCTGAAGCAAATGAAGTTTGGAGATAATTTGAGCCGAAAGGTAGCAAGCATTTGGATACCATCTTCTCGGTGATATTGATTGCATTCGTTTGTGTCTTATTTACCCTCTTACTTGTAGGTGGATATGTCACGAGTGAAGCTCGACGTCATTAAACCATGGATTGCCCAAAAAATAACCGATATATTGGGAATGGAAGATGACGTCGTGGTGGAATTCGTTTTTAATCAACTGGAAGCGGAGAAGGTACTGTTGTAGTATTAATTTGACTAGCTCTGGGTGGAATTCTGAAAAGTTACATTTTATTGTATATACCTCACTGTACTCGTTACGCGCTAAGAAACGTTTGCCACTGCTGTTTATTTAAAGTTGAGGATGATATGTTGATCTTAAAGGTCTTATTTAGCCATAATTTCTCTTAAATGTGGTCATAGCTACGCATGAAAATACTTAGTTCCCTCGTCTTGTATATTGAACTAGCCGCTTGCTGTGCTCTTGTACATATCTTTTGTCAATCCACCATAGCCTATATCTAAGGAAGTCCCCACCATTCCAGTAACTTTATGAGTGTAAACAATTCGATTTGTATTATATTAACGATGAGCATTTGAATTTATTTTTGTTTTGTGAAGCCAAATCTTATGGAAAGAAGCATCATTAGTTGTCTAAATTAGAACATGCCAGTGTTATTTGTTAGTTGACTGATTACCTCGGTTTCTTTCACCCAATTAGACAGTTTCGTTAAAATTGTCACTGCGCGACTCTAAGGACAATAAAGTATCCCGGAAAGGCCGCCAGCCACAATTAGGCTCTCACGTATCCTCTCTGAGGCCCTGTCCTCGCTTACTCTTCAATGAATGAGTTGAAGGTTGCCATGTCGGCAGCTTTTCTAAGGTTGGTATGATGTAATTGTATTATTGTATACATAATTTACTAATGTGCATGAAAACACTGCCTCTTCTGCCTTTTGTGTTGAGAAGAGCAATTATTGGGTCCTAACATGACCTGGGCATGAAGTATTTTCGAATTCAAGTTGAGAAAGATTACAATCGTTAATTTTTTGCCGAGGAAATCTAATGATATGACTCCTCAGATATATGCTTTCCGACACTCAATATTTGCGAGGGCAATTTTACCTTTCGTCTGTTTGTGTCTGTTTATGCGATCGATGACTTATACTTTGGTTCAATTCAGTATTCTAGGAGAGGAGATTGGAGCTCATTAGGAAGAGGCGGGGTGCCATGGATGTGGATCGATAGTATGATGGAATCCCTTATTCAATAATGATTAATATTGTTCCTGATTTGATGAAGAAGTAAAAAAGTGACGTTCTGAATATTTTGTGTGATGAAACACTGTTTACTTTTGTTGGCAAAAATAGTGAATGGTATTTTTTCTTATGCCTGCCATCTAGAATTTAGAAAATATGCATCCTTTTTTTCTACAGCTAAATGAATTATTTCCTCGGTATTTGTGAAAAATACAAGGAAATTGCTGTGATGCATACATATAGAAAGCTGAAGTAAAGTTTAGATCCACCTTTTATGCGAATACCTTTACTGTGTGATTTCATACCAAAGTGATTTGGCTTCATAAATCAGAATTTAGTGCAGGAGTAATTTACTTATAGTGACCTCAATTGAACCAGCTTAATCGTATTGTGGATTCATTAGTAGGTTTTTGATGTTTGTTTTTACCTTTGAAGACAAACACTACAAAATCTGAAACAGTAGCTAACCTTAAACAGGAAATGCTCCATCCATATTTTGATTTCCTTGTTCCCTCCAAGGATGTGGAATGCATCTTAATTTATATGAAGTATATTTCTTCTTTTTAGTGTCCAGACCCCAGAAAAATGCAAATCAACTTAACGGGATTCCTGAATGGACGAAATGCTCGAAATTTCATGTCGGATTTGTGGGAATTGCTGCTCTCTGCTCAAGATAGTGTCTCAGGGATTCCTGCACGATTTCTTGAGCAGAAAAAAGAAGAGATCAAGAAAAGAATGGTCAGTTACAAAAATTCTTTGCCCTCTATTGCAGTAGTAGTAGTATATGTTAATGATTATGCATTACAGTTTACTCCTGATTATCAATGCATGCTTAATGTGGGCTGTGGTTTATCTGTGCATTACCCTGATATTTTATCTTTAAAATTGGTGGGAGACAATATGCTGGAATGTACACCAATAGGTGAAAGAAGTCATGATAAATTGGGTATTGTGCAATCCCAGGCAAAATAATTAACTCCTTGTGCCTGGAATGAGGGCATCACTGTAGGAGCTTTGCTAGCAGCCCCTATTTTATGATGTCATACCCCAACCACATGTCTTTCAAGGGCTCATTCATAGGGATAATATACTCCCCAGGATAAATGTGAATGGTGAACTTGTAAGAGTTTTCTGCAGCCATTGCTACTCTCTCATTTTATAGATAACCAATGTTGTTCCATTGATAAACTTTTCTTTCAAATGAGCTACCAGTATTTAGTGAGCCGAGTTGAATCAAAGGCACGACATAATTTCAAACACAGATTTCCGTGCACCATTTTGGAGACGAGTGTGTGATCTAATGGCTCTTTTGGGTTCTGATTTCATTATTTGCATTGCATTCTGGGAGGTTTAGAGTTCTTTGAGCCGTCCAAAGTTCTTCCTGTGGTTTTTCTTTGTGACTTGTCTTCCATTCATTTATTAAAGGTTTCTCATAGAGATTCAAGTAGAAAATTAATATTTGTTGCTAATATATTGACTGATTTGTCAGCATTGATGGGGGATACATTCATGTTGAGTCAGATAATTTGGCTGCAGTTGACCCTTTTGTGATGAAGGAGTACTTCATTAGTAATAGTTGGAAAAACTATATCATTTGAAATTCTCAATGTTTAAGCAGTATGCTAAGCATTAGTAGATATTTAATCAATAGCTGAAACTTCTAAATGTTTAAGCAATATGTTAGCATTTTCCATTAGTCTACAGAAAACTCAAGGACTGCAACTATACACTGGAACCGAGTATGAAAGCGAGAATGGTCTATTACGAGACCCTGCCATTATGAGAGATAGAGTATTTATATTCCTATTAGCTCTTCACAATTTAAAAAAAAACAAAGATAAGATTAGATCTACCATGGTGAAGGAGGACAAACCATCACAGCAAAAGTGCCTGTGGAAGGCAGAACAAGGTGCTTTGTTCGGGTGGTTTTGTCCACTTCAACCTACGGTATCTCCTGAGAAAGGGGTTATGCTCAATGCTTAAGCAGAGTGTTTCAGTGGTAGATGGAGAATCAAGAACTTCAAGTGTTCCGAAGGTTGGTTATATTAATGTAAAGTACGAAAGCATTATCTCCCTTCATAATTGCTGTTGATGCCTTCGGTGTAAATCCGAAGCCATGGAAGAAAGCACTCTGATCCTACAGGAATATCTTAACCCTTTCTAACCCAGAGCTGTTTCTGGGAGAAATCAAATTTCAAGATTTTTCATTATGAAAACTTGAAAATTTTACACTCAATGATAATTATCCTGGCAGCTAAATATTTCGTCATTAAAATTTTCACTTCAAAATAATATTTAGTTCAGATATCTACTAAATAGAGCTGAAAGTTTAAACATTTTTGGTGTTGCTTGGAAGCAACATTGGGTGATAAAGGGTTAAGTATTCCCCAAGAAATGTAATACAGATGAAACTGAACCCTTTTACAATCTACTCCCCGACAAAACCCTTGCAGTACCGGGTGTTTCTTGCAATGATGCGTCTAGGAGGAGCAGGCAGAAACTAATGCGGCACGTTAATTCACATAACTTCTGCAAAATGTTTAGGAACAATGAACATACACTTTCGGAAGCATTAAATAATCCCGGTAAAGTTTTATCAGTAATTGTATGATTTTCTACGGAAAATGTCAAAATAAAAGAACGATCTCTAAATTGCACTAACAAGGAGAGGTCGCCAAAGTGATGTTCAGGATCTGGATGCGGATGTTATTTTCTTAAACTATATAGGTAAGGTAGAAAAAGTGTCACGGCTTTCTTCCACATAGGCCCGGGTTCGAGAGATATGCGCATGTAAATATTTCGCGCAGCATCAGGTCCCTTGAGTAAGCGCTTCCTCTAAACTACGGCCGTGGCGGTGCGGTCTAGGGCGTTAGTCCTGTGAGCTTTAGTATGTAAGTAAGTTGGTGTCCCGGGTTCGAGACCCAGCGCCGGCAATATTTTTTCTCTCTTCCAATTTTTGAAATCACTGTTACATTTTACCCCAATTCGTTTTAATTAGTTACTTCGCGATTTTTAAAATTTAATATCAATTTATGGATTTTAAACGAAACTCCGAATTGTGCCTTACCACGCGAATTGGAGGACGTATATAAATACTTACGCGTGAATTTCCGGGGAATTTAATCATCCTCGCCCTAGCCATTGCTCCCATAGCCTCTTCGTATATTCGTAATCTCAGGTCTTTCTTATCAACAAATAAACACCATTGCCTATCCTCACATTCAGTTACTGACCCTAGGTAGTTTCCTCTTCCACCCATCCAGCACAATGATCCTGCTTTCCAGCAGCCTACCCAAGCCGTTTTCGAGGCCTTCTTTGTATATCTTTCGCACCCGCTTTCACACAATTGGGCCTCGGCGCCTCATTCAGGGATTATCGAGGGTCAGTTGTGGACGCAAGGTTGTTGGGACGGAAGTCTTTGAAGGACGCTAGAAGGCAGGTCATAAGGGACGTATGTTGAGTGGAAGGACATTTTGTTGTAAAGATCGAGATTCGTTGGGAAGACAGTGCGTGGGCGGTTAGAAATCTAATGGAGGGAATGCCTGGTGGAAATGAAATTTTGAATAAAAAACGTTTAAGCTGGAAAATACTGGTGCTTCAGGAATGTAAAAAAGGCATTGAAAGTGGAGGCACACGCGTCAAAAACCGGGGTACGATTCACGAATGGATGTACAATCGGTTAATTGATGCGAGGCAGAGGTGTGCATCGGTGCACATGATGAGCACATTACACGGAAATTCACGCGTAAGTATTTATATACGTCCTCCAATTCGCGTGGTAAGGCACAATTCGGAGTTTCGTTTAAAATCCATAAATTGATATTACATTTTAAAAATCGCGAAGTAACTAATTAAAACGAATTGGGGTAAAATGTAACAGTGATTTCAAAAATTGGAAGAGAGAAAAAATATTGCCGGCGCTGGGTCTCGAACCCGGGACACCAACTTACTTACATACTAAAGCTCACAGGACTAACGCCCTAGACCGCACCGCCACGGCCGTAGTTTAGAGGAAGGGCATACTCAAGGGACCTGATGCTGCGCGAAATATTTACATGCGCATATCTCTCGAACCCGGGCCTATGTGGAAGAAAGCCGTGACACTTTTTCTACCTTACCTATATAGTTTAAGAAAATAACATCCGCATCCAGATCCTGAACATCACTTTGGCGACCTCTCCTTGTAAGTACAGTATACTTATGATTGTCAGGGCTAATGATGGGGAGAGGTGGCACGAATAATTGAAAAACATGTATAATCCAAACTTTCACTTCAATTTCATCTATTTTCATAATCCATGTGAATGAAAAAATTAATTATTATTAATGGTTATTGTCTGTAATTTTAGGTTGCTTTCCAGAATCATTCACAGCTATCTTTTCCCATCCACGATCTTTTTAGCGGTGATAACATGATTGTACTTTTACTCCTACGACTCCATTTAATACCTGATTTCCGAAAACTGCGCTCCTGTGTCTGCAAGATCATGGATTCAGATAGTTGGTTTGCACGAATGCTTTAAAACCGTGGCACGAAGTCAGAAACTACACTTTGTGGCACCACCCTGTGTAGTTGTGCCTCGCTCAAGTTGCCCAGCACGTGAATGCTGTATCACGCAGTTCTATGATCCCTGACTGCGATCGCACACCATGATGTTTAGATAAAATGAACACAGCATTCATGAAGGGAAAGGCCCCACGATCACCCCACCGTGCAGCAGTGATTTTAGGAAACCAGGGCTTTTGGCAATAGGGTGGTTTCTTATTATTTTTTTATTGCCTAAATCGAAAGATTATTACTCCTGGAGTCATTTCACGCTCTTAGATTTTTAAATGACGATATATATATTTTTCGCGATTAAATGAAAAGTGAAAAATTTCAAGCACGCGAAAACGCGACGTGTAAGTAGGAATGATGGGAAAAAGTCTGTGCGATGCATTTCTGGTTCCCCCTCCCGCCTTGTGAGGTGACCTTGATCGAGGCTCTGAGCGCTGATAGGACGCAGGATGCTAGCGGGTAGCTGAGTACCTTGCTGGCTGGTAGCGCTTGGCTTAAAAAGGTTTATTAATACCTTATCAAACGAAGAAAACTTTCCGACCTTAGCCAGTTTTAATGTGTGATTATTAAGACATGTTTCCCTGAGCTCTGTGCCTCATGCATGCATTGGTAACCTCAGACGATGTATAACTCCTATCCTCTCGTGTAGCTCTCTCCTGTTTGTCTATGCCTAGCTATGACTCATGCTATCTCTACTTCAACTTCATCCACTGCCTTCACTTCTTCCATTCCCTTCCCTTCTAGTTTGACCTAGAGTAGTCACCGTGTAAGTATGTCTGAGTGCGACGAAATCTCCTGTTCCTTTTGGCCGTATTCGACCAAATGCGAGGCCTCTGCAATAATTGCAAATTTGCTGTATGAAATATACCATTATAGAATCTTAGACAATATTTTTCTCAATTTGTGATTGGTTAACCGTTGAAGAATCTTCTAAAATTAATGAAGAGTTTTTCCCCCTGCTGATCATCATCTGCATGCTGGAGCAGACGCCCAAGTAAACTTGAAACTAGGGATGAGTCGATTCCAACTGTCGATTCTCGATTCCACCGATTCTCGGGCACGGAATCGGAATCGAGAATCGATCGCTTAAAGTCGATTCCGATTCCATCGATTCCAGGAAGATAAATGTTTTGAGCATAGACTATAAGTTTGGGGCATCAAGGCTGCCATACACCTAAGCGGCCGCGGTGACAGCCTTGCCCGCGCGGAGGGTACGCCCGGCACGCGGGTGCCGCGACGAACATGCCTAAGAGGACTTGGAAACATGAAAATGTCGGGAAGAGCGACAAACCGACTAACCCTGAAATGGCGCGTGTTCATGAGCAACTCTCAGAGAAAAAAAAATTGGAAACCACGGGATCGGCAAGCAATGCATGCGTTTTCCGCTCTTTTATTAACCGCTGGTCACGGCAAATCAAATTATTGCGATTATGAATGATCATCGGAGAATTCGTCTGGACCACCAATTTTAAAGTATAATAGATCAAAACATATTTTTTTTATTTTCCAATGATATTTGAAGTCTCATGATAATAAAAACGTGCAGAGAGCGAGTTTTCCTGTGAAAAAAGTTTCTTATAAATACGCGCTGAGAGCGGGTTTTTTTATATATGTAACCTTTTTAGACTAACACGCGTCTGCTTCAATAATAAAAAAATTAGACACATTCGCGTTTGTATAGCCCAGTTGCATCAATGCAACCCTTGAGAAAGCTGATACTTGCTTGGCATAAGCCGCCGCGGCCTCCGTGCGGACTCGACAGGTTGCGTTCGGCTGCCACCGCGCACCCGCCAGGCTGTTCTCGTAAGTATGGACGCAATGAATGCTACATTATTGTTTAGCCACCGCGGCCAAACGAGAATGTAGCCACCGCAGCTACTATTATTTTTAGGGATGGTCGGTTCGGATACCTCGGACCCAAATATCCGTGGATATTGCCCTTCATCGGATCCAAAGTCGCGGAAGACATCGGATCTGGATCCAAAATTTTAAATAATAGCTTCAGTGAATGCAACGCCCCATAAGGGTGGAAAGAGTTCCGATTCTCTCTTCGAGTGCGTCGTCGCATGCGATTCTTGTCCAACTCCTGAACCGTCTTGTTTGAAAGCTCTCGCAGAGGTTACGAGTAGAATTTCAGCCGTGGTCAGGATTTTCAGCCAGAAAACAAAAAAGGCAAAATACGACTGGCTCATAGTGTGACTCTTCCCAAGAGATTGAACAATCATCGGAGGAATCTCAGAGCCGTACGATAATAACCACGTCAAAAGTAACTACGTCGCAGATTTCAGAAAACCACCCTCAGCCGTCTAACAGCCTGTGCCTCTGTCAGGGCCGGACTGGGACCTCTAAAAGGGCGCTGCCTTCAACTTAAGAAAGGGCGCAGTCCGAGGGTAGGGCTATGGGATATTGCTTTGAAATTTAAAAAGTAAATTTTGAAAAAATAGGGTATTTTTTTGCAATGGTTTCAAAAAAGTTATTTAACTATTACAACACGTATGCGATAGAAGGTACACTAATTTAACAAGCGAATACTCCAAATGATCGGGTGTAATTGGCTTCTACTTAACATGGATATATTCTAAATATTTTATATTTTAATATTTTCAAAGATATTCATTATTAATATTACAAATTACACTACAGCCACTATTTACAATGTTTGAATAATGGCAAAGATAAAACTTGTAAGTAAGATTAAGGCTATAAATGGGTTTTATTTATGTATACATTTATGCAATCCAAATCGCACATGAAACAAGAGACGTATTCAACTGTTTTATGAAATAAAACTAATACAAAATGAAACATATCTTTGTATAAATACAAAACAGCCTCTGAAAACTGAAGTTATCACTAATTCTTGTGAAGGCCAGTTTTTTGGAGCCCACTTTAATTATCAGAAGGAAAGTAGGCGCTTCATTTCCTTGCTTCGGAAACAGAGTTCATCTATAATTTTTTCATTGCTTATCTTTGTGACTAATTCTCGTTCCGACTGCATCAAGAGGAGAGCTTCCAAATTCTCATTGCTCATGGATGAACGAATTCTCGATTTTATGAGCTTGAGCTTTGAAAATGCACGTTCGCAGCTCACTTGGGTCATCGGTATTGTTAAAAGGAACTTATAAGCCTTATGGAGTTGCGGATACATTAATGAGTACATATTGTACTGATAAAATATCTTGTATGCACATTTAATACAGGAGTGGTATTTGTTGTTGCTTTTAGACCAAATTATTTCTTCATCTTCATCTTCTGATTTAGAACTTAAATTCACATCAATGTCACTGGAGTCCTTCTGAAAGTGATCTTGTAAATTCATATTAAAGATTGGCCATTGCTCAATAAATGATTCCAGTTCTTCCTGGGGCTTGCCTTTGTCAATGTTGGGGATCACAGAGCATATTTTTTCCAATGCATGTTCTGGTATTCCATTTGTTCTTAACTCAGAGAATCTTACAGGATCAAAGCATGAAAGATCTTGATAAACCCGCTTTTGATCAGAAAACCTTGCTTCCATACTGGCGTTAATTTGGTCAACAACCACATAGAACACATTAACTTTAAAACTCTCTTCACTGCTGAATGGAGTTTCTACGACCTCATCACTTGTTTCATCTGGCATTTTTTTCCGTTTTTTCTGTCTTCTGGCTGGCAATTCACTCTCTGTGCTGATGTTGTTGGAATATTGATCCAAAATTGGATTTTCTTCGATTTTATTAATTAGACTTTTTGACATGAACTTGACAAAGTTTTTTGCAGCATGGACAATGCCTGAAAACTCTTCTCTTATTCTCTTAGGACTGTCTTGAGCTGATGAAATCAAATTCCAAGCCTGTGCATAATCTAAATTTTTTGTTTGAAGATAGTCCGACAAAGGCGTTGTTGATTTGAAAATAATCAAGAACATCATAGCAGTTAGGATTGTTTCAAACGACAAAAACTTTTGAAGAAGACTGTTTGCTTCATTTCTTGTTTTGGAACTCCATTCTTGGGTATTTACCACGATAGAAAGAGAAATGATCAACTCTATGTACTCAGTTTTAGGTTTTTTTCCTTCATCTTCCGCCAATTTCATCCAGTTATGGAAATAGCCAAAGATCTTGGAAGTGGCGTCACTCTTTGATCTCCAATTAGTTGCGCCAATAGCACCCAACCTATAACTTGGATGTTGCTCCAAATAAATATCTAGTCTCTTGTGAGATTCCCTTACAAACATTTGAGTTTGCTGCAGTAAACCAAAAAACGAAATCGAAGCCATCTCAACTTGTGATGTGTCTACCATAACCAAGTTTAGGGAATGGGAATAACACCACGTATGAATGTGGTGTGGGATCTGCTCTTGCAGCCTGGTTGAATTGCCCTTATATTGACCACTCATCTTTGCAGCTCCATCAAATGAGTTGGCAATGCAGTTGTTGATATCAAGTCCTGCTTCCCTGATTACTTCGGTAAATGTCTTGAATAAATTTTCTCCTGTTGACGACGACTGCACGTTCTGTAAGCCAATAATTCTTTCTTCTACTTCCGTTCCCAACACGCATCGTAAAACAATGACACATTGGTCAAAACCAGATACATCTGTAGTTGAGTCCCTTAAAACAGAGTACGACATAGCTTGCTTTACTTCATGAGTGATAATTGATTTGATCAAACATTTTATAATGCTCATTATTTTATTAACGGTGGTTTTACTCAGAAATGTCACCTGGCCTCCCCTTCCTCTGGCTTTAGAAATATCATCGTCTGCTGATTTTAACGCAGCTTTACTCGTTTGAATGATTTTTTGCACATGATTTTCTAAGTTTCTGTCATAATTGCAGAGAAGAAGGATTATATCTAAAAAAAAATTCCATGGTTCAATGAATGGTTATCAAGGGAATGGGCACTTTCTTCTGATTCCCTATAAGCAAGGCCTTGTTTTCCAATAAGTTTTATAACATCTATAATAGCAGACACCACTTGCCTTCGATCAAATACTTCTCTTTGTCTTTTTGCAAGCTGTTTTTCAAAAATTTGCCTGTCGATGGTCGATCCCCTGTCATGCGCCACCTTAGCCTTAACTGATTCTTTGTGCGATACTGAAGCCTCATGTTCAAGTACAGTTTGTGTCAAATGTCTGTAACGGTCAAACCCCTGGCTGAAAACTGATGAATAACCCGTAAAACTAAGCATATACTGCAAAACAACTTTTTTGAACTAGTGTTGTAAGTAAGCCAGCTGCGTTTAAATTTTTCGCCATCAATATCTACCGTGAAAATGCTTTCACTAAAAGGCAGTCGTTTGGCGTTTCTGTCACACTGAACAGGATGAAACTGGAAAAACGAAGCAATGTCCAAGTCTGTCCGATTTGGCTTTTTATAGTACTTGCCATTTTCATTGTCCAACATTAACTCTTCATTTGTTTGACTCTGTACTGCCAGTGAAACTTCATTGTCTGTTTTGTCTGTCGCTGCTGCCGGTTCACTTGGCTGTACTACTTTCACTTCGGAAACTAACAAATCCACTTGAATATCACTCCCCGGGTCATCCTCCGCCACGGAATGTTCTGAACATGAGATTTTTTTTAAGTTTTCGATAGTCCTCCCAGATTCTCCATCAGCATTGGAAGAATAACTTGGCTGTAAACCATGACCATAAAAAGTGGTTATCTTTGGCAAATTTTGAGCAACTTTTTCCCTCTGCCTATCGTATTTTTCTTTTCTGTATTCATTTCCTGATTTTATTTTTTTCTTTGGCCTTTCTCCTTCCATTGTGCCCTAAAAAAGAAATGTATGTATGCGAAAATGTCCTCAATAATCGCTTTTAAGAAATATGTCTAGTTTTGTGGATCAGTCCACCATAAATTATTGACGGTGACACGAATGTGGGAGTGAAGGTCTAAGGCCAAATATCGGCAATACATAATTATTGAAGTTTCTTGTGTAGTCAGAAGTAATCTTACAACAAATTAATGGATATAACCAAAATCAAGTAAATCAAAATATAGAGATGGGTCGAAAAGCAGATTTCTCAAACTCGAATATCGAATTCGAATATTAAATCATTTCTCGAATACCTCGAATTTCGAATATCTCGAATACTAAACGAAGAATGCGAGAATTTTTGACTCAGTTGCCTATGCAGCAGGAAACACTAGATTTTGGGGAGTAATTTTAATTTCCTTTAAAGGATTCGAACAGGAATTAAGCTGATTAATAGAATATTTTAATTTTATAGAAACAATTGGGCATACAGTTCATTCAACTAGCATCTCTTTCAAATATTCTAAGGGGACACACCACCTCGCGAAAAAAGATTTCATGCCGTCTAGGCATTTACACTGCAACGATGGATTTCTGTCTGATGTATACATTCTTATCTACCAAACGCCATTTCAGCGGTACGCCCATTTGATACTCAGCTTCATCCAACTACTTATTTTCAACAGGTGATGCGGCCTGCGAGCGACCGTCAGGGGTGTAACGCGCTGCTGTAGCTCGCGGAAAAGTATTGTATTCCTGGAAAACTGTTGAGCGGACGTTAAAATGGAGCGAATTTTGTTTCTTAAGATCTGCAAAATCGTGCGTTACCCCTGAAAATGATGTTACTTCAAAAAATCGGGAAAATTTAATGTTATTGCATTTATGCTCTTTGAGCGACCTCTAAATGTTAAACAATTGAGCTGAAATTTTTAGGATATCCATTCTGCACCCCAGAGCACATTTTAAGAGGTAGAAATTAAAAATCAGAGAAAATATAAAAAATAGGCAACACCCTACCGGGCAATCCCTAATAGCTGCTGGAAAAACTCGAAGAACAATCGCCTCTCGTTCGGCGCCATGTCGTCTGCATCATAGGTCTGCATTCAGCGCCGCCACAGCTGTCAACGTTGTCTCGTAACGCGCAAACCTTAGCAATGGCGCAGCGTGACATTGCAATCATAGCATGTCGCTGTCGTCTTAGTTACTGTATTATCAGTATAAGTTGTTTTTGAATACAAGTGTTGGGTTTTTAATTGACTGGAGCACCTTTTAGAAAAGACGTACTTGCGCCTTGCGGGCGCAGGAACGCATTTTTCTAAGGGCGCACCCTTAGACCACGTTGGTCTAAGGGCGCACCGGCCCACGGGCCGATGGGCCGGCGGGCCAGTCCGGGCCTGGCCTCTGTTGTTTTTTTTCGTATCCGAAATCACACGGACCATAAAACATTGTCTTTAAGGAAAATATCAAATCACACGAAAACAATTGAAGCGTGTTTCATCCCTACCTCGTCTCATCAACTGACATTTTTTGGCCTACCTGCTTCAATTCTGCGTTTCTAGATGACAAATGCTCGTAAAGTGACTTTCTGGGCCCGAAGACATCTTGATGGCTTCGACAATTAGATGACATGCACGAGACTTAAAATAGAATTAGACCAAACGAGATGCATTCCTGACTATATTTCTGTTTATTTTTCAGCTCTAATTGATTGCCACTCAGTTTTATATCTACAATTCTACAATTAGACTTTACTGATATGCAAAATTGTCCAAACAGCACAGTTTTAAAAGAAATAAGCGCAGCATTAACCCCTCCAACAAATTTGTAAGCAACAGGGTACAAAGGAGAGGGTTTCAAACTAATTTTAACACCCTCCATATTAGAAAAAACTTCATTTTTCAAATATTCATTTTTTTTTCATTTTTGTAAATTCATGATTTTTAAATATTTTGTTTCCTTTTATGAAGGAAAGTAATTGTGTTTTTATATTTTGGGGGTCCCTCTCGCTACGCCACTGGTCAGTGGTTCATCCTCAGATTTATCCTACTTTCATTTCCAAACCCAAGCGTAACAGTTTAGGCCCTGAGTATGTAAAGATGTTAAAAAAAAAAACAACTTGAAAGCCCACAAAATAATTTTTAATTTATAAAAATATTAAAATGTGTATGAAAATCTATAAAGCATTCCATTGATTGTATGTACCCACAATAACTTTCAATAATGACTTTGTTTAGTGGCAGGAATTTGCAAAATGCATTTGGATTCGAAAATATCCTATTCGAAAATCTGGCTCCAAAAATCCTGGATCTGTCCATCCCTAGTTATTTTATTCCACTCAATTCTTAAATTTTAATGACAGCAATGCTACAGATAAATCAAAATCCCACCTGTTAGAAGGAGTAAGAATCGATGGAATCGGAATCGAGAATCGATTTGAAGGAATCGAAATTGGAATTGGAATCGAAAAAAGTGGAATCGACTCATCCCTACTTGAAACATTCCTTGTCAAAAAGTAAATAAACTAATTCCCCTTTACTAAGAGGATTCTAAAAATGGAAATGATAAGGCCGGTGTATGTTTGCATAATAATTCAAATATCCTGGAGCTTTTGTGTCTGATTAATTTTTTAATAAAGATTGCGGAACATAGAACTCATGCATGGATAAGCCGCGACACAGATAATTGGGGGTCTGCTGTTCAAAAAAATAGTGATTTAGTCAGTTGGGCATTTGGATGATTGACAAAGGAATGCCTTTAATGATTTTGATTCAGTAATGCACCTATACATTGAAAGACTAGTTTATATTTAAGGTGATAATTAGTCATGCAAAGAAACTTTGCCTTTCTTCTAGATTTATGCTTAAATTTCTCGAATAGAAATATCTCCACGTGACAGGACCTAGATGCTATACGAGTTGGTAGTCAGGAATTTTACATCCTCTGAGATTACCAATCCATACATGAGGCACCAAGCTCAGGGCAACGTCTCGTAAGAATCAACTATTAAAATTGCCTATGGTCAGAAAGTTTCCTTCGTTTTATAGGGTATTAATAATCCTAACTTAAGCCAAGCACTATCTGCTAGCAGGGTACTCTGCTACCGGCTTGCAGCCTGCATTGTAGTGGCGTTTATAGCCTCGCATCCAGGTGGCCTCACACAGCAGCAGCCAGACGTCACTCGGTCTTTTCCCAGCATTCATACTTAGCCGTTGAGTTTTCGCACGCTTGATAATTTTTGCTTTTCATTGTCGTGAAAAATAGATATCGTCATTTAAGAATCTTAAAGCGTGAAATGCATACTCAACAGTAATAATCTTTCGCTTTAGGCAATAAAAAATAAATGGGTTACTACCCCATTTTCATCATATATATCATTTTGCAGAGCTTTTATGAAAGTAAATGTACTATTCTAGCAAAAGCTTTTTGAATGTATAATTTAAAGTAGGATATTGATCACCTATTTTGTAAAGGGTGAAGTTTGTTTATATGGGGGCCCTAGTTGTTCTGATTTAGTAGCTCTAGCTCTGATGTTGTTTTGGGACAAAATACAACTGTGAACTTAATTACAATAGGGTAGTTTCCTTCATCGAAGAAAACGAAAGGCATTGATTGCGATTCGTTACCCACCATTAGTGTATTCATAATACACAAATTATTTGGTTTTTGAAATACCAGTTTAGACAAATGGCAAGGGTCAAATTTTATCCTCATTTGAAAAAGGCCAGATTGGCGCCCATGCGATTCCACTCCACGTTACGTCACAGGGACCTAGTTTCTACACGAGAGGATAGGAGTTATACATCGTCTGAGGTTACCAATGCATGCATGAGGCACAGAGTTCAGGGAATCATGTCTTAATAATCACCTATTAAAACTGGCTAAGGTCGGAAAGTTTTCTTCGTTTGATAAGATATTAATAAACCTTTTTTAAGCCAAGCGCTACCAGCCAGCAAGGTACTCAGCTACCCGCTAGCATCCTGCGTCCTATCAGCGCTCAGAGCCTCGATCAAGGTCACCTCACAAGGCGGGAGGGGGAACCAGAAATGCATCGCACGGACTTTTTCCCATCATTTCTACTTACGCGTCGCGTTTTCGCGTGCTTGAAATTTTTCACTTTTCATTTAATCGCGAAAAATAGATATCGTCATTTAAAAATCTAAGAGCGTGAAATGCGCACTCCAGGAGTAATAATCTTTCGATTTAGGCAATAAAGAAATAATAGGAAACCACCCTATTGCTGTAATAAATTATGTGTATTCAGTGTAAAATGTGTAAAGTTCAGGAAGAATGGATGAAGTACAGTGGAACCTCGTTAAAGCGAGTACGGGCTATAGCGAGACCCCCGTTATTACGAGATATAGCCGATGCACCGTCAATTGATCCTATAATAAGCATGTAAAAAATTTCGTTTTTACGAGGCCCTTTTGGTGTTGGCTCTCGCCATAGCGAGGGTTTCACCGCCGGGAAAACTTACACCAACACTCCTAAATCTCTGTAATTGCTAGCGATCTGTTAGAAATGAAGTTAATGGAGTGCTAAGGCTCAAATTTATGTGGCAAACTGTCGTTCGATAAATAAGTAGTTAATTTTGGTGAAAATATTGTGGCATTGGCATTCGCAAATGCTTGATCTTCTTTTGTTCCTCGGGCGGCAGAAAGCAGTCGTCAGCATACCTGCACGTCCATGAGTTGCATGAATAGAAAGCATTTGATGGAACACACCATGGCCAAAAAAACACCAAACACGTCTAAGCGAGAAAATAAAAATAAAGAAGTAATATGAGGTATATTGGCTATTACAGTGGAACTTGGTTAGTACGTTCCTCCTTAGTACGTTTTCCTCCTTAGTACGGCGATTTCCCTCGGTCCCGGTACCATCCGAACAAAATACAGGTAAAAGAATTTGGTTAGTACGTTTGAAAAAATTGCGCTTTCCTGGTTAGTACGCTCAATTGCTTGCCGTGACGCAACCCGCAATTCGTTCTCTAGTGTCTTCTTAAGGGTCGCAAACGTCTGAATTCATGATTTAATTTATTATTGTTAGCCATTAACATTCTTCCATTCATTCCACATCTCTTTCTTCTACCGTAATTTATCCAAATGCATTTCTGAATTCTTGTGACGTGATGAAAAATAAAATGCGGCCGTTTTTCGGGAATGTCTGACTATGAAAAACTACAGCCAATAAGAAGCCCCAATTTTCCCCACCCCGAGCTCCTCACCTTCTGTTGCCTTTGGAGCGCTTGGGAGTGCCCACTGCTGCGCACAAAGTTCGTGAGTGGGCAATTGTTGCTATTGCACGAGTTATCATGATGAAGAAATGAGTCTTAACGGTATTAGACAATTCCCACATTATCTAAAGCAGTACTGCTCCATAAACTCGGCGTCGTGCGTATTTACTTGACTACTGTTGCGGGAGCAGACGATCCTCTGGATCTCCACGCGAAGCTTAGCTTAAAAATACTTGATCTCGGAACGAAAGCAGACGACATTAGACAAATTTTGAAAGTAAATTTTAACTGTTTAATATAAAATTTTCTTGTAATTACGTCGTAATCTAATAATCTTGCGTGTCATCAGTCGATATATCGATCGATTTTACAATCGAAATGGTATCATTCCAGAAGCGAATGTCTACGGCTGTTGCCGTAATTTGAAAGTCAATATAATTTTGCCCAATTTTCATGATGTTTAAAAAACCAGTTGACTTACTCCGGGCTGTTGTTATATTCTCCGAGTACGCTGTGAGAAAGAAAAATGACTTGTCTTCGCTTGTCTGAGCTTCACTCGTCCTCGTTCTGTAAATATATATAGGATAAATCACGGGAGATAGACGCCGTAATCATGAAATCGTCTCCGGGATGTCCATGAAAAATTGCGATTTTTATTCACATCGTATTGTTTTTCATTGTAGCGCTCATTTTCTTGATTTTAAATGTGAAAAGAGTAAAGGAAGGCGATCCTATAAGAACTACCGATAGTAATTGTAATTATGACGACTTTTTCACTGATTGCAATAACCCCGACTGCTATTATTTACTTTCCTCGTTAGTACGTTTTCCTGGTTAGTACGTTCATTTTTCGTGGTCCCTTCAGAAACGTACTAACCAAGTTCCACTGTATTTGCACCACCTCCGGTAAAGCGACAATTCGCTATAGCGAGCGTTTATTGGTGCACGGTGGGGTGTCGTTTTATCGAGGTTGCACTGTATGCAGTTATCGTATGAGGCTTGTGCTTTCAAAACATGGATATTCTGATTAGTGTTTAGTTATTTCCCGTGTAAGGTATAGTTACTCATCTTTTACATAACAAAATTTACTTAGGTTTGCAATTTCACTGAAGTTTTATTAATAATGAACCATCCATTGCCTTTGCCACTGGTTTTATTTCTTCTAGAATTCCTTGTCTCAAGAAAACTCTTCTGTTTTCTTCTGATAGATTTTTTGTGTTATGTTGCTCAGGTTGGACAATGACACAAATTATGAGGGCATATTGAAAAGTAAGGTCTTGCATTTTCGGACCAGAGTTGCTAGGCAAAATTTGACAACAGCATTGCAATCCTTGGTTCCCACGCCAAAGTGTAGAACCACCCACGTGGCCATGGCCCACTCAGTTACTGCGTGGCAGTAGTTCAGGATGGAGCTCCAATTCAGCTCCACCACCTGGTACAAACTACGCTCAGCTATTCTATTTTCGAATGCAAAAAAGATTTTTCCGATAGAAATTCATCTTCAGTTAGTGAATGTGTTCGGTGAAAAGTTCATAGACGTCAAAAAGATGCCTAAGTGGTGCCAGGAGTTTTCTGATGGATGGAATAATAATTATAATAATATATTTATTTGCCTGGAGTTCTTAGTACATACATGTTCCATGATATACGGCACGTCAATGTTAAGTTACAAAAAAAAAGACATTTAAGGAAATAATAATTAACATTACCTACACAGAGCATATTTACATGGTTAAATATTCGTCAATAGAATAAAATAAATGCATAAGTAAGAATTCCTTCACCTTAAATTTAAAGCTAGACATTTTTTCCAAGCTCTTAATGTTTCTGGGAAGCTTGTTGTATAGTAGTAGTCCCATGTTTAGGGGGGAGAGGCTGGTTTTACTGGTTCTGATGAACTTTACATGTAAATTGCTAGAGTTCCTGGTGTAGTGGTTGTGAATACAATCGTTGGTAGTATACAAACCCAAATTGCGTTTAGCACAGATGATTGCACTCAACATATAAACACACGGAATTGGGAGAATGGAGAGTTTTTTGAAAAGAGGGTGATATGGAGCTCTAAGGGGTACACTACACATCAGTCTCACTATCTTCTTTTGTATTTTAAAAACTGCATGAGCACAGGGAAAAGGGCCCCAAAAAAGGATGCTATAAATAACGTGGGAATAGAATTCACCATAATATATTGAGATTAGCACATGGTTGTTAATTGTTGACCTAATCGAGCGAACCAAAAAGCACGCTGCACAGAGTTTTCTACGTAGACTGGAAACATGGCTGTCCCAACTTAGACTGCTATCGAGGGTAACCTGTTAGCAGCCAAATGATCTTACTATGGACAGTCCTCTTATTCAGTTTTTAACAATAATTATATAATTTTATAACAATAAATTATGTGCCATATAAAACAGCTGGGAAATAATTGACAGTAGAAAAATTAATTCATTGATTGTGATCTGGAGGTGGGCTGGTCTGTGGAGAGCCTTCTTTTCCAAAGGGTGAATTGGGATATTTGCCCTCAAAGCAAATGGAAACATTTTTGCCAGTACCAGGGGCTGATGCAGCCAGATTGCATTCCCTCTATCTCATCTCTTCTTTCCTCTACTCACCCTCACGATGCATGTTACTCCAAATTCCTCTACTTCCCCTTCCTCCTTTCCCTACTCACCTTCGTTCATCCCACACTTCATGAACAGCTGTCTAGTGGAAAAGTTATTTGCATTTAACCCTTTCGCGCCGGACCTTCGTTGAAGGAAATTCTTCCTCATTACGAGTCTCTTGAAAGTTTTCTTTACTCCTCTGTACGAAGCCTTTCCGCGTCGACTAAAGGCAGTGGGTCCCTCCCTAACCTTTTTTGGACCCAACTCAGAGGGCACCGATCCCTTTCCTCGGCCTCTGTCCCAGACCCTGGAAGGATTAAAAGCCCCTTCCTAGCACGAGTTCGCGGTCAACTGGCTAAAATGTTAATGCAAAATATTTGAAAATATTTGTTGCTCGCACCGATTTTTTTGCATTCAAAATGAATTTTGTGTTTTGTTTCTTAGCGTGCAGAAATTTTAAACGAAGTTCAAATGTTGATTTAGACGGATTTAATGTATTTACTTGTTGTTCTATAACTCCGTTGAGATTAACGTTAGAATTTTGTTTGAAATTTCCATGTGGTCAGCAAAAAAAGATGAATTCATTTCTAGCATTGAATTTCAAAAGTACGCAACAAATATTTTTTTGGAAAACACACTGCAGATAACAGTAGTTGACCGCGTGGAGAGGATAGGAAAGGGTCGACCTGAGCGGCCGAAGATGGGACTGGGCTCGCGCTAAGGCGGATCACAAGGGGCGACCGCGTCCGTGGGTCTATTGTGTCCGCCACGGTCACTTTTTTCGACCTGTGCCGCACAGGCGCGGCATTCGTTGGTTAGGGTAAGAACATTCAGGACGCACTGGTGTGGCATTCGTAGTTGAGGAAAAAAAATCCTCGCCGCACAGGTGCGAGATTCGGCGCGAAAGGGTTAAAGCAATGGATCCCCCTCCTTAAAACCCTTCTTGCTTAAACCCATTTTCCAAGTGGGTATTTCATTTGGTTCTACACTTAGTACTACGTTTTGTAATTTTGTTTAGGTCAGATTTATTTTCCACTTGTAGTTCGTACTTTTCATTTTGTTTGCAGTGAAGTGTACATTGTTGATTGCTTTCATTTTTAGGAGGAACAAGAGCGCATGCAGGAGTCAATGAAGAAGCAGTCTGACAAAGGGAAGGACCGAGATGATGGGAAGGACAGGAAGAGGAAGAGGAGTCGTTCACGTGACAGATCGCATCGTGACCGGGATCGCAGAAGTGATCGAGATCGTGATAAGGACAGGGAACGTGATAGGAGAAGTGAAAAGGATTCTAAAAAATCTTCATCAAAGTCACCAAGACGGTAAATATTTTGATTTAATTATAATCTTTCACAGTGAATACAGTGGAACCTCGATCTATCGTTCCCGCATTTATCATTTTCCTGCATTCATCATTTGCTGTTCCTGGTCCCAAATTAATTCCCATACAGACAATGTCATTTATTCCCTGCATCTATCGTTCCCCAAAGTATCGTTTGAAGATCACGGTCCCGATGTATAATTTTCCTCCATCCATTGTTCGATGAAAAGGAGACTAAGTATTTACAATTTGTCATTTATGGCTGATGAAGACTGACACACTGTTTGAATCTTCCCTAAGAGATGGAACTACCACAGGGAGAAGCTCAGTGCCGTGGGATGGTAACTACGTGGCACATTTCCCAAAATCCTCTATCCCCCTCCCATTAGCCTTCTGCCCACCCCCACCCCTGCGACCTTCTCCTCTTCTCGGAAATCAAGCAAAAAGCTCCAGAGCAAGGAGGGTTCATGTTACGAAGACCATAAATGGTATGCTTCGAAAGAAAACACCAAGTTACAGAAGAATGATAGAAAAAGGTTTCATGCTTCCGCGTAGAATGATAATGATAGAAACGCGTTTCATGCCCCCCTTTTCTCCCCCACTGACGTTTTTCAGCCTACTTGCTTCAAAGTTCCCTGTTTCTGGAGGTCAACTGCTGCATGAGTCATCTATTAGCCCAAATGGTGTCTAACAATGACTTTCGTCAATTGATCTTACACTATTATTGGATTGAAATGTTAGTGATGTGCTCATAATTAAAAAAAGAAGTAGACCAAACACAACATATTTCTGACATTATTTAAGCATTTTAAGGTAGGAAATAGTTGACAAAATATGAGGGGGACTTAGTATTATGGCAGAACTCCATATCGTCATAGCTGACAATGAGCTTCCTGGAAGTTGATGCAGCATTTTTTCCGAAAACAGTTTCAGGTTACAATTTACAAGGTATACTATAAATCTCTCTTGTCACAGTCACCGACGAAGGAATATCTTCTCAGGATATTTTGTTTCTCCCTGCTAGCCATTCAAATTCATCTGCATATCTGGTGCTGCTATATTTAGAAATAAGTGGGTTAGATGCCTTCTCTTTAGGGAAAAAAAATATCGTGGCGCAGTCATATGGTCATGCTTCACCCGCTCCTGTCGGTTCTGCGTTCCATACTTTCCAGTGTGTGTTGACTTCAAACCAGTGAGTGCTTTCAGTTATAGTTTAATGAAGTCAGGTTTAATTTTTATTAGTTTTATTTGTACTTGTCTTACGACGAAGCCCCCTCTGAAGATGAAGGTGAGAGCTTTGAAAGATGAATGCGATGGTGGTTGGCGTAACATGGTGGAACTCCTTCATGATGCACAAAGGTTAAGAAATCCAGAAGTCTTTTTCTTAACCTTTGTGCAGCTTTAAAAGATGGACTGAAAATAATTGAAAGAGAAATGAATCTGGGTGAGAAGCACATGCTTATAGCGAAATGCCTCAGGTTGTCCGCTAGCACATGACAGTAGGAGTGAGGGTAGAGCGAGCTACCTGTTGGAAACAAGAAGTTGGATGAAGTGGGGTATTACATGGGCATGCCGCTGAAGTGGCTTTGATAGATTAGAATATTTACATAAGACAAAAAGCCATAGTAGCGTAAATGCCGAGACTGCATGCAATCTTTTTTTTGCAAGATGGTGTGTTCTCTTAGGATATTTGAGAGGTATCAGTCGAATCAACAATATGCCCAAAGTTTTTCCATAAAATTAAGATATTCCATTAATCTGCTAAATTTCTGTATGCATCTTTTATAGGAAATCACAGTTATTCGTCAAAATCCTGTGCTCCTGCTCTATAGGCAACCTAGTTAAGCATTCCCGCATTGATCATTTTCCTGCATTCATCATTTGTTTTTGTCCATCCCCTTGAAAAACAAAAGATCGAGAATCCACTGTACTTTGTTTTTCATTACTCCATTATTTATTTTCCGCAAAATTATCCAATTTTTATGAAGCCCTGGGCATTAATTCTGGTCATTATTTTTGGTCTGTACAAGTTAAAGAAAATAAATTAGAGGACTTTGCCACCACCATTGTAATAGCTGTATATGGCAAGCTATTTATAATTAGTCCATTTCTTTCCAGGTGAAAGTTTTTTCAGAAAAAGTTTGGAAGCTGCTTTGATCTTCATAAGTTAGAGAAAAGAAAAGAACAATTCAAGGAATAACACAAGTTTTTACTTCTTGTTTTTTCCATTCCAGACATTATGTTTTACAACCGTGAAGGAAGCAAGTATTTTTTCCTGAAATGTAGTAGCTGTGTCTGATTGTTTTTCAGGGTTACTCCAACTGAGAAGGGGGACTCTAGAGAAGGCAAGGAAGAAGCCAATAACCATAGAGAAGATGACGCTGAGTATACAAGGAAACGAGATCGAGATGCTGCTAACTCCCAAAGGTATGAATAAAATCACAATCTGTTAATTTAAACAGCTGAGGACCGGAATCAAATCCGGTAAACTTAGGACCAAAGGTTTTCAGAATCTGGTTGTTCTGGATTTCTGGTCTTCAGCTCGTGGACAAAGGGAGTACATTTTTTTGAGAATTTTTATGGAATAAAACCATAACTTAGAAATTACACATGAAAGGGATTTTAGCATTAATTAGTATAAAAGGCATAGCAAAAAGTACACCACATTGAAGGATGCAAAAAACTTGGAGAATGAGTCTTCAAATCACGATTCTGCAGCATAGATTATACGTGCTTAGTACTGGATGAGAATGAGCAATAAATATATCTGTTTTTTCGTGCTCAATAGCTTTCGTTGATAGAATTCGCCAGCAGATGTTGCGATATCTATCGTTACCTTCCTTAGTCGGACAGCAAATGCTTCTATATTTTGTTAATTAATTACTTTATGAATGTGTTCAGGCTCTTGTGCTTGATATTTGAGATCCCTACGTGTCCCTTCCTAGGTTGTTAGCGTATGCTCATAGTGTGTGCTAACGTCCTACTCGTCCCAGAAAAAGGCTTGGGGAGTGGTGCCACGAGGTAGCAAGTCAAAACACTGCACAAAGGAATTTTCAAATGTTTTGGATTTGAGGTCCTCAACTGTACTTAAAAAAAACTAACTTTTATGTTCCTGTTGACACTCGCACAACACTGTGTAAAATCACGATTGTGACTAACTGATCTGGCTGTGAGTCTAACAAGGCTGGAGCCAAAAATAATTTGCTGTCCGCCAGAAGGAAAAGGGGCAAAATGCTGAAGAGCCCATCTTGCAGGTACATGCAAAAATGGAGGCCTAGAAGTTAGGCATGGATAGCCTTACTGCAACCAATGGTTTTTAAGTTTAAAAGGCAGTGGGACCTGACATCTTTAAAATTTTGTGGGGAGGAGGCTTACTCATTGGCAGTTGTCTATCCGGAGTAGGGTGGAAATGATGTCATTACAATACATTGTTTATGAAGCCTGTGACCACAAATATTACAGTTGAGTATTCTTGATTCGATTACTAGAAATGCTGCCACCCGCCTCACATTTTAATGGGTAGACTAAAGTCACCACTCGCATCTTTATAGTAGAGCAAGTTAGATTTCATGACGATTTGAGTGAAATCACAGCCAGTGTAGAATGTTGAAGTGGTATGTTCATATGAAAACTAAACAAACTCCACAATGACCGCAGATTCTGGTCATCGTCACACGCAAGCTGTAAGGGTCCTTCTCCGGCTGATTAGGGGACTCTATTCTATGAAAAAGGGTGCCAAGGGTCCCTTTTGGTGGTAGCACGCAATATTAAATGAATGCTGCGCGGAGCTATGGATCTATCTCTACAGGAATAAAGGTGTAATTGGGGCTGTTAACGGAAATTTATATTCATGATGGTAAAAATGTACCCATTTCATAGCTTTTCAGTGTAAACCCAGCAAGTGCATGTACACTGTTTCTAAAATTGAGAAGAAATGGATCGCATACATTTTTGAAAACTGATCGGAAGTGATTGAATAATCTGAACTGAGGCTTCCTAAATGTGGCCCCTTACCCGAGACTCTCATTCAGGATTCCCACTCAACCGTGAAAACCTTAAAACCGTGAATTAGCCGTGAATTTCGTCTACCGTGAAAAAACATGGAAATAGCCGTGAATTTCGTCATAAAACCTTAGAACTCTCTCAAACTTGATTGAAGAACTACGATAGACAGATTAAAAGAGAAATCGATAATTCGATCATGTTTCAAGGCCGAGTCAAGTGTAGATGCTGTCCACGCATTTTTCTGCACACGTGTATTCGAAGCGCAATTATTAATTGGTCCGTGTGCCATGACAGTACATTGACCTTAAGCCTGCGATTGGAAGACGTAAACCCTGGCAAAAAAAAGACATTTCTTCACTATCCTGCCACCCTGCTCTCTCCATTTTCCCACTCACACCCTTTTAGCCGGGCATGAATTTTGCTAGCTATGGGTGATGCCATAAGAGGTAGCAGTTTCATTGCTGCGTTTGCATTCAAGGCATCTGTTGTGTTGGTTACATTTTTAGTTAACGTGCAGTAACACACGAAGGCTTCCATAATTTTGCATGCCCCTACCCAGAAGCATTTTGATTTTTGGCATGCCCACTTTTCAGTAATGTTATCTGTATAATGTCTCAAAAAAATTGATTTAAAATATTTTCTCAATGTCAATGTGGGAGAATAAAATTTGGCGGAATTTTTTTCATTTAATATTATAATAAACCATCCTCCATGAATTTCTCCATGTGTCTGCCTGTTTCATATTTCATATGTTTATTTTTTAGTTCCCGGCCAAAGGAGGAGTCTGAGAAGGAGGGGCATGCAGAGCATGAGGCCTCTTCCAGATCACCGTCTCCCAGCCATAAGGAGGGTCGTTCATCCAGAGCTTCACCGTCTGCGGAAGCACCTCCACTTTCACCATCACGTGATCACTCATCTCCAGACAGGAAGTCATCAGCTGATGAAGATGCCTCTGAGCCAGGGAAAGAGAGGTATATTTTAACTTCCTCATTTATTGCTGATCTTAAGTGGTGTAATTCAGCTACTTACTGAAAGTGATGTTTAAGGAATTAAATGAATTTGATGTCAGCCATTGACTGACTAATGTTGATAAATCACAAATTCTGAAGTGTTAATGCACTTAAAAAAGTTTTTCTAAAATTTTGCCCCGGGTTTGTGAGGTGTAAGAATTAGATGCACCTGGGACTGTAGCAGTGGTTTTAATTTTGCTGTTGTTTGAGTTTTTTATGTCAATAGTCTGAAAATTTTAATTCATTACAATAAATAATGGCAAGGAATGTCAGAGGCCATGCCTAAACTACCTATCAGATGTTTTTACCTTCGGAGTTTTTCACGCCCTATGATAAATTACTTTACTTTTCTGAAGACCATTTTATTTCCATTTCCTAAAAATTTAGGCACCCGTTCCCAGACATGTTTAATTTGTTGTTAATGTATTATGATACACGATTTATTTAGCCATGTTAGCTATGCATGTTTAAGTATTCAGGTTCATGTTGCTACTTGGAGAGGGGTCTATCTTCTTGTTATATGAATGCTGAGGCCTCATTGGCAAAAGTAAAGAGGCCTGGCCATGTTGAGCTGAGGATCTTGGGCAATTTAAAGTTTGTGCTTCCTCTGCCGTCACATTTCTCTTGCCATTCTGCGTGGGATGCATGGTAGATAATTTGTGTGGCTTAATTTCAAGTGGGTATCCAAGGACATTATCAGTATTTGTCCCATAGTTGTGCCAGGCTTAAAATGGATGCAATCATGAGAGTAGTTTGTTTGCCCTGATTGTTGATTTTGTGTATAATTTCACATTTATGAGTTATATACAGAAGGAAAATATATCTTTTCAAAAGGTTAAGATAGGGTGCTAAAGGAATACCTATGTTCAATGAGGTGCCACGGAAATTGGAGTATAATGAGAAGTTAATGGTTGTGATCAACTGCGCTACATCCTTCATCTTGCATCTTGCCAAGACAATGGCTGCTGCAACCGTCGCTGCTCCTGCTGACAAGCAAGTAGCTTCTGGGACCCTTGATGCACCAGGTGCCGAGACTGTTGCTCCAGCTTTCAGCACTGCATCCCTTGGCAATGCGTAGCCTCGAAGCTCATCGTTGCTGCATTGGCCTCAGATCTCCCCACACTCCACACAGCAAGGGAGACTGGCAGTTCATCTTCCAGCCAACATGTGCAGCCTTTGCCTGCTGCATTCCCTTCTCAGCAGCCATTATGGCATCTCAGCGTAGGGGTCATAGCATCACCATCTCATCAGTGCTGCACTGGTCAACCGTGGCTGCGAGAGTGACATGCCGATGCCTTGCAGCCGAGGTGGTAGCAGCCAACTTTGCATTGCGTCAGAGTCATTGTCTTGCTGCGCCATGCTGATAAGGGGCTGCCTTCTGTGGCCAAACCTCTCAGGCTGCCTTCCCTCCAGGATATCCTTCAACTGGAACCGTGAATTTCCATTGTTCACCATGATTTTTACCCTTAATAATCTTTCTTGTTATTAATATCTAAATTTGCCTCTTATTTTTGAGGCTGTATTGATTGGTTTTTTCAGAGTCCTTAAAAAAGTATTCATGTGTGGGAATTATGGGTATGCCTAAATCACTATTTGTTACACTTAACCCTTTGTAAATCCTGCTATCTAACTGAATAATGATTTGTTGAATAGGCAGAAGTCTTTGATGCAAAATTGGGGTCAACTTTCACTTTACTAGATGTTGACTTAGAGCATTTTAAGCTTGTTCTATTTTCATTGAAGCCAGGCCATGTAGGAAGTACACCTTCAGGCTGTAGTTCTACTCCCCTAAATGTTGTAAGAAACATAATGAACTGATTATGCAGTTATTGACTTCAGCCTTTCTAACATTGAATGATTCAGATGAAAATCTAAAGTAAAAAAGGAAATTATTTTATGTCGCTTATTGGGGAAGTATTTTACTGAGGGTTTAGTGTCTACTTAATTTCTTTGCATAGTATGTTTTCTCTTTAATACCATGGTACTTAATTTTGGAAATTATGACTTACTAGTATAAATGCTTAACTTTTCTTTGTAAAAATTCTTTCATACTTCTGAATAGTAATACCTCACGATTGAGTAGTACTCACAGTGTATCCCAGTTAATCACCTATGTCATTTGATAACCTGTGATAGCATCATTTTATTTATAATTGATGTATTTACATTTCACTTATCAATTGCTTCTTCAGAAACCCTAGTGGTTTTATTGTGCATTTCAACTATTAAACATGTTCTAAAAGATAACTTAAGCTTTACTTATGACTTGAAAGTATTTCCTTAAGGTAGAGTAAAACTTTTTCACATGTTTATTCAACTATATTAATCATTGTTCGTCCTTTTTGTTTTCTTTTGAGCAGAAAGAGCCCTAGTCGAAAAGGCCGTTCAAGGTCCTCTTCATCTTCATCATCTGATTCACGTGGAAAACACAAGTGAGTTACAATGGAATCCTAGTCGAAGGTTTTTTCAGGGGGGTCATAATTTAAAACAATAAATTCAGATTTGCAATTTTTTAATAGGTTTTATAGTCTGAAATGGTTGTATTGGCTTTCTGTGAATGAGATATATGATTTCAAGGCATTAAAACGTGTTTGCTACTACAGTGGAAGCCCGATTTTGCGAGTGCGGCATTTCACGGGAATTGCGTTTTTGCGAGAGATAGTCTTTGCACTGCCAAATGGCCTATGTTTTACATGTAAAGTAAATCGAATTTAGCGAGGTCTAAAAGTTCCTTCCTCTGTGTATGTTCGGTTTTATGACAGATATTTCTTGAGGGCAATCCACCGCTGAGTAAGCATTAACTATTGTGTTTTGTATTAATTTCAAAATATGTGATTTCAAACATTTTGTAATTCGTTGTATTCTGCTTCGTATAATCAAGAGTTTATTGCATACTAATTTTATTGAAAATGTTATGTTAGAGGGAAAATTATCAGATTTTGATGCTCAGATACTGATATGCTGGTAGTCTAATACCAACCTGTATTGATATCAGAATATATTATTATCTCACCCCTAGCCTGCAATATTGGCCCCAATCAGAAACTTCTTTTGGAAAATCGTCAAGCTGAAAGGGAATTATTGGTTGTCTAAGATGGTCAATAAACCCGTCAGTGGCCACTGCACCCAACACATAAAGTGATATTCAGTTTCTGTTTATTTTATCTTTGCTTCAATAAATAGTCAATAAATTAAGAATGAGAATTAATCATGTGTTTTTTCTCTGCTTTGATTTGCCCTTTCAATTTTCACTTCTCTCTAAAAGTCATAATGCTTAAGGCAAGTGTCAGAAAACTTTTTTTGTCATGGAAACTTTTGGGAATTTCTCTATCACAATCTTCTTTCAAAGATGCTTTTCGATTTTAGGTAAATATTTAATCCAAAACATTATTGATTCGTTCACCAATTGTCACTTAAAATTTGCATTTGAAATTATATGAGACCCACATTAATCCATTTTTCGATCTGTCGCCTCCTCTCTTCTCCTTCTACTCTCTCTCTCTTTTTGCCATAAATGATGTTATATTTTTGCAAATGAATTATTTTTCCATGAAATCAGTTATATTTTAATGACAACATTATGGACGTTAATTAAGTGGTGTCTTCGTTTTAGGCCCACCTATGGACATTTCACATACACATAACATTGAATTGGGTACTTTAAAGCAAAAAAATCTGTAGTGCCGACGAAATGCATGTTAAACACGTACCGTATATGTCTGAATATAGTCCCCCCTTTTTTTCCAAAAATGCCCAAGTTAAAAGTAAAGGGGGGGGGGCAATATTCAAACACATTTTTTAAACTTTTCCCGAAACTGAAGCCTCAAAATTAGGGGGGGGGGGCTATATTCGCAGAAATACTGTTTATTTAAAAAAACATGAAGGAGGATTAATTCATAAGGCCCTGAGTAGTATGTATCTCATATGATAAGTTTCTATTTATGTTGAACATTTTACATAGACTAATATATTGTGAATGCACATTGTGATTTAAAAACTATGCAGCTCTTCCATGTATAACCTTGGTAACCCTCGACAGGTTATCTTTTGGTTTACCTCTATTCCAATTTTTATTCTGTAAGTGTGAGATAATTAAGGAATGAAAGTTGTCATTATTAAAAATTTGTATCTTCCAGTTCTAATCATCATGGCAAGGAGTCCTCGAGGTCACCTAAAGGTCGCTCTCGACGCTCACGGAGCAGCAGTGGGAGCCGCAGCAGTAGCAGCAGTGGAAGCAGTCGAGGATCTTCGCTGGACCGGAAAGACCGTGGGGGCAGTGGAGGGGATGGGGAACGTGGTGGGGAGAAGGGTGGTGGTGGTGCTGGCAGTGGGAAGGAAGAGGACTTCGAGATTCACAAGAAAGAGGACAGTGTTCAAAAGAAGCGGCATTATCGCAGCAATAAGGACACCTCTAGTGACTCAGACGACGAGGATGGCAAAAAGTCTTCTTCATCTCGCAGGGTAAGAACTAAATGACCTTTTTTTTATCATTGTTTGATGTTTATCTCCCTCAGAATGTCTTAAAAATAGCAACAGAGGGTTACAAGTTCTTGGTTTAGGCAATGCTAATTTAAATGTGAAAGATGTGATTCAGCCTTTTTTGTCTTTGCTGAATGCCTTTATATAAATGCATTGAAATAGTTTACTTTCACAGCAATTTTTGATTCTCGTACCACTATAACAAATGTGTGCTCAGACATACTCCATACTCAAGAGTCCATTATGTCATTGTATGGGCTCTCATATCCATGCTTGGGGAAGTTCTTGAAAATGTGCATTTTAAATTTAGATACTATTTTCCTAGCATCTAAAACTATACCTTTATTCATGTAAATCTGGATGAAAAAATTCTAATGCAATGAATAAAGATGTGTTCCCGATGATTATGAGGATATGTGGGAATTGAATTCTTTTCCTTTCCAGTATATTTCATGCATTAAACAATATTACCCACATTGTGAATTAATTTTAGATGGGTTTTGTTTGGGGTTGGGGTGACTTAATTCAAAAAGATTGTTGAAAAAAGAAAATTACACTGGTTAAACGTAAATTCATTATTCTACGAGAGAGTATAGTGTTTTCATTTTTATCTCATAGTGTGATTTTATTCTGTGTTGGTGGTTCATTTCCATTGTCTGTATACTTCCACGCTTCATTGATTAGCTCATTCCAGTGATGTAATTGCTATTGTGTGTGCAGGATGGCCGTGGTCACCAGGACCGTGGTGGACGGTCTCACAGGTCGCGGTCGCCCCGTGGCCGTCACTCGGGCCGTGGGCTGAGCCGGGAGAGGAGGATGGACAGGCGAGGGGGTAGTCGGGATAGGCGTGGCGGAAGCCGAGACAGGAGGCGAGGCAGTAGTCGGGACGACAGGAGGATGATGATGCCGTCGAGGCGATCGCCCATGGACCGTGAGCGCGAGAGGAGAGAGAGGGAGAGGCGCAGAGAGAGGGAGCGAATAGAGAGAATGCGGGACCGAGAGAGGGACCGAGGGCGTATGCCCCCTCCCCTCATGTCTGGCCCACGAAGAGCGCCTCCTCTGTCACCCGTGTCTGCTAGGAGAAGGTAACTGATGCCTTAATCTTATTTACTTATCTAGGTGGATGTAAAAAGATCTATACTCATTTTAACGTGCATACATTTCTTTATTCTTGACTTGTTTTAATTTTATAAATATAGAATCTTGAGGTTTTGGTACGTTTAAATAAATAACATGTGCCAAAATTTCAGAAATTTATTTTTTGGAAAATTTTGACACGCATGTATTTTACACTCTAGGACCTAAACCTCAAGATTTCATATTTATAAAAAAAACTCATTTGTTAACATGCTGACCGCCATGCCAGTCATACTGACTGGCCACACAGTGACTGAATCCTGATGGATTAACATAATTAAATAATGAATTCATGACAGTTGACTATCAATTAGTGATGTGTCAAATACTTATTTCTTAATTTTAAAATTCGTTTGTGGAAAATATAAACGTCTGTCAAGGACAATGACATAATTTTGAAATTAAATCAGTTTTATTAAGTGGCTCTCTCTTATTTGTATGATACGGTTCAAGTGATATTTTTGGTGCAGATAAGCTTCTAGACTGTGAGAGTGGTGTGTGTTTCCCTCAGTGCTTTTCAATTTTTTTATTTATTTTGTTTCTTATTTTTTGCAGTCCCAGAAGAATGTCTCCAAGGCGTCACATTCGCCGGTCTCCATCCCCACCTCCAAGAAGGTCTCACCTTGTTGATGACGTAAGTTACAGTGGTATCTTATAATATATTGTTATGAGTGCACCTTCAGTGGTTTGCACTGAGATCGGAAAAGTTGAGAAGCCTTTTAAAGTTTGAGAGGCTGTAACTGGAGAACTACAGAAACTAGGTAAAAAAAGTGTTGGCTTCTTTCGTACCTCGGGAAAGGGGTGAAATACCCCTAGTTTTGTCTACATCGAAGTCGGTGGATGATATGGTGTACTTAATGGGGTATAGAATTACCCTATTGTAAAAAAATGATTTTTCAATTTAGTAAAGGAGGATTTCATTATCTCAGAATCGAAAAATCTGGCTTAACTAAGAGGCCAAAACTTCTTATCTACTCAATCAATCCATAAAAATCTATCATTTGCTAAACTACAAATTGATTGCACGAATTTAAAAATTTTCTGTAAGGAATTCTCTTATGATTCTTAATTTTTTTCTCTCGTCTTAGTCATTTTCTATTTTTAATCCACATTCCTTTTGTGTGGGTATAATTTTCCAAGTATTTGAATGGTACCAGGCATCCCTGGTCATAGCTTTTTCCCTGGCCCCACTCTTTTCTCAAGTTATGAGTTTACTGAAAGAAATATTTTAATCCTTGACTGCTAGTCCTAATATTCTAAGAGCAAAGAGTGTAGGTAATGAATAGAGATTCTTTGGTATGTGCCACTTAACTTTAAAGCACACAATCCTATGTAGAGGCATTAATTTGTGCAATACCAATTTAATTTTGTAGCGTGGCCGTGGATCAATTGAACGTCGCCGCTCGTCACCACCGACTTCCTCATCTTCCGAGAAGAAGAAACCCCCTCGGCGATCACGCTCAAGAAGTGCCTCACCACCACCAGTCACCTCCTCCTCCTCTCATCATAATGATCACGATAGCAAGAGAAGGGTATGTTCATGTCTTAGTTCGTGATTATCTTTGAGCATATATTTCGTAGTTATGGTATATCCATCAAATGCATTTGAATAATGTCTTAGCATTTCTGAATGCCTTTTCTTAGCTCACTAGCATGTTGACTCCCTTCCATTATGGTGATGTGATTTGAATAAGGTAGTTTCTGACTGTTTTACTGACAACTCCTGGGGTGTTTCACGTTGTTCCATTTTGAAATGTTGTTTACAAAGTTTTTAATAATTAATACAAGAAAAATTTTAAGCACGCATAAGTGCGATGGGTAAGTGTGGGTGTGGGAAAATAATTCATGTGACATCATGACAGAGGACTTCCTGTCGATAGATTGCGTAGCAAGCACCTGAAGATGAATAGCAATGGAATCTAGTGAAATCAGGCATGAGAGAAATGATTTTCAGCTAAAAACTGTTAACATTGCACTTGAATTTATGTTGTAGGTATTTAACATGAGATTCCTATTTTTTTATCATAATTAATCAGTTCTTTGTGTGACAGCATGAAAGTGAGTCAATGCACAGCATGCTTTGAAGCCTGTATCACATAGGTTGGAATTCAGAAATGATTATCTGTAGAGTTTCAGAACCCTTGAAGTTCTCCTTCTCCCTTTATTCAAACCACTTTTCATGTAACTGGCATCTCAAGCTAGTCTCCCCTTCCCATTTTTTTTGTTAGCAGGAGATTCATTGTAAGAGTCTCTGCAAAGATAATTAAGGGAAACTGATATACATATGTACTTTTTTAAGTGATATTTTTATTGATTTATGTACATGCATTATTTTTATTTTGGATTCTCTGATATATTTCTAGTTTACGTGCATTCCAGGGCACACTTTGTTGCTGTAATTTTTTAGTAAACTGTTCATAGATAAGCTTGAATATTACAAGGGTAGCCTTTTAAGTGTCGGGAATGGAACGTTCCTTATCACCTAGCAACTATAAATAGGGTTTATAAATAACTTTTTGAGTAAAGTGGTGGCGTGTTAAAGTTCTCAAGTCGCTGTATGAGATGGAATTAAGTCGTGAACAGTACTGCACGATAATTTTCTATAACTTTTGACAAAGCCTCAACCAGCAAGAATGTGTCGCAGAACTTTTTGTTGTTTTTGGCAAAGAAGCACCACCAAAGACAACCGTTTATCGCTGGTATGCAGAGTTACAGCAAGGATGCTCTAGCCTCAGTGATGAACCTCGAGAAGGTCAACCAAAAACCGCCATCACTCAAGAAAACGTGGATGCTTACATTGAATGGTTAAGGAAGATTGTCAAGTTGTATACTGTGAGATTAAGGCATCATTGGACATCTCAGGGACCTCATTTCAAAAGATCTTACTTGAAGATTTGGATGTTAAAAAATGGGTTTCCTGCTGGATGCCGCACCTTCTCACAGAGGAAAGTTGCTTGAGTCAAATGGTATCAAAATACTCTGCAATGATTTGACTCAGGAGCATCAAAGCTCGTTCACAACATTGTAAGTGGTGATGAATCATGGATCTATAAATATGAGCCTGAATCATAATGCCAATCTCCAGTATGGGTCCTCCAAAGTGAACTCAAACTGACAAAAGTTGTTAGCTCTTGCAGCGTTGGCAAGAAAATAGTCGCATCTTTCGTAGCCAAATCAGGGAATGTAGCAACGATTGCTCTTGAAAATCAAAGAACAGTTAATACTCAATGGTATACGACCATTTGCTTGTCAGAAGTGATCGCCGAGCTTCGGAGAAGTAACCCAAATTGTTGCATTACGCTCCATCACGACAATTCCTGTAACTGCTCTCCTGGTTTCCTGTAACTGCTGCTGTGTGATGAGGTGATCAGGTGTCCATTGCCTCGACGGAAGCTCCGTGTTCATGTTAACTAAACATCATGGTGCACGATCATGTTCAGCGATCAAAGAACTGCATCATGAAGCAGTTGCATACCGGGAAACTTGCGCAAGACGGCTATCTGACGTGGTGCCTGACATTTTAGTTTCCTACATCGTGCAGCGGTTTTGAAGCATTTGTCTAAACCAATTTTCTGAATCCATTATCTCACATGTATGGGTGCGTGGTTTTCGGAAACCAGGTATTTCACAGAGCAGGAATACGAGTACAATCACGTAATCGCCGCTAAAAGGATCGTGATCAGTAATAGATAGCTGAGAATGATTACTTAGAGTAATCTAAAATAACAGACAATGTGCCAAAATAATAATATTAAATTGTTTGATTTACATGAATTATGAAAATTACATGAAATTCAGGAGAAAGTTTGGATTATTTGTGTTTGCCGATTATTTGTGCCGCCTCTCCCCCTCATTAGCGCAGATAATTGGGAGTATGGTGTAATAGAAAAATAGGAGAGTGGCGCAATGAATTTATCTACCTCTTCGTTCCTCAAATGAAAAAAAGAGAAGATCACAGCAAAAGCACCCAAGGAATGCAGAACACGAAGAGTTAGAAGATTACGATTAGCATAGCTTTGTCCGAGTGGTTATTGCCAACTTCAGTCTGTGGGAACTATACTGAGAAAGGGGCTATGGCGGAGTGTTTCAGTGATAGATTGAGAATCAAGAACTTCAAGTGTGATAACTTCAGTGCAACAGCAAGTGCGAAGAGAGGATCGGAACTCATTCTACTCCCTCTTATGGGACGTTGCATTCACGAAAGCATGAATTTAAATTTCGTATTCATATTCAATTTCTTCCGTAGATTTGGATCCGAAGTATAAGGTGAAGGGCATAATCCGTGGATATTTGGATCTGAGGTATTTGATCTGACTATTCCTTGTAAGCATCATAAGTCAAGACAACAAGTGAATTCCTACTTATCTCTGAGCGCCATACAAATGGTGTAAATTGGGCTGAAAAATGTCATGTAAAATTTTAGCATTGAAAGTGGAAATGTTGATGACTGTCGATAGTCCAGGCATATGCCTGCAACACCACACGATAAGATTAAAAAAATGCCTCAAATTATTTTTCTACAGCTCTGATGCTCAAAATATGGGTGCATCTCTTACTTGCGTTTATACGGTAACTGGCTATAGGTGTTCCTTCATTCGGGAATTCCAGATTCGAAATACCTTGAGGTGCAAGATTGTAGGAACTCCTTATGATAAACCCATTATGCAATTGTCTGCCCATAGTTTTACTTTTCTAGTGGTTTTTATAAACTGAACATTTCTCTTTCAGTTTTCAAATAGTCTATCAAGGACTCCATCACCATTCAGGAAAGAGCAGCACAAAGGAGAAGAAAGAGCAGAACCAGAGAAGAGAGTTAGTCGACCTAAAGGCAGAAGGTGAGATTCTGAATTGTGAAACCTTGGCTGACTTCTTTCCCCACTTACAGAGAATAAATGTTTAAGTATTAAAAATCATGTGTATGTTAGTAGCTTCATTGCTTTTTGGAAAAGTTTCAAAGATATAAAGGCAGGCAAAGATCCTCAGAAAATGATTCCATAACACAAATTGGATTGGAAGTTTGCATAATGAATCATTTTCAGGAAATTTAAATCAACAGCTTCAACAATATCCCTCAGAATATTGCCAAATTTAGCAAGGGTGGAGCAAAGTGCATTGTTAAAAGTTTTCCATTGTGTGGTCCCATCTTATAGCCTATATTAGAAACTTATGCAATTAACCACTTGTACGGGCTTATCGTTCATTCAGTCAACTAAATGAAGCACTTTCCTTTTTTTAATGGAACGAAATGTGTTTTGTTAACATTTACCGGTTTATTAAGAATGAACCACTTAAATTCTAAGAGCAGTAATGACCTCAGCAGGTTGGTTTGCAGCAACTTCGGACCCCTGTGATTCATAACTAATGATGTGCCATTTGAATGGAGAACAATATTGTTGTTCTTAATATATCTAGGTAGATTGTTTTGGTAGAATAGGACTAGGAGGGGCCCCAGGCTGCTACCCTATGGTACCCCAACATAAATGGTTGGGGGATTCGATAAGTGGTTACAACAATATTATTTACATCTATGCCCTCCACTTCCATCATCTGCCGTCTATCCTTTAGATAGGATCATAGCCATTAGTGGGAAATTCCCATGATCACATATTCTTAACATTTCTCGAGAAGAGTTTCATGGTCTACTGTGTCAAATGCCTGTGAAGTCATTAATCATAAAATCATTAAAAATATCAAGTATTCATTCTGGTCCAAAGAAGTCAATTTTTCTTCAAAAAGCTTGCAATAGCATCATTGGTGCTTCTGCCATTTTGGGATCCAAATTTTTCCATGTTTAATATTTTATGTTCAATAACATAATTCGTAAACCTGTCAGTCATTAGTTGCTAAATAAAATAAGATATATGTATTTGTTAATGCAAGCCATTAATAGGAATTTCATCAATTTCTTCTGATGGTTTGCTTTTAAGGTTATTTATGATCTTCAAGACCTCATTTTCTGTCATGAGGAAGATGAACATGGGTAATCTCATAAGATGACAATGCTCTGCATTAAATCTTTTACTACTTGGTATTATATTTTGTAAGTTTTGCATTTGCACATAGCAAGGTACTTGTTGGCAAAATCTGAGACTTCAATAGGGTCGGTTAGGCTGATCCCATTCTCATTTTTTTATTGTCAGATTTCCACTCCTATTTCTTAGACTTGGTTATATTTTTCTGGTTACCTAGGTGGTTTTGTCACATTATCAGATTGACTGAAGACTACTTTAATGTGCTTCCTTTGCTTCAGTAACAAGATACTCATACCCAGCTGTATGCTGCCACTGTAGATCTTTCATTATCTGTTGGTTTAATCATCTGAAAATTTTGTGATGCATAGAGTAAACCCTTGTCAGCCTTCACCCACGCCTCAAATTTGATAATTTTATCAAGGTATTTTGTCGAGTTCTTTTTTATTCTGAGAGGGTAGGTTGATCAGTATTCCTCTCTACCATCCGACCCTTCAATTTCTGCTGGCTGTTCTTTGGCACTATAATTTTCGGAATGTTTTAATGTCCATGTTAAATCTTTTTCCTCATCAGATCCGAGTCATCTGAGGATGAGAGGCGTCCTAGGGGCAAGAAGGAGCCCTCCTCATCTCCCGAGGAAGAGGAAAAGTCTCGCAGACGAGTTTCAAAGTCTCCACCCAAAAAGGGAACAGCTGCTGCGGACAGCAACCAAAATGGCGAAGGGGTATCGCCCAGTGACAGCAAAGGCAAGAAGAAGCGGAGGAGGAAGAGGAAAGATTCCTCACCCCCCTCTTCATCGTCAGATGATGACGATGACGACGATGATGACGACAAGTCGCCTGTTGTGAAGAAGGCGCACTCAACGTCAAAGAAGGCGAAAGCGAGGAGGAAGAGCGACAGCTCGGACGACGATGATGATGAGGAGGAGGTGGATGAGAGGAAGGGGGGGAAGAGACGGCGGCGCTCCAAGCGGAAAGTTTCGGAGAGCTCAGATGATGATGATGACGATGGGGACGATGATGAAGAGGTGAAGGTGAAGAAGGGGAAGAAGAAGAAGAAGAAGCAAAGGGAGTCGAGCAGCGAGAGTGAGGTGAGTCCATAGCCAGGGTTCATAGCGGTCAGGGAAATAAAAATGAGGGCTGGACTAGGAGAGACAGGCTGGAATGATCGTCAAAATACTCCCTTGACTAACCTACCTTGACAATAGAATTTAGTACTATTTGTACTACACAAAATGCTGTGTGTGGTGTAGAAGAAAACATTTTACGTTGATGTCGATGCAGCAGTCCTGTAATGTCTTGAGTAAGCTTGAACTTCTCTTTTCCCATTACTAAAGTGATTGTGAGAATCCAGTTTAAATGTTAATGATTGAAGCGTACAAAAATAGCCTAAAATATTTTCCTTCCTTGTCACGGAGGCTAATTCATTGGATTTACAGTGTTGATAGCCATTGCAATGTTAATGGGCAATCGTTGTATTGAAGGTCTAAGGTGGGGATTGAGAACCTTTGGCATTAAGAGCAATCATTGCTCATTGCACTTGATATAAGCGAGAATACTCCTATTTCCAGAAAATTGGGCCCTCAATCGTCAAAAGTTTCACCAACTAAGGTCTAAGGTCTTTGATTTGAATTCATGAAGTTGCCAAATTACCTATGCCAACTCCTACTTCTTACTGAGTAAGGTACGTAATGATTTGTGAGAAGCATAAATTATTCTTTTCTATGAATATAGACCATCACCCTAAATGTAGTTCATTGCCATTCATCTAAATATGTATTAACCTGTGTTTTGCTTGCGTAACAAATACTTTTTAGTGTCTCTTAAGCTAACTTTTCAAAGTGAGAGTTAGGTAGTTAGAGGATAAGTGCCGATTATATTTTAGCTCACTCCATGCCACTGTGGAACTGATTTCAGTAAATAATGGAATTCCCACTTTAATTTTTAAGGCTTAATTTTCCTATTAGAATTGTGGATTGTGTTTAGAATTTTGCATTGTTTCAAAATGGATTAATATATCTTTAACTTCAGACTACCTTTTTTTCTTCTTTAGGAGTAAAAGTTCATGCTTTGAACCTACGTGTTCTTTTGCATGTTTGTGCCATTTATTCCTTTTATAATTCTATAATAGCAATTCAGTTGCTTATCGTCTCCATTTTCATGAATTATGCTTGGCAAAGTGCAATATAATTAACATTTGTCAAACATCTCAATGATTAATGATTAAAATTGAGAATAATAAGTATGTATAACCTTAAAATTTTGATAACCAAGGCCATGAAAATTTGGAATTGTGCTTCACTATAATTTTTTGAATTTTTTAGATACTCTGGTATTCAATCCATTCCTGGTTACTTAAATATTCACTGAAACTTGGGATGAGTAGTACAGTGAAACCTCTTTGTATCGTAATGGAGGGGACCAAAATTTGGGCATTTTGATGTATGGAGGTTCACTATAGAGAGGTTTCAGTGATAGGCACCATTGTTTCATATCCTTTGTAAATGAATGGCACTACTGTCCTTTTAAACATATTTTTGCATTTAAATAAACATGCATGCATTAGTGAACATTTATTTACAATTTAATGATTACAGAAAGGGAGTGCTATCACATGATTTTTAACGTGATTGGAGAGAAAACGATGTGATATCTATCAATTCAACAGTCACTTTAAATGATTAGGATAGTTGAATACCTTTTTTCTTATTTACTGTTAGGTATGCTCTCACATGGAATGAAATGGCCACAACTAATGATTAACGTGAGAATTACAACATAATAAAGGTGTATAAGAAAAAAAATAGGGCTGAAACATTTGACGCAGAAAATGTCATTCCATGTACTTAATCGCGGCTGCATTAATGGTCTTTAGTTGTCTCGGTGCGATTTGCAGAGGTAGTTATGCTGTCTCAGGGGTGTCTCTGTGGTATGATAAGTGGAGGTTTTACAAGGTAAAGAGGTTCACTACATATAGGTTTGCCTATAAATTTACGGGTAAGTCTGGCGGGACCGTGGGGTGGTATGAAGTATGGAGGTTTATGATGTAAAGAGATTCACTACGTAGAGGTTTTACTGTATTAAATTTTTCCATTTACATTGGAAAGTTTTTGTATGATTATGTGTATGCTCCTTGGCTACTGAGTTAGATCCTTTTAAGATTATCTGGCCATTTGCAGTGCACTCTAGGGTGCACTAACTATTACTGGCACGGCTTGGAGTCTATTTTCATTAAGTGGGCTGTTTAAATTATAATATGTGGTGATGCTACATTGTTATGGAGCCACTAATGGCAGGATTGAATGAGATCAAAGGCACTTCATAAGACCCATGGTTATTCTTTGAGTCAAGTTGCTGTGCAGTCCTTGGCACACATTAAATGTCAGCTTGTTCTTAAAGCTGCTTAAGGTAATTATTGCCTGGCTCTGTTGTTTAATTGCTATTCTTCTTTTCAGGACTCTGATGCGGAGGTTGAGGAGAAGAAGAAGAAAAAGGACAAAAAGCACAAGAAGCATAAGAAACACAAGAAACACAAGAAGCATAAGAAGCGCAAGGTTGAGGAGGAAGATGTGAGTTGATGGATGGAATTAGTTGCTTCTTCGCCCACCTTTTGGTTAATACATTTTAAGTTGATTCATTCAGTCACTAGCTTTGCTTACTGCTGTAGATTTCAGTGCATCATATTGTTTTTTTTAGTACACCGGGTTATCCACTACAGTTTTCAGGATTCACTCCATGACATTTTATCACATTAGATTGATGGCATGTTTATTGCTTTTTCATTTTAAAAGGGCTGTCAAATATCTCGGCAGAGCTTTTTCAATCAGGTATTCAAAAACTCAAGAGGTGTGTTGCATGCTAATGTGCATTAAGGATTTATACTCAAGAGTACAGTTTTTATAGCTCATAGGTGTGTTGGCAATCAGAAGTTAATTTTTTGGCTTCACCGAACTATTTGGCCAGATCATCCATGATGTGCCTCACATATGCAATAAAGTTAAAGATGTTTTTGTGTGTTTTTGTCAGACGGTTTGGTCGCCTTCACTTTTAAACACATTCATCATTGTAGTGTTTTTGCGTGTTTCCTTTGCTAATTTAAAAGATTCATGTGATCACTTCATTTTTTAGTTCAACTTACACTGCAAATTTTCTTCCTAAAACTTATAATAACTGGCCTCTTTAATCCTGATTTGACAGCTACATTTTCTCACAAAAGAGAGGATGGCCCTTAAAGTGAATACAATCTCTATAGGACTGTCATTTTGATGCCTAATGTTGTGCATAATTGATAAATTATTTATTTGAATCATGAAAGTTGAATATTTAGCAACTCCTTATTTGAGGTAAAATGGTTATAAAATGGCCAGAATAATGAAAGAAGTCCTCCCTTGTAGCTTAACTATTGGTACACCTTAGTATTCATTGAAATTTACTCGTGGAATTCCTATGGGAACAAGTAACTGTAAAAATTCCTACCTAAACACCAGCTGTGTGATGACATTATTCCGGTTTGCCGGAAGCAGCTTATGGGTCTTAATTTTTCTGCATTGTTTCATATTTTTGTTCAGTGTTTTTATATTACTTTGTGCATGCATATACAGATTTTAAGTTTTCCAGTTCATTGATGAATGTAGCAGCCTGCATAATGGAAAAACAGCTATGTCATTGGATATATCACCATTTATAGTAGGGCTTAGTTCATTTGGTTTGGAGAGTGAAGTTCAAATTTGCTTTTGAATAATTCCTTCTGAGTTTTGCTGTTTGACCTAATTTCTTTGGAGAATTCATTTGTGGATCTATTTTCATGTCAGAGTTGATCTTTGTGGAGTGAGCTAAGTTGATATGCAAGCAATGATAAGGAAGCTTGCTGTTTTGTAAATAGGAGGCTATTACTTAATAATTTAAGTGACGTAGAATATTCTTAAAATTTTCAATAATTTTTTTCTTTGCTTCCATTCATTAATTTCACCTTCTCTCTTAATTCATTTCCTTCACAAACCATGGGTCGAATTAGAATTCTGTATTAAAAATGTTCATGGGTCATCCTGTTTGTGTAAGCAAGATGAGTGTAGTTTTCTATTCAGGATATTTACAACTTTTTAATTTTATTCCTCCGTTAGTGATAGAAAAGTTGATTCAATTCATAGATGGGTGGGAAACTTAATTTTTCTCTAAACAAAATCTCTTAGGTTTCTTTGTGTACCTATGCTGTTTTAATAGCATTTGCTCGCTGTTTTTAACAGTGGACCATTTGGAAAGAGTCTGTCACATTTTCCCTGAAAAATCTAAGTCTAACTTTCAATTTTATGAGAGTATGTTAAATGGGAAATTTATTATCCTGTATCCATGGAATTTGCCATGGTTATTTGCCCCAAAATTGTGTCTGAGGGAGTTCATACTGAATCAGAGAACTAATTGAAGTGTTCCTTTGAGGAATGTGTACATTTAAGTTTTGAATTGTTGTAATTATCTCCTGCATTTTAGCACATAGATCTATATATGGATCTTTTCCAATTTTCTGTTTTTATGACTGATGAGGATGTTAGTAATTGTATGAGTGAACAACGATGTAATCAACAGGTGATATTAATTGGTTTGTTTAATGTCAATTTAATTTTATGATTGTGCTTGAATTCATTTTCATCCCTAAGTGGTCTTATAATGTTGACTTCTTACCATATAATCAACTCCTTACAATATTGTACTTACCTCTGAATAAATATATGATATTGTATTCCGTATTTGAATTCTCTTTGCGTTCCCATATGTGTAATTGAAATTTCTAAAGGAAAGCGCTAATATGCGCTTAGTTGTATTTAAACATTTGTGCAGAGTCGGTATGCTGGTTTGTCATTTCTATTTCTGGTGTAATGGCTGAGGTTTTAAAATGAGCAATTGTTCACTTCTTATCGACCCAAATTATTTCCATCTTGATATGAATTTTGAGTGGCTCATCTTTGTAGCATTTCACCCCATCATTTGCTTTGCAAAGTCTGGAGGTTTAAAAGGAGTTCGGCATTTGGTGTTAAATTGAAATAGTGTTGATGGCAATAATCATTTTTGATCGCCATATTTTTTGTTAGTTGCAGAAACCATCAATGAAAATAAATGTTTTAAAAGAAATCATTATTGGGAAGTAAATGTGCAACTTCATACTTAAAGAAGATTTAATTTTTTCTGAATTAACGTGTTCTGAATTAGAATTTCTTATGCAGTTACGCATTTGTACAGTTGGTTAGATTTTTCATAATATTATCTTGAAAACTATTGTTTTGTGTGTTATTATACATTAGTCACATTCATTGATATTAAAATGGACTTTCATCTTTTTCTCTCCATTAATCAAAACGTTTAGATAAAGTAGAGACTTACACATATTGTTTTAGTTTCCTCTCTAATTGCAGAGGTGCCTTCATTTTAGTTTGATGTCAGCTTTTGATTTGATCTCACTCATCTTTTGTATCCTTAGGACTCGAGAAGACTAGTTAAATTCTCCAAGTAATTGTTTGAACAACACTGTGTTGCCTATGTATACATACTAGGAGGGAAGTGTCTTGTCATATTACATTTACCCTCGATAATTCAGGTGATTATTTTTATTCAAAAGATTTTATCGTAGATTCCTGTACGAATTCCCAAAATATCTGAGGGTTGCCCGTGATTTTGTGGTTCACTGGTTCGTACCACCACCTGAATACCTTACCACATACCTTTCATGATGTATTTCTTCAATATCTTCATTAGTGGAATTTTTTCCATCATTGTCATCTTCATTAGGTCAAGGCAAACACTTTTCATGTCCTCAAGGGATTTGTATCGGCACTGATCAGTTTAGGATTTATTTCCAATCGAAAATTTTAAGGGTCTTCTCATTCTTAATGATTGTACTCCATTTTTTCTGTGGTATTTTATTCAAATTTTTCATTGCTCCAAAGCTTCTTTTGTTTGAGCTCTGCAATAAGTATATTTTGTCTTTTCTCCTGCCATTGTATATCAAGTTTTGTGTATAACAGCTGCTGATTTATGCGTTGATACAACATGTTGATAACTTTGAATTTTATTGCTGATTTTGAAGAATGTATGAGGTGTATAGGTTGTGTTCACTGTTGGGAGATGGATCATAAAATCGTTTGCATGCAGTAATAATGATAGGCATAGGGATAGTACTTTGAAGTTGGAATCCTTGAAATCTTCATAGTTGTAGGTAAAGTCAGATGTTTGTTTTTAGGTTTTAACTCGTATACTGATCCTTGATAACATTTTTTTCACCTTGAATCTGCTCCCAAACTGCTCAGGATTCAGAAAGCGGTGGCGAGAACACGGAGGAGTTGGAGCGAAAGCTGAGGGAGAGGGCTCTCAAGTCAATGAAGCGAGCGGCAAGTGAGCACAGTGGCGACGAAGACAACTCCAGTGACGGCCACAGTAGCAAGTGAAGACGGGCACAGTGGACCGCATGTTGTTCAGTGGTCGTGCGAGAGAGAATTGTATTTTCTGCTGGATGAGTGTAGTTAGGGAGTGTCACATTGTGAACCTGTTACTGTTTGAATCCCTTTGTTCTTTGTGAGAGTGGTATTATGGCAGATTTTAACTAGGGCAAGTCAGGACTTCTCATTGGAAAGTAAACTTTTTGATATTGGTGTATCTGTTTTTTGCAATGTGTTTCCATCTGTTGGTCCTTGATAATTTCCCTCACGCTCTCGAAGGCCGGAGAATTCCTTTCCTTCCATGTACATACTATTATTTGACCAATAAGTTCTCCGTGTTGCTTTTAAGTGGGGTACATGGTTTAATGCAGTAGCCATCTGCCTTCTTCGCTGGGCCTTCATCTTTCGGTGTCCACTCAGAAGTTCTTATTTGGAAAATTGAGAGAAGTGACGGCTGTCATACAATAGACATTGTGATGGGTTCGTAAAGTTTGTGGCATCAATTGCTCATATTTGCATCAGTTTCCTACCTTTTATGATGAGTAGTGTGCATTGAGTGTTGGTTCTGCACCTCCTGATAAAAATACATAAAATAGGAAATGGTGGCGTTAGCATTTTTTGTGGGTTCACGCACTTCAAAACAATTCTTGAAATATTTGTTTTGTTCCGTGTTTGTATCTGACAAAGAATACATTCTTCTAAATCAGCAAACTTAGAGGTCTTGTTTATTCCTGAAATATGCTAATATAGCCAGGGTTGTGATGAGTTTTGGAAAAGCTGTGTTATTTTATCCACAGCATTGGAGAAAATTAGTGTGAAGAAAAGCGAATCAAAATAATGACCATGATCTTGGCTGGCTGAGGGCTTGCATAGGACGTGGAAAGGTGTGTAAATTTGCTTTTGGAACTATGTTAATTCCATGTCAAACCTTTTAATAGTTGTTTTTGGAAAATTAATGTCCTGATTGAATAGTATTGCTTATACTTTATTATCAAAAATTATTTTGTTTTCTTAAATATCTAGAACTGGAGTAGAATTCTTACTAACGAAGTGAATGTGAGGTTACCATGAATGACTCCGTTAGAACCACTTTGTGTATTTTCTGGATTACTTTAATCACCAGTGGAGTTAGTTGTGATTGGCCGAGCCATGCAAAAATTAAATGAAATGAATGGAAAGAGAGCGGAAATAGTTAGGGAAAATGTATGTGTCTGTCAGGGAATTTGAATTCAGGGGTTTTGTAACAACCCTGATAGCGCCGAAAATGCGACCGGAGACGCGAGACTGGCCTTGATGCGTTGGGAGAAATAATTGAAATGTGAGGCTCGCGCAGCGTTCCCGCCTGCCGGCCGGCCTTTCAAGCGGCCCGCCGACGTCCCTGGGTTAGAGGCTGGCACCTGTTGAGTCCAACGGCGCTCAGTCCTCGCCAGCCACGGCTACGGTGAGTTGATCGTGACGGGAGCCGCTCGAATTCGTGTCCGCCAAGGAAGTGTGCGTGGAGATGAACAACGACGCCGCTGAAAGTGATCGGATATCGAGAAAGACGGTGAGTAAGCACTGCCTTATTGCCCATTTGATTCCAGTGTGAATTCTCCGTTGCCACAACTTCGCCTTAAGAGGATCGAGTCGAGAGAGGAGAAAATATACCCGTATTTTTCCCGGGTGGTCGATAAGGCAGCAGAAATCGCAGTCGTAGTCGGGCGAGATTTGAATGTGTTGATGAAAACAATGTTTAATACGAAAAATGTGCGTAGCTCACGTGTTTTTTTAAAAGTTCATCGACCTGTTACGTGTGGATGTCTTGGATTGTACATCAATAGTATACTGATTAGAATAATATTCTCTCTTCTTAAAAGTGACAGCTATCACTCGGAAGGTTATTGTGGTAAAAACAATGCTTGATGTCAAATAGGTGCTTGGCGCACTTTTCTTTACCCGCATTCGTTTTACTCCGCATGAAAGTCTTGCGTTGAATTGCAGTTGTATTCCTAATGGATTTTTGCGGTCTTTTCTTGCAAATGATAGCGATCGCTCGCTCGGTCGTTGTAGTGATAAGAATGCATAATGTGTAGTAGGTGCGTGGCCTACGCTTTTTTATCGCGTTTGTCGTATATCGGATTGCTTGTCTTGGGTTGAATGGGAGTAGTTCTCTCTCTCTAGGATGATTTCGTCTCTTCGTATAAGCAAGTGATAGCTATGGCTGTGTGTAGTGAAGTGAAATTTATGCCGCGACTTCTCCAAGTGAACGAATCCTCTGTCGTGTTTATCACATCAGAAGTGTTTTAAGATGTTGCTATAGTGATGGTCGGAGAGGCGGGGTTCGAGGGAGCGAACAGCGGTCTGGAGTCTGCCATGTGGAGGCTCTGAGACGCCGCGACCTTGATTCATGCGGTCGGTCAGGCAGTCACAGCCCTCGTTTTTTTCCTTTTCACCTCGTCCGGAGACGCGCGCTCTTTTGAGAGTGGATGCATCTGTTGGGAATGTCGTACATTCAACCCCGATACAGCATTCCCCTCTTTAGCATGCCATCTTCTTGCACTCAGCTAAGCTTCATCTTAAATCTTTCTATAAGGACCTCGGTACTTTCTATTTTCGATTGCATGATTGGATTCTATGCAGATTTGAAATCCGACTGGTCATGGTATCAGAATACAGTCCTGTTCAGTCATTGCCGCTTGTTCCTCTTGATGGGTATCATTAATTGGTAATGCTGGTCCCTTATTCAGATGTCATTACTTGGCCCTCTTTTTTAATTCGTTAGTGTGTCATGCTTTAGGTTTAGTAGAAGTGAATGTGTACATTAGTAATGGAATTTTATTTCCAGAGAGAAATAGCAGATAACTGTAAATACTCAGAAACGCTGCGTCATCATTAATCATTTTTGACTTACACATGGGACCCCGATAGGATAACTCAAGAAAAACTTAAACATCTACATTTATTGCATGCCATATCATGGAAAGGAAACTTGCCTTTTGTGATTTCAATGGACCCTTCCTTTCGCGCTGGTAAGTGATAATCCTGTTTTAGTAAAATAGTAAATAATCCCTATCATGAGCCAAAATGTTAGAAGAAAAAAAAGCTTCGAGTTATCTCAATATCTCGGGATCTTACAATTAGTGGGTACGGAATGTTGCCATTTATGGATTTGAGCCGAATTAAAATCCTGGAGGAACCTTAAAATCTTCGCAATACGATTGAGACTAGCGTAAGGTACCTTCCCCTTTCTCGAATGTGTCAATTTCACTCGTCCATTTTCTACCCTGAGGTGAGTTCTATATTAATTTATTCAAGCCTTTCTACGGGTTGAATTGAGAGAGAATCTTCGTAAAGCAATATGTTTTTTTTATTTCGGGGCTAGTAGATATCTGCTATCAGTGCATTATATCCAATGAAAAATGTAATTCCTCAAACTTCCACACGAAGACTTTCTGGTTGTCTCACTCAGAGTTTCCCATATCCTTCAGTGTCGATGACTTATTCCCCCCGTTTGTAACCTTGCTTGTCAAATTTATTTACGTCTTCATATTAAGGACTAAAATTTGATTGCGTATCTAACCTGTATTTTAACATACTGCATATAGTGATTAACATTTTTTGATAACCTTCTGATGCGTGAACTGTACCACATGTTGTTTATATTTTGTGGATAGTTCTTCACCGTTCTTTTTAAATCATCCCATTTTTTCCAAATGGCTCAATTTGTTCCGTTCTTCTAAGTTTGGCGGCGCTGCTGGCGGTATTATACCTGTAAGCCTTCAATAGTATTGTGCATGATATATTAGTACCATGGTATTGTGTACGGTAAGAGCACTAGTCGTCGTACGATGTCGTTGCGTAGGTACGTATTTTTTTGCAATATTAGTGAAAGGAAACTTATGTGATTTCAATTTTGTGACTGCTCTGTCCTCTTGTCAAAAGGTGCATCCGGTTTCCCCAAAGGTCATAGGTGCAAAAACACCTGTTCTTCTGGTGTTATAGGGTTGTTACAGGCCAGGAGAATGTCAAGAGGATTTGAAATAAGTGAGGGGGGTGAGTTTAAAGTCAGGAAATCTTGTTCGTGGCGCCAAGGAATATTTATGCGATGACGTGCGAGTAAAAACTGCTATGTCAACTGACTTGGAGGTCGCTTCTGAAAGATGCACTAAATTTGCCTTAGGAAAAACATCAGTGTGATTAAAAAAAACATTTTACTCGTTTTTTAATGAAAATTATGGATCTAATAAATCTCTTTACTTTTTATTGAACAATAATATTTATTATGTTATATTACCTCTCACAAATTGTAGATGCAAATTTCTCAGCTTGTCAAACCATATTTTGACTTTTATTGTATGATGTTGGGCACGATATGGTGGAAGTTCTTAATATTAGTAAAATAAGACATTGCAACATTTCCACAGAGTTTTATTATGACACCACGCGTTTCGTCATTACAAACAACATTTGATACAACACTTGATAACGTTGTTTGTAACGACGAAACGCGTGGTGTCATAATAAAACTCTACATTCACATTCTACCACAAACACAAATTTAGCAAGGAAACTGATTATTTCTCACAGTTTTACGCATGCTATTATTGACAGTTAATTTCATCGTTAGAGTGGATAGATAACTATGAGAGAGATTCACAAAGACGTTTATACTAAAAATATTTATAAAGGACAGTTAGCTGTGTATGAAAGTCTAAATTGCTCATAAGAGCAGTATTTTAAAACTTTTCTGGTGCTATATACGCGAATAACGTCAGACGCTGGGTTGATAAATATTAGTTCTGGGTTATTCTACAAGTGGACAGCAGATATTGTCCTCCACACGGATGACCAAGTAAAGGCCCGGGACAGAATTTGCTTGAAATTACTATGACAAGCTGCATAAACCATATGATACCACACTAAGCCTTCATTTACTCAAAACGACCAATAAACAGTATTTTCTACCTGAATGACCCTGACTGTTCGCCACGAACAGATATTTTGAAATGTTCTTTTTACTGAACAGGTTCAAAGTGAACGGTTCACCAAAATGATCGGTTTAACCTACCTCTACTACTTACGCTGTTATTGGTGCACCGACCTCAGATTTTGTTTCCTGTGGGCTTCTATGCTTGTAAAATGCTGCTAGGATTATCGCTGCCCAGAATCAGGAGTTTCTACGTTTATTCCTTGTCCTCCCGCTAGCGGGGTGAATGAATGCTGCGTTATCCATGATTTCACTTTGATAGCCGCCCGACTGACACGCACGTTGGAGGTCGTGGAGACTGGGTGACGTAATGTGTATATTGAGCATCGCATAAGTTCCCGCTGCCGCCGGCGACTGACTGAGAGGGGATGTTGACTTAGCGCCTTATAGTATCACCCGAGCATACTTTCAAGATGCGTTTCTTAAAAAAATGCTGGAGCGAGAGGCGAATAATATGCCAATTTCATTCATTTTCTGAAGCATGCTCTTTTGAGTGTGCTTCAACGATTGGTGGGCAAGAGAAATTGAACCTTTAGTGCCTTCATGGAAGCTTTTCTCCTCCAATTATTTAAAAACTGAACCCATTGTCCTGACATTATGTAGTTCGTCAGGTAATCTCTCTTCCTTCACTTTTACTTTGATTGACTTTTATTTGTGCTTATTTGAAAGGTCTTTCGAGCTCTATAATGAGTTCGATAAATGAGGGGACCCATATTCTTTCCGTTTCTCGATCCATCACTAGCTTCTCCAATTCGCGGCGAATCATCGATGGCCACCCTTTGGCAGATAAGTTGCTGACATTACAAACTCTTGTCGAGCGGGTCTCGCGCTTCGGTCTGACGTGGTTCGTATTTTTTTTACTCTCCTGTGAGCGATTCCTTCCTTTTTTGAGCGGTTCTCGATGAATGAGTAAATTAACCGAAACTCTAATGACGTCACCAACTCAGGAAAAGTGGGCGGTAATTTTTTGTGTTTCATTATTTTACACTTACGATGTAGTGGCTGAATGGGGAGATTTGTGTAGTCGTAACTCATATTTCACTTCCATTTACCGAATTCATGTAATTAATGCCGATTTCAAGTCTTGAGTAAACGACCTCATTAGAGGTGAACAGTTCAATGAATATTTTTTTGGAGAAACTTGAGCTGTTGCTTCGATTTTTTTCTACAATTTTAGTATTCACATAATATTTAGAGGATATTGCATACAGTTGTCATGAACTAAAGTCAAAGTGAGGACTTGGGCATAGGTTTGTCTCAACTAGTTTCCTGTATGAAATTCTGTTGCTGGCTGCTATTTTCGAAATCCACGGGTGCACTTACTACTATAATTTCCATTTCTAAAAATGTACGATTGCCAGTAAACGTCACCCGAAGAGTAATCGGTAATTCGATTACTTTTAATTGGTTGCTGGTCACCAATAGTCAGGGTGTTAAAAACGTTGACTATTCTTACAATTGACGCAGAGAAAACCAAAAATAATTCTGTAATTTGGGAAGCAGGATAACTAGCGATAATAGAAGCAAGAAAGAAATTATCAGCAGAATAGCCCAGGCGAAGAGATCATTCCACCAAAATATATACTTATAGCGGGAAATCAAAACATACAATTAAGGAAATAATTTATTAGAACTTCCATTTGGAGTATGCCTCTACGGAATTGAGGCATGGACAGTGGCATCATTGTAGATATCAAGGGTAGTGTATTTCGTTAAGTGGTGTTATAGAATAGGGTAGTTCCCTTCATCAAAGAAAACGAAAGGCATTGATTGCAATTCGTTACCCACCATTAGTGTATTCATAATATACAATTATTTGGTTTTAGAAATACCGGTTTATACGAATGGCAATGGTCAATTTTATCCTCATTTGAAAAAGGCCAGATTGGCGCCCATGAGATGCCGCTCCACGTGACGTCACAGGGACCTAGTTTCTATACGAGTAGATAGGAGTTTTACATCGTCTGAGATTACCAATGCATGCATACCAGGCACAGAGCTCAGGGAAACATGTCTAAATAATCACCTATTAAAACTGGCTAAGGTCGGAAAGTTTTCTTCGTTTGATAAGGTATTAATAATCCTTATTTAAGCCAAGCGCTACCAGCTAGCAGGGTACTCTGTTACCTGCTAGCATCCTGCGTCGTATCAGCGCTCAAAGCCTCGCCCCTAGGTCACCTCACTTGACGGCAGCGGGAACCAGAACGACGTCACACGGAGTTTTCTCAGCATTCATACTTAGCCGTCGCGTTTTCGCGCGCTTGAAAATTTTCACTTTTCATTTAATCGTGAAAAATAGATATCGTCATTTAAAAATCTAAAAGCGTGAAATACGTACTCCAGAAGTAATAATCTTTCGATTTAGGCAATAAAAAAATAATAGGAAACCACCCTATAATGATGAGAATCAAATAAGTAGACTGATTTAGATATGAGGAAGTCCTTGAAAGAGTGGGAGTGAAGATAAGCCTCATGAAAACCTTGGTAAAAGGGAACAACCTTAATCAATATATTGAGACATGATGGCCTGATAAAGACAACAGTCGAGGGACAAATGCATGGTAAGAAAGGGAAAAGGAAGACTTATGGGGCAGGAAAAGGAGGATGTGAAAGGGAAGAAATACGTAGATACGAAAAGATTAGCTGATGGGAGAATAGGGTGGTTTCCTATTATATTTTATTGCCTTAATCGAAAGATTATTAATCCTGGAGTACGCATTTCACACTTTTAGGTCTTTAAGTGACGATATCTATTTTTTTGCGATTAAAGGAAAAGTGAAAATTTTCGAGCGCGCGAAAACGCGGCGGCTAAGTAATTTGAAAGCTCAATGTTTTAACCTCTCTACACGTATGTCAAACGTAATGTGTCGAAACTATTCCCTCTTACCCCCCTCCACTCAACTTTTGGGATCGAAACTTAGCTATGAGCAGCGGAGTTTCGATTAACTTATTTTCATTCCCGGGAGTAAAGTTTCGTCCTGGGTCGAAAATAAACTCCTAGGTGATTTTAATTTCGTGCAGGAACTAAACTAAATCTATAGACCTCGTATTTTCGTTTCCCTCCGGGTAGATACGAAACATTTTCGTTGCAAGATATTCGCTACCAGCTGGGTCAGGTTGAAGTGAACTCTGGCTCACGCACATTAGTGTTAATTGTCACAGGTCATTTATATCTTTAGGTCCTTTCAGCGTCTTAGTTCCGCATACTCTCGCGTAAATATCATTTGAGGGAAGATTGATTGTTGGTGATGGTTTTCGGGTATTGCTGTGTAGAAAAAATGTTTTCTACACAGCAATACCCGAAAACCATCACCAACATAGATAAAAGAAGCTGTGAAAATCTTCAGACGGAAGATTGATTGTTACAAAAGCGGGGTATGGTGGGAAGAGGATATTACTATGGATAATAGGCTGGGACTTTCGTATTGTTTCCTCTACTTCTCCGGTGCGATTTATTCCTTTTCAGTGTTAATGACTGTTCTTTCAGCTCTAGAAAATAGTATGCCTTATCAAATTTGCAAGGGAACAGTTCAACATTTCCAATGTGAGTGAGGAAGAAGTTGAAATAAAGACTGGCAGCGAGCGAGTACGATTCACAATAATTTAGAAGACTAATAAAAAAAAACAGAAAAACATAATTCCCTCAGTCGTCAATTTAAATTTAATGCTAAAAGTTAAAACTAATTGGCTCATATAGCGTCAGCCTGTGGCAAAATTTCGGTCCACAGAAGACGATTAATAAAAAATAATGTATGTTAAGGACTAATTTTTAATGCTTTGATGTCGCCCAGGCTTTATTTTAGCCGAGACTTCAGTCAGGCATTCATTGGTGTTGTCCTTGGCGCTGCAAGTCAGGTGACCCTCGATTTTGGAGTGGAAAGTCGGACGCAAGTCAGAACTAATGAAATGTGTGTAAGGTCGCTTTTAGGCTTTAAAACGGACAGCTGCGGCGATAAAATCTAGAGGATCGTTGTGGTACGTGCATTTTCATTGTTTTTCAATGTTCGACTTTTCAGGTCATTTCGAATTTCACTGTTACTTTCCAGTTTCTGTGTTAGCAGTTATGGGAATTCACTCTATGATATATCCTTACTTCCACAATAATTTTGTGGAGTAAATCAACCCTCAACCTTGATTAATCTCCTTGTTTGATTTCAATGCTATATTTTCCTCGGCTCTTGTCTAGTATTTGCGGAGAATTTCGTCCCTTTTCGTCGTAATCATGTGTTTCCTCTCTGTAAATAAGATAAGAATGTCTTTGCGGCAACGCGTGAATGGAAAATCGCTCGAATAAAATGGCGCAAGAGTAATCTTGGGAAAGGGTCTCTTCCTGTCGCCTACCGGAAGGCATCGCTCCAAGTCATGTCCACCGACTACTTTCGTGTGAATCATCAAGCCGCAAAAGGTGGCGTTACTTGCGATGTGAAGTCTTGTCTAGAATCTCGGATTCAAGTTGGGGCGAAGGAATTCGTTCGCCCATTCGTCGGCACCCCCAGTCGCAGGGGTGCCGACTTACAAAAAATACTGGGGGGGCCCAAACCGGGAATCTTGCCCCGGAAAATTTCATAAGTAGTGAGTTTTAAGTTTTTTAAGCATTTTAGAGGAGCCGTATGATCAAAATTTGAACCTTGATAACTCGAATCTCGATATCTGGACACTCCGGGAAAAATCAACAAGCCTGACACATTTTTTCCTCACACCCATGAGGAATTTTTGAGGGGGCTCGGGCCTCCCTAGGCCCCACGGAGTTGGCGCCACTGCCCCTTCGACGCTCCCCCCGGAAATGAGGAAACTAAATAAAAATTAAGTAGGTAGCTACCATAATCAAAATAGGGTGGTTTCCTATTATTTTTTTATTGCCTAAAACGAAAGATTATTACTCCTGGAGTACGCATTTCACGCTTTTAGATTTTTAAATGACGATATCTATTTTTCGCGATTAATTGAAAAGTGAAGATTTTCAAGCGCGCGAAAACGCGACGAATAAGTATGAATGCTGGGAAAAGCCCGTGTGACGTCATTCTGGTTACAGCTTGCCTTTTTCAAATGAGGTGAAAATTGACCATTAACATTCGTCTAAATTGGAATTTCTAGAACCAAATAATTTGTATATTATGAATACACTAATGGTAGGTAACGAATTGCAATCAATGCCTTTCATTTTCTTCGATAAAGGTAACCACCCTATTGTGAAAATGAATATTGAGCGAGGGCATGACCGCGGAATACGATGATACTCCGTCAAAAAATATATTATTATTATTATTCATGTATACTAAAATAATGGAATTTCCTTAATTAAAATAAGTTTACCTAAACTTACGTTGATCTTGTCTCACTACTATTATCTATCCATCAACTTAAGTTAATCCTGATGGCTATTAGCCCGTGGAAGTGTTTCAGATGGAGATGCATTGGGGTAGCGCAATTTCTAATGCCTCGTTCAGATGACGATTGTCCTTGCGATCGTCCAAACGATAGTCGGCCGAACTAGCAGTGTGGATGCATGTCCTGGCAATTGTTACCGTAGTTCCGAACGTTGCCACTTTACGAGGGTTAGGCGCTGGGAGCCCGGAAAAGGAAGCGACAAAAAAAAGACGATAAGTTCGTGAAGCTCCCTTCGCTTTTTTTCATGAATTTTTCCAAGCAAGGAAAAATATGGGTGGAAGAAAAATTAATCGTTAAATACACGTTGAACACAGTGATATCTTGACCCTGCATACCTCAGCATCTTTTCTAACGGTCAATTTCTCGTTCACTTTAGATGTCAACACTAGAGGGCAGCACAGATTTTAACCATCGTCGTGTGAATGCACGTTAGTTCCAACGATTGCTTGAACAATCTTAATCTGAACGAGGCGTAACGGTAGGCCCTCAGGGGCAATTATAACGGAGGGGGGCCGCCCCCTCTTTTCCTCACCCCCTTCACTGAAATGAGGATCTTTACACGCCACTTCTTGGATATACCACCATATTTACATTCCTAAGGATCTGCTTCGTAGAATATGATGGGATATAATGCAGGAATTAAGGCAAAGGCAGCATGCTTTACGCAGTCAATGAGAAGAAAACCAAAAGACCCCAATGCAGGAGAGAGGAAGCTGTGGTCCACGTCCGCCTTCAAGGAGATTGATAGGAGCCAATGGAAATATTCACTAAGCTCGGGAACATCACTACCTGTGTTGGCGGATGCAAATCAGACATCAAAAACTTCTGTCTCCTTAGAATCTTCTCCTTAAGTTTCCCCTCTTCGTCCGCCAAGTTTTTACCTCGTGATCAACTGTGGAAACGAAACTCCAGGGCGGGCTCGCAAAGTTACACTCCTGGGGCAGGGACTGTAAGCGCTAGCTTTTCTCCTCTGCACCCAGAAGGGGAAGGACGGGAAGGAACAAGGATGGAGGCGCCGCCGCGATAGGAGCCCGACGAAGCCTCCTGGGAGGGGATAGGGAAGGAAGGGAAGGGACGAGGAATACCGCACCGTCAAAAAGGCGGGCGGGTCCTACTATTAGCGAAACCAAGCATAAGCAATTAATGTGCCAGCGATTTTAGTACATTTTCCTATGAGGAAGAAAAATCCATCGATCAAATCGCTAGATTACCTCGTGATCAACAGGAATATCCGGAAAGATCTGATAATGAACCCAAATCTTAACGTTAATGAAACATGCACTTTCAAATTTTTCAAAATCCTTTGCCGCCGTCGATAGTAAATTTTTAAGACACCTCTGGCACTACGAACCTCCTCTAAATCTCGAACACCGATACCCTTAATGTCACCTTTAGCCTTCCCATATCATCAACCCTGATTAATCCCAAAACCATACCGCCGCACAGTGGGCGGAAATCGGAAAAAGCCGGACAAAATTACAAAATGGCTTTTTTTGAGTTATAAACTTGAAACTTTGCAATTATACTCATAAATGATTGAAATTTATGGATATGTACTTCATTTGACATGGATCCCACCCGTTACTGAGATACATAGGCTCAAACGTGAACAAATTTCCATAAAAACTCCCGTCTTCAATTTTCTCTGAAAATCTTCCGAAGTAAGTAGATGGTGAAGTTATGGGTGGATTCTTGCGGAATAAAAAAACCACATAATCTGTTGGCATAGGGTTTTTTCTTTAATTTTCCGTAATCTTAAAGAATATCATCAATAAATTGTTACCGTGCAGTTACAAAATGGCGGACACTGTTTTTCGACAAAGTTTTACATTTAGATAGAGTTTCAAATGGGTTTTCGGCAAAGTCACGCGGACTAACTTATATGAGAGCATTCTTTGAAGATTTCTTGAGGTGCTTAAGATATGCTATGCTATCTTTGAAACAAGTTTGCGTCGCCGGAAATACATCGATTTTTCGATCGCGCGGCAGGGTTCGTCTCCGCGCGTCGGGAGTTGGATTAGCCGCGACGCGGTGAGGTTATTGAAGCTTTATGGGTTTTAACGCTCAGCATTCACCGTTTTTATGTTTTGCTTCAAGACACCGATTCTCAAATGGTCCATGGTGAAGACGTTGGAGGTTTTTCAGCCGAGGTAAGTGCACGTTTCATTGAAGTTCATTTCGTTTTCTTTGGATACGATCGAAGACCATGCTTCTATTAAAAGCGTTCAAATCTCGAAAAAGTGAGTTGTTTTCCTGGGACTCATACAAAATGACCTACCAGAAAGACACCAGATGAGACTCTTATACCTTCTTTACTCTCCGATCCCTGACCCCCAGGGTTCTACTGCGAAAACGGTCGTTTTATGACACCGCGGAGCGGAGCTTTTGACCGTCTTAACGGGATATTTCCACGGGAACTTCCAGGTTTTTAAAATGTGTATCATACCCTCAGTTCTACTTTGACTTTACCGGCGGCGCGCCGCCGGGAAACCTGGACGTATCCCGGTGCGCCCTCCACCCTGGAAATCTTTGGCGCCCTCCTGTTCCGAAGCTGACAAATTTTACCGTCAGAATACCAAAATTGAGCAGTTAATTTTATTGCAATTGTCTCATATAACAGTATAATTCACACTGTCTTGAGTTAACAAAATAATAATTTAAATTTTCATGATTCAATCTGGTAAGATTCAATTCAATCTCAAGAGGTTAAGGATTAAAATTTCAAAATATATTAATTACATTCCACACCCCCAGACTCCCCGTTAGTCCTCCCCCTGCATATTGCTGGCGCCCTCTGGCCATGACAGTCCACCGCCCTAAGAAGGGGTTTAGCACGTGCCCAGTGGCGCAGCGAGGGGCGGTTTTGGGGGATAAAACTCCCCCCAGAGATCAGAGAAATTTTTAAGTTTAATCCACTTTGCTTAGTTGGATTTATATTACTAATAGAATAGTGTGAGGATTAATAAAATATCCCTCAGAAAGTCGTAAAACTCACCATTTTGAACCATTTCTCTTTAAAATTCCGCAATTTATTAATCTCGCACCTACCGGTTATCCCGGTGGGATATTCCATACCCCCACACACCCCAGTATTATGTGCACCTAAACCCTCTCCCCCCTAAGCCTTTATTCCTAGCTGCGCCCCTGCACGTGCCTGCATGACTCTATTGATTATAAAGAAGAGTGAATGATTTTTTTACTCTGTGCACACTTGCGGGTGACTCCGTCAAAGGCTTAACAGTAAGGCTATTCCACGATTATTTCCTGAGGATAGATGGCAATATACAGTGAGAAAAGTTTACTATTTTTCACCGCATTGGTTCTGTGAGGATCGTCGTTTTCGGCCCGTCATCAATCGTTCCCCTCTCCTCCCATGTCTTCGTGTGATCGTGCTGTTTTGTGCTCACTACACGCCGCTCCGGGTGCGCGATTGCTCAACCCCGGGGACGCGTGGCTGCAAATGACGTCACCCCTTCTTGAAACTTTCCTCCCATTTGCGAGACTGGAGTGTGGGAGGGGCAGATGGTGTCGGAATAAAGGAGCATATTGAAAAGGAGAGAAGTGCGATCGTCATTAGTTCTTTTATCGGGAAAACCGCCCGCTCGAGTGCGCCCTTCTTTCTTTCGGAGGAGTTTCTCGCGTTTGATCTCTTCTTTCCACCCTTACTGGGAGTAGACAAAATGATAACTTCGCTTATACGCCGTACAAGGGGACGTTGCAGCCCAGTGGATTGAGTTTATGGCTACCAGCCGCCTCAAGAGAATGAAGCGGAAATGCTGTTAGTCGGTATAGCTCCTCAATGTGTCGTTTTTTTCCGCGAACAATAGGGCACCATAGTACTAGAGATAGTTTAATTCTGGGATAGCATGACTGGTTGGTTGTCTCTTCCGTGATTGGTGGAGAGAGACTACTGCGGCTCTCTGCTTATGAGTTTTTTTTTGTTTTGCCCATCTCAATAGCTTCTATATACAATCAAAAAGAAATGGAAAATCGACAATGGAAACCTGAGAAGTAACATAAAAAGCAATCTTACAAAAGTATTTAGCACGTGACGTCCGTGGTCCGAGTTAGCCAAATGTGGACAAAATGCCACGATGGTGAACTATACTAAGGTTTCTCAGCGTTCCGCGATTTATTGCAGTCCTAAGAGTAGTATACTGCAAGCCTCCTTTTCCATCTATCCCATTTCAGTTCATTTACCACCTTGAGGCTCTCCTTCCCCGTATCTTTCTTTATCTGTCCCGAGCACTAGTCCCTCAGTCTTCTTTTGGGGACTTTTGCATCAATTTTTCCTTCTATTATGTTTTCTATTAGTGGCGTAGCCAGGAATTTCGTTTTGGGTGGGTCCAAAACCAGGAGGGGAAATAAAAAAAACGGGGTACTAAGTAATGGGTTTTAAACGAATTTGAATACTTTTCATAGTCGAAAAAACTTCATATGTGAAAGAAGTATTTTGTAAATTCATGATTTTTCAATATTTTGATTCTTTTACGAAGGAAAATAATTGTTTTTTAAAAATATATTTCGGGGTGGGGGACCCCCCGGACCCTCCCCCTGGCTACGCCACTGTTTCCTATGTATTTTGTAATTTTGCCTCTTTTGGCGATTTATTGCTTCTTTGAAAAATTTTCTAACCTCATGAAATTTTTAGGGACGATAGAGTACAATTATCAACATTTCTTTGTTTTTCAAGTATAAAAAATACCATGTATTGGATGTGTCTCATTGCGTGTCCAACCTTCCGCACTGTTCTTTGGAGTACAATGATCCATAGTGTTATTTCTTCTCCTACCCTTCTATGTACCCCATAATTGCTCACCCTATTTGTCCATTTTATCTTCAGAATCCTCCTCCAGCACCAAGTATCGAGGGCCTGTATTCTTTTCTGATCGATTTTCCTATGGGCCAATCTTCTGAACCTCAGAGTGCCATTGCCCATATGGTCCTAGTTTTTTTTAGCGAAACTTCCGACTCGCCGCGCCAAAATAGTCTCCGCGGATCATTGAAGAAGATAAGGCACTCCTCAAGGCCCCGAGCCCGGCTTTTGCGTCCATAAGTAGAGGAATAAATTTAGAGCCATAATAGTATGCCCTGAGTTGAAACTTGGGTCGGCCGAATAAATTCAGGGCCAGAGCATAGAGCCAAATGGCCAAAATCGCATATTTTTAATCGCATTTTTTCGAGATGTTCCACCACCTAAAAATTATTTTTTTAATACGCCAGCCGAAAGGTATTAAGAAACACCTCCAGAAAACGTTTTTTCTTTTTGGCCCTCTCAAAAATATTTTATGAAAACATGCGTTAGAAAGTTTCAAATCGACGCCATATCTTTTTGTCCCGCTGAAAATTCTTGAAAACAGTTGAACATCTGCTCTATTAAATAAACTTTCAAATGCCGCAAACAGCATTAAAAAATATGCCTTCTTGACCAAGATATTAAAAAAAGAGTGAAAATCGTATTTTCGATCTAGCCGGCCCTGGTGGGCCTGTAGCGGGCTGGAAATGTGGGGAGGTTTGTCCTATTTGATCCCAAATCGCATACCCTAAGTACCGGAAAAATCCCGGAGGGGGGACTCTTCACCCTCTTATCCATTTATGCCCTTTTTAGGGAACATAGAGTAAACAATTGTCAACATTTTTCTGGTTCTCAAATATAAAAGAAAGTGTATCTGAGAAAATACTGACGTAAACTTTTCAAATTTGAGATAAAGGCAAATGTTGACCAGGGTTTACTCTACATACCGTAAATATCACAAGATGATTTTGTTTGTTTTATGCGAGTATTACGTCACCAGAAAAAAACAGGTCGAGCGGTAGGTATGCGTCCTTATCGATTCCCATGGCCGCTGAATGCTTATTTTTTTGTGAAAATATTTTTGAATTCATTCTTCTGGGTATTTTCACCACCTCGGTAGCGTAAGTAACTATCGCCTACTTTCCTTCATCAGAGCTGAAGCGATTTTCGCTGGATAAGGTGGTCTTTTTTTGTATCAGGGTGCCATTCTTTGATTGGTCCGTAAATATTCTATCAGTGAAATCTATTCTTACATGAAGATGCCTACTGAAACGTAGGCAAAACAAATGACCAGTGAAATTAACACGGCTCAATACTCGGAAGAACCTTCTCCACTCTGCGGAAGCCGTCTCTAAGACCAGAATGTTTTATGCGGAATATCCACTCTTTTCGAGTCTCTTGGCTCACCTCCATCCCTACAAAACCTCAGGACATTAATTTCCCTACAATTTTAAATGCGAAAATTATTTCGTATTTTTTAATTTCCAGCAACTTCCAGGACTTCATTTCCCTGCAATTTTAAGTGCGAAAAATTATTTTTTTATTTTTAAATTTTGCAACCATCCATCCATCGCACGCACACGCCTATCATCACTTTCTTTTATGTAGATTTATCAATTTGATCTTTTGAATAAGTTATTATCGGGTGATTTTTTTCGTCCGCTTTTAAAATTAGAACAGTTTATTTCATCGCTTACATTTTGACCGCCCCCTATATTATTTTCACCTTCCCCCGCTAAGTTCATCGGCTCCCTCTGCTCTATACAACACCCCTGTTGGCTTTGGGATTACCTTAAAAATGAAGAATTTATTAAAATCTATTTTTCTTCTGATCATTATTTTTCGGTTGATTTAGGTTGCATAGACTGAACAATAAATTATCTTAGCATTCGTCGCCCTAACTCGACGCTTATAATGAAGCCTATTCTTCTCACCTTTATGATTCACCTTTGACTAATGATTGTAAGTACCGATTGGATTTGTACAAACTGTAGGCTTTCTACCCTTCTCTGATCGCTCTTTCCAGTCTTAATAATTTTGGACTTTTATGCACCCGTAGAACATACTAAAAAAATCCCGTTAGGCATATTGCAATTCTCTCATGCATGAAAATCAATTTTCTATCAATACGTTGAATCGCAATAGCTGTTTGAGATGGTCTCCAATTATCGGCAATTGACTGCGTAAGTGGCATCAGAATTGTGTTTCATATTCACTTATATGCCGTATCGAATCAGAATCATCGTTCGCACGAGTAATATTATATTGGATCATGTACCTAGACAGATACTATTACGCTCTTATGCGTAATCATAATTCACCATAACTATATTCATCTGTCGCCAGCATCGATCGAGACTGATTGCGTTAAACAATCTCTACTTATCCCAAAAAATCATCATCTTTTTTATCGACCTCTGTTTGTTTTTAACGCTAAAATGTTTTATTAATAACCTTACCTTTATCTTATTTTATTACGCTCACAAAGCGGCATGCTGTCCCAATTAAGCGGAGAATACTCTGGGATATTCCTCTATTGGGTTCTATTCTTCAAGATCTGCCCCAATTAAGCGGCTGCCCCAAGTAACCGGTGGACCCACTAAGCGGAATCTATATTTTTTGTTCTTGGTGTGAGTTGTTGTGTGTGAATATTTACGGCGACCGGTAGGAATCAATGAAGATGCGGTAGTGGAGAATATTGGGGCCTTCTGCAGTAATATATAGTCTATGGTATTGAGTATGCTTCAAGAAGGTAATGGGAAACAAATGAAGGCGTCCACGCCGTACTATGGAACTTCGTCAGGGCTGATTGTATGTGTTCTTAGCATTATATTTTTCGATGGAGGCGTCTCGCAAGGGGCCTTTTTGAATGGGAGATAAGGAGGACAGTGTTGTAAGTGTGTATGGATGGCATTGGAGGGAGAGGACCGCTTCGGAATGCAAGCCGTGGGCGCGGAAGCCTTATAAGGAAATAGGAACGGACGCTAGATGTCGGCGGGAGTGTCCCGCTGCTGGATACATCGAACCCGAGGGGGGAGGGGGGATCAGAGGGGGTGCACCCATCCCTCCCCCCCCTCCCCCATAATCCTCTCCCTCACCTCTTTCTTGCGCCTCTGATGCTGCCTTTCAATAATTTCCATCCTTGAACCCGAGTATGCTTATACGGTGAGCGATTTCCTCCTCACAAGCAAGCAAAATTTGGATATAGCTAATAGCCACCTTTGCCATTTTTCATAGTGAATTGTGAAATGCAGTCACTCAACCATTAAATGATGATACCCATGAAGCCAAGAAATTGCGCATTCGGCCTTCTTGAGAAGTTCGTTTGTTTTTTCTATCAATATATATTAATTGAGGACAATAGAACATGTGAATTGTTCATGTGCATTGCAAAAATGATGGAATTTAATAAAATATACTAAACTAAAGCTGACATGCATTTGCTTCGAATTATGTTTTTATTCGCTTGTATTCGTTATTACTCACTAAATGTTCGCTAATTCGAATACAAGAACGGACATGATCGCAGTCATAGCATCAGACTCCACTTGCAACGGAAGTAAGAACAAATACGTCCGAACAATCTTATTCAACGTTGCCTTGAAATGATTTCAGTCAAATTAACCATATTTAGAAAAAAACAGACCATAAACCTGATGATTTGGTGGCAGAGAGCGCAACTTGATGTGTAACTGATGCTTCAGATTTATCTAAATGCCACTTTATTCATTTCATACATCAAGTACGAATAAATCTTCAGTAACGATATTGCTAGATGGGTTTTGAATGGATAATGATAAATTAATGCAGAAGAGTAATGCGGAAAAGAAAAATGATATAAATGGAAATCGCCATTCAAACTCCCTAAGACTCTACGATTCCGAAAATTTCCTATTTAGCACCATGCTCTGGTACGACATTTGGAGCAATTTAGAGGCTTAAAAGTATATAAAACAATCGCCATCGAGTTTTATTTTATATTCCATGAGACGCTAAGCGAGTCATTTGTTTCCAACGTTATTACATCGGTCCTTTTTTCGTCGCATTTAGTTTTTGGTCTGTAAATAATTCTGAGCTTCGTTGTCTTGTTTACATTCGGTTGGAGGTGAAATGCCCTGTCTTGACTTACGATCGCTGAGTTTAAGTTAAAACAGCATGCAGATTGCAAAGGAAAACCAATTGTTCATAGAAGCACGTTTTCATTTAAGAATGAGCGATAGAACGAATTCATATGGATATAGAATCGAAATTTACGACAGTCATTAAGTTCAGACATGTTCGTTCTTCGATCAATAGTCGTCCATCTTCGCCTCAGGACGTGTAACAAGGCAAGGACGCAAATCAGAACCAGTCACGCTAAACTAGTTTTTCGAACTAACGCTAAACTAGTCGAATTGGATGGACTTTTTCTGGTGATCAGAACGTCGTTTATATATTGGATTTTTGTTCAAAAATAAATTCATAGTTTTCTTCAAATGTCATACGCAGTATTTATCATCATCATGCTGTCAGCTAATCTTTTCACGTCTACGTATTACTTCTCTTTTACATTCCTCCTCATCTGTTCCTTACATTTTGTTCGAGGTCTTCCTTTGGGGTTCTTGCCATCTACTTGTCGCTCCACGATTGTCTTCATCAGATCATCGTGTCTTACGATATGTCCGATTAGATTGTTTCGTCTTCTCATCAGGGTTTTCACGAGGCTTCGAGAAGAGATCTTCATCTTTTAAGAGGAGTAGAGGAGATCTTCTTTTCTACCCCTCTTAAAACTTTGTTATTACTTACTTAGTCGATCTATTTGATCCTCATCATTCTTCTGTAGTAACTACCAGCCTCCACATTTGTATATTTCTCCGCTTCTGTCATCGTCCATGTCTCACTCCTTTAGTAAAGCATACCCCGAATGTAAGTTCTGTTAAATAGGCAGCGTGTATGGATCTACTTATTAAGGTACGTAAGTTAGGGGGCTGCTTTTTCTTTCGTCACGAAAATTCAGGAAAGGTTTTCCCTTATGTTATTTAAATCAGTTTAAAACGCTTAATAGCCGCTTAACCCTAGGTTATTTTTCTTTGTTTCGAAAAGAATAGTTCCAGAAACACTAAATTTTGTATAAGTTTTTGACTGCTCGATCTATGGTTCGCCAATAATTGCGTTCAGATAAACCAAATAGGACCGCGTTTCTTGCGCAAGATCTGATAATATTTTTAATATTTCCAGATCTTGCAATTATAACATATATCGAAAATCAGTTTTAATCAGCCAAGATATTATCTCTTGATTCATTAGGACCCATCGTTATTCAGTGCTTAAGTCAATAAGAGTTAATAGTTCGCCTTTTAATGGCCACGTCGTATTTCCTCAGCTCGCTTCGCTTATTGAATCTCCAGAGTAGTACATCTAATTGGGACGTGAAAAAATGCATTAATTTAAATGCAATGTTTTTTTGAATCATGTAGATACCAGGAATATAGTGCATGATTTATTATCTTGAATCCTTTTGCCGCAAGTTTTTTGACATTTAGCTTTAGATCTGGCACTGTTAAGGTGTTTTAATTTCGGAAAAACTTTGGGCCTGCCCTCCAATTTTGAATACGTATGGTGCTATACAAAAGATGACATATATGTCGCTAGGAGACCGACGCTGCAAGGAGTCTTCATGAAAACGAGAGGGTGAGGGGTTTATGTCGCTTCGATGGACTTCCGCGCCAAATTTTCTGATTGGTCCGTTAGTTATCATTGATATCCCCACCAATGTTTTGCTTTTTTCGTATAGTGGAAGGCATTGTCTCCTTTATTTTGTTCAACCCGTGTTTCTCCGGTTTTTGATCCGTCGTGCGGTTTGCAGCTTCAAACCGATTGCCTTAAACCTTTCGTAGATAATTTGATGACGTCATCAACTATTGCTGAACGGATCACCACGTCTGATAATGAGTTACTCCTCGTTCTCGCGTGGTTTGTTGCAGTTTACAATCATTTTGGCGATTCCTTCCTTCAGTAATCGATCTTCCAATGAGTTAATGGCCCAAAGCGCAAATGACGTCATTAGCTCACAAAGAAAGTTTTTTTTCGAGTGTCGAGTTTTTATTTTATCTTTGAATAATGACAGTACGCCCCCCTTCAGGGATTTGAATCAGAGTCCTCGGAGTGGGAAGCTATCACTGAGGAAAAATATTTTTATGAAAAAATAATCGAAAGGTGCTATTTCGTACTCGTCTGGCCACACCTTGAATATGAAGCGAACGCGTGGAATTCGGTGCAGAAAGACTCAAATCGTATTTTTAATAAAACACTTAGGGAAGCAACGCAATGCGTCAAAAAGTGCCTTGGGGGTAAAGAGATGTTAATCGAATCAGGCTGGGAGTCGCTAGAGACTCGGAGGCTGCGCGCTACGCTTATACGGATATTTTGCTGAACGAATAGGTATTGGAATTCGTTTTTCCCCCGAACAATAAAGGTCTTTAATAAATACTTGGCGTAATTTCGTTTGGGAATCGCCGTTTTAATTGTAAGCGGCTGGTGTCCCGACAAAAAATGAAGAAAATACTAGAATTAAAAGTTAAGGTTATTTTTGATTTCCACTTATGTTATTGTTAGATATTTCATTGATTAGACTTTCTGATATAATGATTTTGATAAAATCTTCGCCAATGGGTGAACGTTTTTTTACGTCTATTTTCAAATTTTGCTGTTTAATGTAAATTGATCACTTTGAACTAAAGTATGACTTTAACACTAGCATTTTAAATGCAAAAGAGTAAATTTTTAAAATAAAATTTCTTTATTTGTACATTTTACAATAAATAGCTAATGAAATGCATTAATCAAATGTTAATTACCACGTCTCATCGTGGCCCGACATTGGGCCAAATTGAGACTTTTGCAAGGGTTTTTGTAAAATAACTTTTGAGCCATTCAAATTTACATTACATCATCGTAAGCAGAGAAGAAAGTGTAGAAAATAGTGAAGTCATCAGCTGACAAGATAGTAATACATTATATCAGTTGGAAAAATATGAAAAGTGATGAAGTGAGTTTTGTCTCGTAGTGGCCCACTCTCCCCTGTAGATGGACACCCTATCCATCACACCAATCCCACCAACCCGATCCCCATTTTGCGAAAAGTACTTCTCTTTTTCTGTGACGAGACGTTGCCCTCTTGGAGTCGCCTCCCATCTGCGACCCGTCCTCAAATAACGCCGCTGCTCGCTGAGACAACAAACTCGCGAAAGAACTTGACGCATCCGCTTGGAGCCACCGTGAGCAAATGCTGGCTGCTGGTTGGGTGTCTGTCCGGCTGCAGAAGATAGAAGAAAAAGGAGGAGGCCTTGTTGTGAATTGAAGAGGAGAGTCCACGAAGGGAGAAACCTACCTTAATCGGTTAATAATAATGATTCTCTCGTAATTAGTTTCTCTCATGATATGGTCAATCCGACATGCTCCTATTTTTTTTCTTGTATTCCCTTCCCCCTGCTATTTGTCAGTGCACCCAGGCCCGTCGCGAGGGAGGGGCAACCAGGGCATTTTGCCCTGGGCGCAGAAAGTTGGGGGCGCTCCGTGTTCGCCGACGAAAAAAATTTTTTAAATATCCTTGTATGTTTTACTTTCATAATCGATAAAATATCTTTATTACGAAAAAATGTTTTCTGTTATATTTTCAACTCTCCCGATTGCAGATGCATCAATGTTATGGGGCGGGGGGGCGCACGATCCCAGTTCGCCCCGGGCGCCAGATCAGCTAGCGACGGGCCTGAGTGCACCATTTCGTTTCTTACCCTATCCGTTCATTTGCTATCCTCTATGTCATCGTCATCCTTTATTCCTTCTTCCAATCAATATTAGATGTGGATTTATGAAAGGCGTTTAATTTTACACAATTGAATTAATGAAATCACGCTTCTCTTTTACCATTCCAATGTCATAACATTCAATTTTTCTTTAATATATATGAATAGCCCTTAGAGAATGTTTTGAGATCCTGTAAGGAAAAACTTTCTGGAAGCTCCTCATAAGCGTGCTTCCTTTCCCACTTCATGCGCGTCTCCTCGTGAACAGGTGTGATAATAAGACCAGTATTTTGCATTAGCGACATATGTGTACCTAGTTTGCTTCCTCGAAGTGTCCCTGTAGAGTTGCTAAGTGAGTAAACGTTTGTAAAATTTATTGGGTATTTTGGCTTTTCTTTGGTGTTTTATAAGAAAAATTACAAAATATGCGGGATCGGCAAAAAAGAATTAGCGATGTCGAACTGCTCTCAAATATTTGTATTTTTAAAACTTATTTTCGGAATTTAGGAAGGAAATGTTCTTAGATCTTTCTGTTATAGTTATAATTTTAAATTTACTACCGAGCCGATATTTTTGTAGAATACCTCATTTAAAAAAAACATAAATTTAACATTTTCTTTAAATTTTCTAACACCCTTAAAATTTTCATTCTTTTGTATAGTCTCGTGTCCCGCCGATGACAACGGAATAACTGTAATGCCATCCGCTTAAAAATACCGGAGGGTTGCCATTGGCATTTAAGATCCGGTCGTGTGATGCAACGCGGGACCGCAGCCGCACCTCATAGCGCCCGAGTCTTTCTTTACTATCCACTTCCACAGAATTCCTTCCATTTGCGGCGCGAAGTGTGACGAGTGGGCGGCACGGCTAAATGCTTGAGAAACTTAAGCAGAGTGAATGGTGCGCTAGTCATCCGGCCGCGCCAAGGGACCGGTTTTTTCTAAAGGTGTTGGTTTTGCGTCGCCGAAGATGATGTCCCACTTAAGACGTTCGAACGATTTAGCATCGAAAGAGTGGGAGAAAAGAGGAGTCTTCTAAAAACCATAAGGAGAAGACGGGACAACTTGGTTGGCCACGTTATGAGACATGATGGTGGAATGGAGAGATGGCCTTACGAAAACAATCGTGGAAGGATTGAAGGAAGGGAAGATGGGCAAGGGACGGCCCCGAATGAGTTACATAGGGCAGGTCATTAAGGATCTAAAATAGAAAAACTAAGGAAAGGCTAGCGGAATGGAGAGCTGCGTCAAATCATATCTTAGGATTCGAAATTTGGTGCTGAAGAATAATGAAGATGAAATGGATCGTCCTAGTAAGTCATGAGGGAGTGCTAAGAAGATTTGCAGAAAAGATAAGTATTCTTAAAAAATGAGAAGACGGAACAACTTGGTTGGCCACAATATGAGGCGTGAAGGCATCATGAAAGCAACCGTAGAATGATAGGTGAAAGGGAAGAATGGCAAGGGACGGCCGCGAATGAATTACATAAGACATGAATTTTATAGGATGTAAAAGATAAAATTCGTCACCATGAAAAGGCTGGCAGATAAGAGAGTGGAATGGTGAACCGCGTCAAACCAATCTTTGGATCGATGACTTATGATTATGATGAACATCGAAATGATGAGAGGGTGCGGGAGAGAGGGTAATTTAGCGGGACGTAACATCTATCACTTCGCGTAAAGGGCGCATGTGCTTAATTTTGTTGACGGAGAAAGGGAAGCATAAGAATATATTACAATGATTGATCGATTCCACGTTTTGTAAGATTTTAATCGAGATTCTCATCTTGTATCAAAATTCACCGATATAATATTCGCACATTAAGATTATATTTTGAATATTCCATGAAAATGATGTATTCTTCGTTTCTCCCCCCCAAAGTCATGAAAATTTGCGGCTCCGAAGGAGCAAATAAATTCTCCGAAACTTAGTTAGCGGTATAAATACACTATTTATTTTGACATGTGCAAAAGGGAAGAATGTATATGTAAATGGTGATCAAGTGTCTTATTACGCGATAGTATTGAATATGTTTTTTGTCTTGCTGTTAACTGATATTCTAATGATTGCTGGGAGAGTGGTTACCTATGTATGTTTTTACCGTTTTAATCATTAACTGAAATATAGATTCCTCGTCTTGAAGTTCTTCCACCTGGAAAATTCCGGAGTAGGCTAGGAATCGAAGAGACCCTTTGCAGGAAAAAAACTACGTAGTTCGCTTAAGAGAAATTTATTACATCACTCTATATTCAATCTAAAAAGCTACTTTAAAAATAATTGGTTTAAATATACTCTGACGGTTTAAACGATGCAGCTCCCGAAAAATGCAAAGAATATATGACCAACGCCGCGATAATCTTCCGTCATGAAGATTATATTTTGAAAATTCCATGAAAATGACGTATTCTTCGTCTCTCCCACCAAAGAATTGAAAATTCGCGGCTCCGAAGGAGCAAATAAACTTTCCGAAATTTCGGCCGCGGTATAAAAAGACTTCATTTTGACGTACGCAAGAGGGAGAAATGTATGTGTAAAAGGTGACCAAATGTCTTATTACGCGATGGTATTTAAAACAGGATTTGAAATTCCATTCGGGAGACTTGATGTCACATACTTGAACGTGATTTACGTTTGACATCATGCGTGGGTCAAAGTTCGTAGAAAGTTACCCGGGGCGAAATTTTTCTTTGGCGAGCATTCGGGGCGAAATCGGACGTACTTAATTGATGTCCGGGCGATTTATCGCAGTAGGTTTCCCAAATCCTTCCTTTTTTTAATGCACCACAGTTGTCATGAACCAGCAGGTTTAGACATATGGCTGGATAGGTTTTCTTTAATGTGTTTGATGATTCTTGGAAATATGAATAAGGCCTGATGGATTCCTATAACCATTTTTTCGCTTTCCCCGCATACTTTGCCGCGTAAGGAAATAGAGGCCAAAACGCTATTCAACTTTTCATGCCCATTTTTGTGCCTCTTTCATGCATTTCCTCTGAAGTTTTTGGGTGTCGACAGGTTGTCTTTTCTGCTGGGTCTTTAGAACCAAAATGCGTGCTTTTGAGAACACATTGTAATGTTTAAGCCAGTTAGCAATCTTTTGCTTAGCCATCTACAAGTTGGCAATGGCACGTGAATTGTTCCTAAGGAAAAACTTGACCCGGGCCTGAACCGGGATCATCCGAATCCGCGCCGGGTTATGTAAACCATTAAGCTGCTCAGTTGTGGTTTTTATAGTTTTATAACAGGTATATGCAATCCACGGGCGTATGAAATGGCGGAAAAATAGAAAAAATGCCATAAAACAAACAAGTTGTGCAATTAGTTTCGTATCGATATGAGGATTGTATTAATCGACGGACCAAGTGTCATACGAAATAAGGCACTTCCTATGTCTCATTCCGTCTCCAATGAGTACGAGTTAATATTATTACCCTCTTTTTTATTGCTTTTGCCTTGCAAGAGGCTACCGATGCTGTTTGTTTGGTGGTAGAACGTACTGAAATATAACAAACTGAACTTCAGAGTGATAGGAGATAAAATTAAACGTGGTTGACGTAAGTAATGAAGTTCATTGATGGGAATTTGAGGAGATCTTGACAACAAGCGGAGGCTTGAATTCGTAAAAGGAGTGATGGGAAAATTTAACGAAATGTACTCAGTATAGGCCAAGGACCACACATTCAAGTACCATAAAGGGCAGGCCACATTTCTCCTTTCGGTATCTTTCTTAAAAGCTATGATCATAAGCAGGCAACTATGTCTCATACACTATTTCAGGTGTTAACATTGCCAATTACAGTAAATAGCCGTTATGACGTGCACCAATAAACCGCCGTTTCGGATAAACTGCGGGTCTCACCATGTCCTCCTAGGTCATATCATCATGATTTTGATTGGTCCTTCTGGTAGACTTTTCGGCAAAATTCGTCCTATCAACTGCCGCACCAAAAGGAAACATTCGATTATTATGGTAACTCCCCCTCAAATAGATCGAGGACGATATCTGGAACGACAAAATAATAGTTTCCTATTGTATTTTGCAGACAAATTTTTGGTAAACTTTATCTGCAGACGTTTCTTCTTTGTTTCCCACAGGGTTTCCTAAGGTAGTCCATAACGCGGGTATGAAATCCGTCGCCCAAGACCCGCAATACAACCGGCTTTTACTGAATTTACTTTCGTGCGTTTCTGTAAAAAAATATGCATCTGACCGATCACGTATTGCAGAAACGAATTGATCTTCGGCAAAATCGACTGAGATTCACCTTCAAAATTATGAGATCGACACGAAAAAATGTTACATCACTCTTATGATCTGTGGCAATATTTTCCTAGTTTTCCGCTCTTTCATACGCTTTTCTCATTTAAATGTCCATTCATTAGGACAGTTGTAGTTAAAATATGCTGGAGTAGCTACCCGAATACAAGTATGTAACTACTGATAACTAAAGAACTATTATCTTCTAATAATTACAGAACTATTTCTCATTTAAAACTGAAATGTTTACGGTGCGGTGTTGACGAGTAAGAATATTGAACCATAAAAATCTTTAAATACCGCGCTGTATCACATTTGTATCCTCTTCCCGTATCGTATTATTGACGTGGCTTCAAAGGTTAAGTGATGAACTTCAGGAATGAGTGTAAAATGTCACAGAGACATCAAAGGAACAGGTTATACATTATTTTACTCGTTAATTTTGTGTGTGCAATATTATCTTTAAAGATCGTTAGAATGTTAGCACATAAACGCGAGGAACAAAATAAGGTAGCATTTAATTTTTTCCTTACGCAAAGCTGCAGTTATGTCATCGGTCAAGATTCTTTCATTTATCGACCAATCCGTCTTACGTTTTCCTCGAGCTTCGGGAAATCCAGTCTCGGATGAGTACCTACTCGAAATCCGTCTCCATGTGAAAACTGGTCGAACACCATTCACTGAATGTTCTTTGATGATCCTTGCGAATGCAAACTCAGTGTTTATATTCTCCCAGATGTTTGCCTCCGTAATGACCTGGCAGTGATATGAATAGAAACGTGATGCATAAAATGCGGCAACGTCGACTCTCAGATAAATTTCGTGGCGTTCAATTTCTGTTAGTTCGGCTGAACTTAGAAAAGAATTGGCAACACCATAATTTTATCCCAAGATTTGAACAGATTTTAAATATTCCCTAGTCACTTAAACCCGACCTCGAAGTTAATGGCCCGAAAATGTGCGGATATGCTTTCATGAAAAAGATAGAAGGGAAGAATAGAAGTGATTGATCACGCATAGTTATGAATACAATGTCAATTAGAGGAGGGGGGGTGCTGAAAACCGTAGTGGAAGGGAGGATATTTGATTAGCGAGGGATGGAGAGGAAGTGATTGGCTCATCGATGGAATGAAGAATGATTGGTGTTATGTCGCACTGGAGAAGGAAAATCGAGGTTGGAAGGGGGAAGGGCGATTGTACCATGTAAACCTACCTTGAGCGGTCGAATACATTTTATAATTGATTGATATTATTATTACTAGTATTATAATTATTCATAGCTTTCAGCAATATGTGTACTGCATAATATTATGAGCTCTCTGAATGATTATTATTATTATTAAAATTGTTACAAGTAGGCATTTGACAAGAAACACTGAATATATTACTGGTTTTCAAATGTTCATTTACACATTAAGTTTATAACGATGTATTTATACTTAAAATATTTCTGTACCATTGTATTCTGTAAAAGATGTTGTTACCCTTTTATTATTACTATTAATATTGTTAGTATTATTATTAAAGCATTCTACCGATTAAGGTCGGTTAAATGGAATATTTAATAAGTACTCTGGCTATCTCCCTCTCTTCATTGACTCCTAAATTCTCAATAAGGCCTACTCCCTATCATTCTATCAAAAATTCCTATTATCATCCTTCCTCTCCCTCTTTTACCCAACATTTTCCCCGTTAACGCTATTTCCAATTTCCCCGTCTTGCTCATTACTCGCCTCATATAGACCTTCCGTCTCCTCTGTATCTCAACCAGAAATAAACTCTGGAAACTTGTAATAACGAGTGTTTTGAGGCTCATGTACATGCGAAATGAAGCATATTTTTTGATGGGCGCAATAAATATAAATTTTCGTAATGCAATCAATTTTCAAGTATTTCTCGAGTAAAGCACAATTTTCGCATGTCAACACGTCAAATAACGAAGGAGGTAGCGAAGTGGTAGCGATATGCTTTGGTGTGCGTAGTTAGTTTGATTCGCGCGGCGCCAGATGGCGCAAGGTCCCTGGCCCTGCTTATTCACTGCACGCCACTCGCGGGGAAAGAAAAAAAAGGACCAAAAACAAAAAAGAGACGAGACGGTTCTCCCGGCGGAATTCTTATCGCGTCTGAGAAGGAGACGTTAAACTCTTGCCGTTGCTTAGGTGGCAGCTACGTGTGATTTGTCCACGAAGCGCGTCTTCTGAAACTGCGCCAGGTTTCGTCTCGGCAACATGTGCCAGATTTCAACGGCCTTGGCCATCGAGACGGCCGTGAAAAAAATTGTTGCTTCCGATGGTATTATTTGCGGAGGTAATTCTCAATTCATGGAATTGATTTTCTTAAATTGTTTGGGAAATATTCTTTACGGTGCTATCTAGGAGATAATTTTATATTTTAGAGGATCTCCTGAACTAATGAATGATTATAATTATTCTCCTTAACTTGTGAATGAAAATAATGAACAATGTCCGATAGCCTGTTCATATTGACGTATTTCTTCCCTTTAACTCAATTATAACCCGTCCAATGTAACTCGTTCGAGGACGTCACTTGCCCTCAGTGGCGCCGACTCCATGGGGCCTGAGGGGGTCCGAGCCCCCTCAAAAATTCGTTATGGGTATGTGAAAAAAATGTGTCAGGCTTGTCGATTGTTCCCGGAGTGGCCAGATATCGAGATTTGAGTCATCAGGGTTCAAATGTTGATCATATCATCTTCTAAAATGCTTAAAAAACTTAAAACTCACTACTTATAAAATTTCCCGGGGCAAGATCCCCGGTTTGGGCCCCCAATATTTTTTGTAAGTCGGCATCCCTGCTTGCCCTTCTACCCTTCCACCCTTCTTTCTGGGATTGTTTTCATCATACCTCATATTTTGGCCAACTAAGTTGCCCTGTTCCTTCCCCAAGGTTTTCAGAAGATTTCACTTTTTTCCCACCCTTCGTAGCTCTTCCTCATTACTTACTTGGTCGATCCATTTTATCTTCATCATTCTTCGGTAGCACCACTTATCGAATGCTTCTACTCTTGACTGCTCTGCAAATGTCAACGTCCAAGCCTCTCTCCCGTAGGAATATATGCTCCTTATGTAGCATTAGATGAATTGTTTCATCACTGCTTTGCTTGTATTCTAAGCCGTAAGTGGATTCTTCTTTTTGTAGAAAGCCCTTTTCGCCTGAGGTATTCTACCGACTATTTTTATTATTTCTTCGAGAGTACTAATTGATTTGGAGTGAGTATTCCTAATTTTAGAATATTTTATCTGACTTCCAATCAAGGGGCATCCCCTATTAGACTAAGAAAATATTCTGGGCACCTGTTTAAGAGAAGGCTATCACTTTAAAATCAAGCGTGCGCTTGTGGATATGAGAAAATATTTTTTCAGCATAGGGTCCTTCACTCGGACCCGAAATTTTAATTCTGAAAATGATCCAATAGATGGTTGGGAAGGATAGGTTAAGACGAAAAAAATCAACTCATCTGCGAAATTCCAAAGGGTGGAGACCATTGACTGTTCTTCGTGAAAAATAGATCGAGTTATAGGCGATGGTTCGAGAAACGATCAAAATTCTGGTGTCTTTGTTTTTCAAACCTTGTCAAAATCGACTACAGATGAAAACTGATGAACGAGCCTACTCCTATCGCGTCTAAGAAGAAGTCGTTAAATCCTCCCTGCGCGTGCGTGCCCGAGTGATTTGTCCACAAGGTACGTCTTCTGAATCGGCGGGCCAGATTTCGTCTACGTGACAGGATGCAACGGCCTTGGCCATCGAGGCGGCTGTAAAATAATACTGGTATTTGCTGGGGATAAGAGAATACGCATGGCTGAAGATCCAGTCCCTCATGAAGAAGCTTTATTTGGTTTCAGTTTTTTCCAAAAAATGTCCGTACCGCGGCGATGAAAGCAGAGCGATCCATTTGTTCGCAAAGGGTTTAGCCGGTTAAGACAGGTGATAAGTGCCCCCAGATTATTTTTTAATAATAAATATACACTTAAAGTGCATAAAAAAATTATGTTTTTCCCCAAAGTTTCAGGCCCTAACAATGGATATTAACCTCCAAAAAAATTGAAACACGATTTTTTGTTTTTTAACCATATCTCCAGTTTTTATTTTTGTAATATCTTTTCCTTAATTTTAAAATGTATACATCATTACGTTCTACCATCCTGATTTTATTCAAAAATTTTTGACCGAAAAATAAACTTTTGCATAGGTGAGTCTGAAATTTTCAAAATGAAATAGGAAATTAGGAAACAATGGACTCGCCGAAAAAAATATATGTTGTTACCCCTACATCAATGTATGATCGTAATTTTTTTCAGATTTTTAAAATTGGTGGAACTGTCTAAAACACGAATATCTGCTTTGCGCCATTTGCATCTATGTATTCCACGAGGATATTTGTTTTGATTGTTGAGAGCAACGAGTGTTGATCAGTTTGTAACAGCCCCATGACACTTCCTATCCCACTCCATTGGGAACCCATGGTCTTTTATTGAAGTCGTTTCCTCAACCTGCCGCACGTTTGCCGGGGCGGCGCCACGTATTCTGGAGGGCAAGAATTAGCGGGTAAGTTAATTTCCGTATTGTTGAGCGCATACTACAGGTGAGTGGAAATAGTCATTTTTGTAATTAATTAAGATTTAGTTTTCATTTATTTTCGAATATTAGTCTTCTGCATTATTTCCTTATTGTTCTACATTAATATTTCGTGGATATATATCGCGGATTTACTGAAAAAAGGAAAATGCCGTGGACGTGTGTGGTACCGAGTTGCACCACTGGTTATGGCCACAAGACTTCGGGGATTTCGCTTTTTAAAGTCCCCAAGGACCCTGAGAAGCGATGAAATAGCTGTGCGATTCCTTTTTTTTGGTGTGCTAAAGCTCCAAAATTTATACATATTTTAAATTAGAGGTTTTGCTGTTCCAGTGGTCAATGTCATTCACAGTGGAGGAATGAAGTAACAGAGAAAATGCAAGATGTGCGACGGCTTTCATCAACTATTCATCATTCTCTCCTACTAAATTGAATCTCTTAGAATGATTAGTAATTAGAAATTAGTAATAGAAAGAATTAATAGAAATGTTAAATTGTGAGTACTTAAAATTTATTTTTCATGACATTACCTTGCATTGATTTTATAAATAATCTAAGTTTCAATAGCATTGTGTAATCATTCTGGAAATGTAGATTTGATGTGTGTCTACATTATATAAGTTGGAAAAATGTGAATCGTTTTCATTCTTAATACCTCTTTCGATGATTTCTTTTAATGCATGCATCGCACAGCTGTAGCTGTTATCGATGGTGCGTGCAACTCTCATGAAAAGTACATTTACCGCGTATTAGCAGTATTAGCCTGTGGTTTTTGTCGTACTACTCATCTTATTTTTGGGCGAGGGATAATATTTCAGATTTGCCAGCACCTGAAAGTGATCAGACATCCGCAAATCCCTCGGATTATATCCATTGCACTGTTTTCGTGGAAGTTTATTCGGAAATTATTTGCAAAATCTCTTTCGTTCTTATCTTTCATATGGTATTTTACTTCCTTAAATCTCAAATTATTCCTCAAGGTGAGTAGGCAAGCATCGTTATAAAATAGCCTTTAACGGTAATAATGGTACTTCCGGAAATTATTCACCCTGTTCAACGATTAAATATGCCTATTCTATACCCGCAAAACGTCCCTAGGATAGAATCATTTTTTTAGGTTTGCTGTGCCCTGCCATTATTATTATCACTTGATCGAGACTCAGGAGATTAAAAACATTCACATACGTCACTTCATAAGAAGTATTTCACTTCGGCCTTGGTAAGAAGCCGTTTGCGTTTCTGATATTATATTTGTTAATAGTGTTTGAAAGCAAGGAATAACATCTATATTCTTATAAGGCCGTGGAAACATGCCGATGGGCTCAGAGGCAATGGTGCGTACGTAGCTTCTATGACAACTTATATTAACGTTTACCACAAGATAGCTATAAATAATTATTTCCTTAAAAATACCTTTCCTCACTACATAAGGTTTTAACTGCTGACAATCTTTCGTTATGGCTGTAACTGATTTTACAAAGGTATGGAAGCAGACGAAGCAGAAATCCAACGCCTTCCATTTGATTAATACTCACGTATGAGAACGATTTCTAGGTATTTTTCGCTATAAGCTGTTAAGTGCATATGAATTTGTTAACTAGTAACCACTGTCGATGTGTTTATATTCATTTTTGCCATAAATTAGTTCATAATTACTGAGGTATCGTATACAGATACATAGGAAACTTGCCCTTCAGGATAGGTGGCGCCCCTACCGGCCTCAACGGGAAACGACTTCATTAAAAGACCATGCCTGAACGGAGAGTGTCCAGACCTTCTCATATTCTAAGACCGTGGTTTGTAATATTATTGACTTAGAATGCAGATTAACATAAACAATGCCTGTCGCACATATATTAATTGTAATTATTGTTTATAACCGCACTGTAAAGCTTCAAGTTCGTCTTCAAGCTCCGAGAAATACAACTTCTGCCGAAAATGATTTTTTTCATAAGTAATGAATTCAATAGGTTATAATCAATATAAATTTAATTTAACAGCACTAATGAATGCTCGAATCCCCGTCGAATTCTGATCGCTCTGACGTCAAGGATGCGAGTGGCGACATTTGCAAACGCCTTTAAATGCGTTGTGGTAATTGACAGCACATAAAGTGGCTACCTGGACAATTCTGTGCATTAATGTTCGTAGTAAATATGAACCAGAGCGATTTTCTGCTAATGGGTATGGGACCAAGATAGTAGAATCAGAGATTCATTGATGGGTCTGATTGGCTGACCACGATGATGGCTTTAGTTTTCATTCTGTTTATGATGTGATTACGAAGTTTCCAGCTGTATTTAGATTACAATTTATCCATATTCCGATTATTACCGGGTTGGTTGCTTCGTGACGACAAAGGAAATTCTTGTCACGAAGTGCTGTTCCTAAAAGTTTAGTTAGCGGTACGCATACCAACGCATTTAATCCGCAAGATTTTCAAATGTAAGTCCCTCATGTAGTAAAAGTTACTATGAGGAATCATGTTTTACCAAGTATTAAAAAAAACGATGGAATGTTTTGACACGACCCTTACGCTATCGAGGGGTTAGGTGGAACAGGGGACTTCTTAGTCTCAGCCTCGCCCGAATAAAGGCATATTATTATTATTTTCCCCGAGAAGTGCTGTTGCGGCCGAAATCAAGCACTGTTGTCACATAGCGATCGACGCGGTAGCAATCGGAAGATGGAGAAATAGGATTCATGCTGTTTACTTTATTTGATAATTTTATCTTTCTCACGACTAAACTTATAGCCACCAAGTGCGTCCTCCATTGCGGGTGGTGGGTCGACCTCTACTTATAGGAATTAGCTGCGAGATAAGCGATTTAAATCAGTCGAAGAAGCAGTCGTGGACAAAAGCGGGGGATAAATCTTAGGGGATATTGGTCTATCCTTACGTTAGTAAGCCATGTAAATGATACCAAAACCTGTGAAGATGCCGTGACTTGGCGACTGGACGCCGCCAATTATTATGGCTCTCATCGCCCGAGGGAGAGGAAATCAGATCTTACAGCTGCTACCCCTGATGAAGACACTTGTTAAAGGATCAGCAAATGGCGAGATTGGAAAAGGAAGACTGCAAATAAAATATATAGGCAACTAAAGAAGGATGTGAAAGAGAATAAATGCGTTGTCGTGGAAAGATTATAGAAAAGAAGAATTGAGTGGAGAGCCGCGCAAAACCAATCATAGGATTCTGACCAGTGATGATGAATATTGTCCATTAAATTTAGGACTCTCGGATAAGAAAAAAGTAAGGAAATATAATTGGAAAAAGAGGAGGAAAAAATCCGTTGCAATGTAAATTTATTTTCTGTTCTTTTCATTTCCCGTAATAGAAATGAACTTGAGTTTTCCATGTAGCCTTCTTATTATCTTACTGCTTTGCCAGCTTCATCGCTCTCGTGTATGTTCATTATGACAGTTCTTCTCTCAAGTATCTAAACTGGACCTATACCATCTTTGATGTGAAGCACTGAATGAGTGAGGAATATTCTTTAACTGTGCTTTGCTAAAAATCACATTTCCTAAAAAATAACAGTCACTAGTACAAATTACCGCTAAAGTAACCCTTACAAGTAGTTCAATTACTTTCACTCGATTACTCACCAACACTGCTAATATGTGGTACCTATAGATCAGTGGTTCCATAAGTGGGCGCTACCGGCCCCTGGGGGGCGTTGCTGTACTCTATGGGGGCGAAAAGTGGCAAGGGGGCGTCAGGGGGGCGCCGGAGGGTCCTGACAATTTGACAAATGCGAAGGTTCCGTAACATTCCTTTTGTCTTCGTTTTCAAGCTTCGCTTCTAAGGTTTGCTTTGTTTCCCGCATATGGAAGTAATTTAAACCATGTGTTTTCTTGCATTTTAAAGTAAGAACGGTTGAAAAATATTTCCAAGCCTTTCTTGCACAAGGGAAACATTTGAAGGGGTTTAGTTTCATTTGGTCTATTGTTGGTACAACTTCACGACATAGAGAACTTAATTGTTTATTAGTCATTTAATTAGTCATTGTTTTTAATTTAATTATTACAATGTTCCTCATTTGGTTAAATAGTATATAATTCTGATTATTATTTGAAAGATACCGAGTAGGGGGGCGTTGAGTAAAGGTTTATGGATCCAAGGCTCCGGTGGCTCGAAAAAGTTTGGGAAACACTGCTATAGATTTTCCCGGGAGGTTATTCTTTCCTTATTTTTATGGCTAGGTGTACCCTTAATGCGTCGTTCGTTAACACGGATCGTCACTTTGGTCGACACACTAGTCCATTACGCGGTGTAGCCCACGTGGCCGACGACGCCTCGTCTCGTCCCGAGGCTTAAACCTAATCGGGAACAGATGTCGTGCTCGCCCTCACCCTTCCAATTCTTTTTTTTTGGTCCGCATTATCTCCTCGCACATTTCCCTATTTTGCCACCCCAAAGGTTTGCAATATTTTTTTATCCCCCCTCCTCGCTCTCTTCGCTGGTGATTACGAGAACTTCACAAAATAACGGTAAGTTTATTTTTTTGAAGAAAAAAACGTTTTTATTCGTACAAATAAATGTTCGTCATCATCACGTCAACGATACTAAGATTGGTTTGACGCAGCTCTCCAATCAATTCTCCTATCGGCTAATGTTTTCACACCTACGTATTTCTTCTCTTTTACATCTTTCTTTACATGTTCCACATATTTCATTCGAGGTCTTCATTTTCTGTTCTCGCCATCTGTTTGTCACTCGACAATAGCCTTCATCAGGCCATCATGTCCAAAAACTTGCCCTGTAAAGTTGTTCCGTCTTCTTTTAAATGTTTTCATGAGGCTTCTCTCCTACTGTTCTTAGAATTTCCTCATTACTTACTCGGTCGATCCATTCCACCCTCATCATTCTTCTGTAGCATCACTTTTCGAAGGTCTCTACCCTTGATTTTTCCGCGGCAGTCTTTGTCCATGCCTCACTTCCGTTGAGAAGCATACTCCAAATGTAAGTTCTATAAACATTGATGTTTTCGCTAAATAATTGAAACGAACAAACTTTGTATTAATCCACCAATTTATTTTCGTGGTACGACTAGTTTCGACGCAGCGGCGTCATCCTCAGGTACAAAGGTTACATGTAATAAAATATTCTTATATATCATGTGGTTTTCGTGGGGGAGGAAAACCACATGATATATAAGGATATTTTATTGCTTATTATAAATTGGTGGATCAATACAAAGTTTGTTCGTTTTAATTATTGGAATGAACTTCCACAAAGTTGAGCCTGAGACTATAGAGATTAATGATGTCTCTTTCAAATAGCCAATATACTATGCACTATTACCTGCGCCTTTTCCAATATTCAAGACACTTCCCAAACTCGATCTTTGGGTTAGGTTTTAATGTCATCTATGCTGGTAAAACGGCGACTCTTTAAGGTTCTCTTTATTTTTGAAAATAGTAAGTAGTCACTCGGAGCCATGTCTGGTGAATATGGAGGCTGGGGCTACGTTATAGTATTTTTTTTGCCAAAAATTCACGAACAAGCAAGGAAATGTGAGCCGAAAATCGCGAAAAGTGTGGAAATTCGGAAATAATGCACGTGAATCCTCTGGAAAATGATTTTCCTTTCAATTTATATGATATGTGCGTTCTGTATGTGCTATTATCTCGATATGTGTGTTCATAAGTGCCGATAGATTTGCTGGAAGGTTATTGTCGTGCTCTTTCATGCCTGAAAACGAATTTTTCTCGGATTTTTTTTCCCACCTCCTCGCATATGCTGACCTTTTGATAGTTACTCATTGTTTGCCGTCTCCTAACCTTCGCTTAATCTCCCGAATTGTTTCCTGAACCGCGTGGGGAGACACCTGTTGAGCGGTGTAGTGGGAGATAAGCCGGCGCTTTAAGAGGGGGAGGGAGGGTTGATCCTTCGCGGCTTGCTTGCTCGGTAGGGGTGGCTTTCTGTTTGCACGGCAGCGGGAGGTACGGAAAGTGACCGAGGTGGCGGGAAGAGAACAAAAACGGTGGATATGTAGAGCTTTGTCGTTCATGAATGAATCGTTCGAAACGAATCGTTCAGGGCTCCCACTCAACCTTGAAAACCTTAAAACCGTGAATAAGCCGTGAATTTCGCATACCGTGAAAAAACCTGGAAAAAGCCGTGAATTTCGTTCTGAAGCCTTAAAAATATCTCAATCTTGATTTTACGGTAGTAGAAATGCAATTGACAAATTAAAAGAAAAATGGATATTTCGGTCATATTTCAAGGTCAGTCACGCGCAAACATGGCCACGGATTTATCTGGACTCGTATATTTAAAGCGCAATTATTGTTCCGTGTGTCATGATGACACATTGACCTTCAGCCAGTACCAAAGCCGGAAGACTGGTAACCAAAGTGTTCATTAACACTTTGGTTACCAGTCACTTACAAAATCCAGACACTTCTTAACTTCCCTGGCACCCTGGCCCTTCCATTTTCCCACCCAAAACCTTTAGCCGGAACTGAATTTTGCAAACGATATGTGACGTCACTTATATTGCTGCGTTTGCATTCATAGCGTCTGTCGCGTTTGTTAAATTTGTAGTTACGTGATCAATATTTCTACCTAAAATGGTTTATCTACAGACCGTGAATTTAAAGACACTTAGACCGTGAAAACCTGGAAAAACCGTGAATTTGATAATTTAGATTGAGTGGGAACCCTCTCGTTCATGATGAACGATTCATGGACTTGAACGGACGCCGAATGTATTGAATCATATTTTTCACTCAAATTGTGGAGGGATTTCCATGTTGAATCGGACGTTTTTAATTTATCCTGATTCATGTCATCCAAAATCAAATATTTGTGGTAATATGCGTGGAAGATTTTATTTTTGCAGGAATTCTTCTCGGGTTCTCTACCGGATCAGGTTTTCCATAGCCCACGTTTAAATCGGATTGATCGAATCGACTCGCGGATCGTCATAAGGGCATATAAAATTATAAGTTCACTCACCTGCCCTGATGGCAATGCGCGGGTCGTCGGCCATTAAAAATCTGACCCGATGGAGAACTAGAGAAGAATTCCTATCTCTAGTTCGCCAGGAAGGTCCACGATCCTATTTAATTCCAGTGTTAATTTTGGTATTGTATGAGTTGCTCAGAAAATGGTTTCTCCGCCATCTATGTTACACATAAAATCTCAGATCGGTATCCACGGTGATGGTTTGATAACTGCATTTTTTTCTGGTTTTATTCCGCATCAGTTAGCTTTTGGACCAAAAGCAAAGAAATGTTATATTCCGCGTCGGTCAGATTGTGGGCATTTCTTTGCTTTTGGTCCACAATCCAACTGTCAATGAAGAAAACCCGGGAAAAATTCTGAGATCGTTACTCAGAGTTGGTGGATTCATTTATTATTGAAAAATAAACAATTAGCTATTCGCCGTCCGTAAAATTCGTGCTGAGCTGCGAATTGCATCATAGAATTAAATGCATTCAGGAGAAAATCAGTTTTATCCCGAAACTTAACTGTGAATGAACAGATTCTATCTTATTTTAAACATTCTTTCGGAATAGGGTAGTTTCCTTCATCAAAGAAAACGAAAGGCATTGATTGCGATTCATTACCCACCATTAGTGTATTCATAATATACAAATTATTTGGTTTTAGAAATCCCAGTTCAGACGAATGGCAATGGTCAATTTTAACCGCATTTGAAAAAGGCCAGATTGGCGCCAATGCGATGCCACTCCACGTGACGCCACAGGGACCTAGTTTCTATTCGAATAGGTAGGAGTTTTACATCGTCTGAGATCACCAATGCATGCATGAGGCACAGAGCTCAGGGAAAGATGTCTTAATAATCACCTGTTAAAATTGCGTATAGTCAGAACTTTTCCTGCGTTTTGATAAGGAATTAATAATCCTTATTTAAGCCAAGCGCTACCAGCTAGCAGGGTACTCTGCTACCTGCTAGCATCCTGCAACGTATCAGCGCTCAAAGCCTCGCCCCTAGGTCATCTCACTTGCGGCAGTGGAAACCAGAATGACGTCACACGGCGTTTTCCCGGCATTCATACTTAGCCGTCGCGGGAAGGGACGAGGAATCCCGCACCGTCACAAAGGCGGGCGGGTCCTACTATTAGGGAAACCAAGCATACGCAATTAATGTTCTAACGACCTTGGAGGATCATTCTAAGAGGAAGAAGGATCCAGCGATCAAATCGTTGGATAATATTTTCTACAGTAATTGTTGTATTTTGTTTTTAATCTCAAATATGAGAAGAATTGTTTGATCCTTGTGCACCCCCCCCAGAGAAATATCCTGGATCCGCCCCTGAATATAATAGTGACGGAAAGTACCAGGAAAACGCCTAACTTTATGCAACACGCAGCGCCACAATATACTCTCGTATTCCGATGCTATGGCCTCTGACAACCAACGCGACGAAATCCAGGAAGATGGAAAGATCCTCACAATTCGTATTCATTTTGGAGGTATTGTAAATCATTCGAAGAAACGAAATATGCTTGATAAAATCGTGGATTTTTTGTTCAACCAATTGTCTAACTTAAAACATGGATACTTCCCAATTTTTAACCTTATGTATAGGTTTTTCAAAGACTTAAATGGAATTATTTTTTTAAATGTTTAGTATTTTTATTATTACAGTTGTAGTTTATAAGAAAAATATCTCGTTAAAAAATGAAGTATTTAGCTAGTTTCATCTCAATATGAAATAATATATTAATCTTTTTATTTCATTGTTCTGCGTTGATTACAAAGTATAAAATATGGTTTCATTACCTACCATTCCATTTAAAAAGAACCACAGAAAAAGTAAATAGATTATAGGAGCATGATATTCAGAAAATAAATTGAAACAGAAGGGTTTAAGGAGGATTTGAAGATCCATTCACATGAACCGAATCATCGGGATGAACCGAGATTCCCTCCTGTACTCGTATATTCATTTATATATGTATATATAAAAGGGAAGATGAAAACCTTTCCTCATCGCACCTCACTCGCTCCTCATCTTTCCCCTCCCTCCACTTCCCCAATGTTTCCCCACGTTCTGCGCACGCGCATCGCCGGAAGTCCACCCCATCCCCCCTGCACGCAACAATAAGGCACCTCCCCCACCTTTTCTCCGTCCACCCTCACCTCCAGGACACAGTGTCTCACGCTACGCCCTATTTTTTTTACTACGCGTCCGAGCATTGGTGGGGGGGGGGAGGAGAACACCCCTAACGTTTTTTTTTATTTTTTTGTTTTATTTGCCACGCGACTTTTTTGTGTGAGGGCGCTGAGCTCTCCTTTCTCCCTAGTTCTTACACCGCGGCACAAACCGGGTGGACTTCGTCGCCACCTTTGTGAGTTCCTTCACGGAGCATGATGTAGCAAAAAAATCGCTTTAAACTGCAGAGTTCGTTCTTTGCAAAAACTGGGAAGTACTCCAGAAAGAGGGATATTTTTCCCCTTGCTGGAGACCCGGGTTGGAACCATGGTTGAAACTGTGAATTAGTAACGTGTGGCAACTTCGGATTTATCTGTGAGTGACGTTTAGTCAGGTACATTCGTCATTGCGGGCCATGTGATAAGTAACATGCGTAATGAGAACCAGATTTTCGGAGACCAGAGATCGAATTCCACTAGCGATGACGAATTTCTAACGACAATCCGGATTTCATGTCTGTGGTGGTTTCCTCTATCTGTGACTCGTAAGGCACTTCTAGCTCTGCGGGCTATTACCTTTGTCGCAATCTAGCGTGATTCAATGTTGAAGAACTCCAGTGAGTGAGTCTACCTGTTCTCCTCCCGGTGACCGGGGGTCGAACCCTGGTTAGGTGGGCAATTGCGTATGACGATTTCAAATTCATAAGTGACTGGCGCACCACGCGTTCCATACTTCTAGCGACAAGTTTCGAACAGCAGAAATTTTCCTGCGAGGAGGCTGTCGCATATGGTCCATTTCCGGAGAGCAGGGATCGAATCCTAATTACGGTGGAGAATTTCGCACGACGATGTCAATTTCATCAGTGAGTGACGTTTCAAGCGTTCCATACTTCTAGTGGCAAGTTGCGAACTGGAAACACTTTCCTGTGGCGAAGAATGTCTTCGCCGATTGTCGCTGATGTTTGATCTCTTTGCTTTTATTTCCTTTCCAAAAGCCCTCTTTTATCCCTTATCCCTATGATTTTTGTGCGCTCTTCATTCCCCTATTGTTGGTCTCCATGCATAGTAACCATCTGGGAACATTCTGTGAACGTTCTTCTTCGTTGCTGTTGCCGTGATGCGAGCATAGTGTCTTACCTGTACTTTTGACGCCTTAGTTTACCGTAATCCAGTTCGCGTGAGGAACCAACCCGTCTCATTCCTCTTTTCCTTCATTGCGGATTCCAAAAAGTGGGACTTTTGTGGGAATTGAGGGTTAAACGGGAAAACAACACAATTCTCTTCCGTGTCGCTCTCGTTCTCGTTTCGTCTGAGCGTTCGCGCCGTTGTTCTTCAACTGTTTTTTTTTCCGACGCGCCTCCCTCGGGGTTCGAAACTAAGGAGAGTTGAACGGCGGTGGTTGGTTCAGTTTTGGTGCGGCTTCCGAGTGTGTATGGGCTCTCCTCTATTCCCATCACCCGAAGGTGTGGTGCTCCATGCACGGTGTTATTGTGGATTTCTGCCAACGTTTTCCCTAGAAATTTGTGTGAAAATTTTCCTGCAATCTTGTTAACGTGAATCCTCCTTTTTTTCAATCAAATGATAAGCGCCGGGTGTAATAGCTCTGTGGCGAAGTGTCGTCTGCGTGTGAAGTGAATTCTGAGTTTGAAAGTTGGGCTACTTATTATTATTCATCCTCTATATTTCATCTTTTTACGGTGTTAGAGTTACTGATTTGTAATTTATTAGGAATTGGTGACGCATGCGTACATATGTGCATATTTCTTTAGCTATACCCCCCGTTTTTTGTACCTAGTTTGTGGCTGTGAAAAATATCCTCCCATGTTGTTTTTTGTGACTGGCCTGATTTAATTCGCATAGTTTATTTATAAATCATGCAAAATCTGCCGTGGTAGAGCTGAATGAACGTTCAAAGTTCAGGACAACTTGAGTTTGACTTTTTATTTCTGCCGTTACGTTTCATAACATACGATATCTGATTCCCAAGCTTAGTGGCGGCTACTTCAAGACATTTTTGGGGAGAAATCCTGTCCGAGAAAGAAATTCAGGTGCTGAAAAATTGGGCTTGGCAGTGATTGATGAAACCTGTATTTCCCACTTAAGAGATCGCTTTAACTTTTCCATCCCATCAGGATTTACCTCTTCCTTAGCCAAGTTTGAATTGCCTGGAAATTATTATAGAATGGGCCCACCATTTACTTGGGTCAGATACCTTGTAATATGCCTTGAATTTTCACCTTGAGTGCTATGAAGTTTATTTATGACTTCCTTGAGGTATTTATATAGACGGGTTGCTGTTGGATAGCTGTACTGAATATTATATAACGTAGTTTACTATGTTCTACAAGCAGCGAGACGTCCTTTTCCTGGGGAGGTGTTATACTCACCTGATTTGTTAAGCGACCTCGTAATTGGTGTGAAGTTATTTTCTTCTATGATGAACTCATAATGTTATTTCTCTTTCTTCATTGCTACTTCGCCAAAAGTCCCGAAACGTATTTAATTCCGAATATGCAATTAAGATTGACAGGGGGATCTACGTCCTTTGACCACGAATTTCACACACTGGATTCTAACGGCTGGCCCATCAATGATCCTGAAACGTCTCAATAACTTCTAAACAAGCCGAATTAAATGTTTGTGACAATCCGACGGCTTTTTTTGCTAGGATAGGTAATTTGGAGCGATCGAAGAATTTATTTTGAGCATACCAAGTCGTAGAAGATAAAAATAATATTCATCCACTTCCAATTCCAGCTATGAAATTTCCCTAAAAAAAACTTCCCCCACCAAAATTTGTGTGTTCGAAAAGTGCCTTCAACTTTCAATCGAACTGTACCGGACAAGTGTGTATCATCATAGCAGACGAAACAGTGAATGAGATAGTGGACCATGTCTTCCTCTTCTTACCGGAGGATAGGCTACGGAAGCGGCAGGATCAGCGGGTCAGGGGTCGGGGGCGGTCGCCCCTCGTTTCCCCAGCCCTCCCCCGCACACAAACCTCCGCCGCTACCCCCGCCCCCGGACATACCCCCGCCCCCACTGCCGGACACGCCGCCTCCGCCCCCAATGGGTCAGGAGGCGAGGAGGTACATCGCCGGCGAAGATTGCCCTGGGCGCGGGAGCTACGGAAAGCCCCCGCCAGTTCCCAGGTCCCCGCGACATGGCCCCTTGGGACTGCCCCCGACGGGCCTGCCCCCTACCGGGAAGTCACAGCCGCAGAGGCCTTCCTCTATAAGCATCCGGAAGCAGCCGTGGGATGACCACGTCCGGTCCAGAAGGGGTGCTGCGTGTGCCGGAGGTCGCACGGTAGGTGCTGCGGTCAGGGAGGGTCGCATGGGAGGAAAGGGTCGGCTGTCTCAGCGGCACATGCTATCGGACTTGTTTTTGGGCGTCCTTTTTATAACGATCTGACAAACCCGCTTTGTTGTTCGACATCTTGTCCGGGTCAAATCTTGCAATCACAATCAGTTTTAACCCATTTTCCAGTTAAGCTGAAATTTTCAAAAATACTCGGAACCAGATGACAAAGCAATATTATGACACTTTTATCATGATTTTAACTGTAAATCGACCGCATTCCGTAGTTTTATTATGTTATGGTGTCAAGAATAAATTGAGTGTTATAGTGGAACATGCGCTTAACGTTTTTCTTTGTATTGGAGGAAAACGGATACAGTAGTAAGGATATTCGGAAGAGGTTTGCATTAGCAAAGGAGGCGTTCATGAACAGGAAGGAGCTTATGAGAGGATCGATATGTAAGAGTTTAAAGATAAGGTAAGTGAAGAGTCCGATCTGGAGTGTAGCGCTTTTCGGTGCAGAAACGTGGACATCTAGGAAGGAGGACGAGAGAAGACTCGAGGCATTCGAGATGTGGGTGTAGCGAAGAATGGAGAAGGTGATATGGACGGAGATGAGGTGAAAAGATGAAGTGCTGGACATGATGGGTGGGGAGAGGCAGCTTTTAAACGAGATACGGAGGAGACAGAAGGTATGGATGGAGCGAGTACTTATCGGGGAGGGGATGTTGAGAACAGTGTTAGAGGGAAGAATGTTTGGTAAACGAGGGAGGGGAAGGAAAAGAATAGGATTTTTAGATAGAATGAAAGGGAGTAGGTCTTATTGTGAATTGAAGAGGGAAGTGCATGATGAAAGGGGAGGCTCCCGGAATTCTATTTAAGCACTCCGTGGAAACCTACCTTAATTGGTAGAATATATTAACAAAATGAAGCAATTTATTTATACTGTCAGGCTCATATAATATTCATTGGAATTTTTTAGTTCGCGTTAAAAATGAAATTTTTTATAGAAAATAGTTTTTTTGTATTATTTCTCATATTCCATTCAAACACTATCTGCCATTGTTTTCCGATCAATCTCTCGGAATCAGAAGGTTTCCCAACACCTCCAGTGAAGAGTTTATGAATAGCTAGGGGAAACTGGGCAATGGACATGGTCAAAAGAGATTTTACCTTGAACGAATTCTTCTCGGATTTCCAATAGGGTTAAGGCTCTAGGCCTGGCCTGCACAACAGCCCTTATCCCGGTTGGATACCCGAGAAGAATCCATTCAAGTCATTCACCTAATTCAGATTCTTCAGCTTTTATCACCCTATTATTTTTTAAATTCGAGATGTGCTCTTCCGCATTTCATTATTAAAGCTAGTAAAAGCCGTAAGAAGTGCAGGAAAAAATGACTACGACACTTAGCATTCGTATATATACGGCTTTACTTCACGTTAATTTATCCAGGTTGCACGTTATTTCATTGCTATGGACACTGAAAATGACCTTAAGACGCTCTAGTCTTATGCTAATTGTAAGGACTCCCAATAATTAATGTATTCCTAGTTATTTCTTTTAACCGGCTTTTAGTTATTAAAAATCTGGTTTGGCCATGTTCATTGTCCCATTCCCCTACCTCTTCATAAACTCTACATTTAGTGGGGAAAAGACATTCCAATTCTGAGAGATTGGTCAGAAATCGTTGGCCGTTGGTGTCCATGTAAGAGAAAAAAGATCCTCCAATAAGATGTCCTGAAACTAGATTGCAGGAATTTTTTCTCGGTTCTCCTCGGTGCTATAAAAAATCTGACGCGGTGGAGAACTCGAGAAAATCTGACGCGGTGGAGATCGGGAGAAGAATTCATGGGAAAAGAATTTTGTTTCACTTGCTGGACTTGGGCCATCCATAAGTTTGCGCTTTCGATTGATTTTTTTATCCTTGCCCAGTTGATGAATGACTATCGATTGGAGGTCCTTCGTTTTTTCCTCTGCCGTATGGCCAAGGATGGGAGCGTGTCCTATCTACGGTACTTTGCAGCCGTCACCTGCGAGCACAGCCGTCGTTGATATTCATAAAATCCCCCTGCAATACCAAAATACACAGAACTTGTGAAAAAGGTTAGACACATGAGTTTGAGCAGCTTTATTGCCCAATTGGAGAAAAAGGCAATAAATTTCGAAAAACGGGAAAAGATAATTTTTCATTAGTGTATCGTAATTCCTTCAAAAACTCCTGAGCCTCCAAGGGATGGGAAGCGAACGCTCTAGCCACAATACCAGCCCATAATTAGTTTTAGCAGTTTTTAACACGCTCAAATATGGTGTTATTAGTATTTTTTTCTTCAAACAGCTATGAATGGAACTTGCTGGTGAGTATCGAAATTTAAAGATGTAGGAAAAGAATGTGATAAAATATAGCACTCGAGGTGGGAATTACGTCTTCGGGTGCTGGTTAAAAAAATCCGAAATAGAGGTGAAAAGGGACATCGGCGGGTTTAGGGGGGGTTCTTCCGCCTCCCCCCCTGATGCTTAAAAAATAGTCAAGATTGTTAAAACTGCTATCATTACATTCGTTTTGTTTTGTGTATTACGGAGACTCACTCATTTAAGCCTTGAGCTCAAGTCAAGAAGACAGAGTTTCCATTCATTTGTCATTCGCTAGTGTGCGCTCGAAGAAAAGGATCGCCCAAGTGGGAAAGGGGCTCGAACACTGTCGTTATTATAAATGCAATACAAAAAATAAAGAGAACATTCCGCACAGTAACTGTTGCATTTTGTTTTTGATTTACAATATGAGAAGATCGTTTGCCTGTTAGACCCTGTTACCCCCCCCCCCCCAGAAAAAATCCTGGATCCGCTTTTGCAAAGTAGCGCACAGTTTAGGAAAATGCCCGGAAAAGCTGGTGAAAATTGCTCAAAACACTGTTTTACTTGTTTATTGCTTGATTGAGCACATTGAAAAACTTATTGGGTGCGGTGTTTTGGCTAGAGTGTTCGCTTTCCATCCGTTGGGGCCAGGGTTTAGACCCCGGCGGTGATGTAAATTATGCCCCCGTGCCTCTGTTTTCCTCCCTCCTGGAGTGCTTGTGGAGGGGAGTGTGAGTACAGCATTTCGTCCGTCTGATGGAAAATTAAACCGTGGTTCATTTTTTCCGTTTTTTTTTTTCGTTGAAAAATGGATTTCTACCATTCTTCGCAGCCTTACTTTCCCTCATAGCGCGGATGATCCTTAAGGGCGCCGCCTTTAAATACCAATACCAACACGAAAGCCTCCGCTAGCGGAAAAATTCTTGCTATCACTACTACTACATATGGAATTCCTCTTACAATTAGTACGCTTTGCGCGCCAGAATCAGAGCCATCCGCACCGAGTTAATCGACGTCTCGGCGGGACTTCACTCTCTGTGCCTGTAGTTAAAAACCCTTCGGTCATCAAAGTCACCAGATACGCGGCTATAGAAAATTCGTCTTAACATCTTACCGGTTTCATTTATGATTCATCTCCAATACACTTTTTAAAAATATCTTTCCATTTGCCAACAACGCATTAATCCTAGCACCAATAGCTAAAAAATTTAATTAATTTAAGTTGACTTATAATATCTATTCAAAGGACAAACCTACATTTCTGAAATATTATTATATATGAAAATAATATTTAAAATGATATTCTCAGATCAATAATATGATTATTTACCGAGCATTTTAATTTATAGTCGAATTCGTTTCAAAATCAATGTGTTCAATTCGTTTTCATTGCACATTAGCAGTATTTTTTTCCGTTTAATAAAGAATTCCATCGTCTAAACAATATATGTATACTTATCTTAGATGAAAATTTTATTGTTTTTTTTTTTAATTTTACTCAATGAATATTTGATTAAGTCGATGATTTGTCCGTATGTTGCATTTTTTTAAAGTCAGGACATGGTGTATACCTATCCTTTAGGATGATTTTAAAGAACATTTTTTCTGATAGGGAGTGCAAAGATAATGCTTTTTCTCTTCTTTTTTTATGTGATCATCACTTGTCAACTGTGCTGAGATAATTTTGAAGCAGCTCTCCACTTAATTATCATATCAGATAATATTTTAATACTTACGTTTTTATTCTCTTTCAAATTCTTCGTTGCCTGTTCCATGTATTTTATTCAAGGTGTATCCTTACCGTTTTAGCCAACCTCTTGTCCCTAGGCTATACTGTCTTCATCAGGTCATCACCCCTCAAGATATGCCCGATGAAGTTGGTCCGTCCTCTCCTTAAAGGTTTTACTCACATCAACTCTTCTTTGGACTCCTCTTTGCTCACTCCGTTGATCAGCCATTTAATGTATCATTTATGATTATTAGCAAAGTGGTATGAATTCATGGAAATCTTCAAACTTCGACATTCTTTCTTGAACACCGTTTCACGAATATTACAGAGGAGGATCCTCAAGTCGGCCTCTAAACGTGTTGTCAACCACCGCGCGTTTAAATGGGTTTACTAAAGTCGCCACTCGTGTCACCGACGGACAATTTGATCCGAGGTTCATGGGGAAATAAGGGATATTAATAATAATAAAATAAAAAAAGGGATAATTAGGGGTGTCAACCGAAATTTATACACATGATGATTTGATCAATCAAATTCATAACTTTTCAATCTATTCCTCGCAGGTACAAACATTATAATGTAAGACATTGGGGAAAAAAAGTGGACCGCAATGCACTTGCCACCGCGCCGCAGACATTTTTGAAAACTGCTTAAAATGCGACCGAAGTGGCAACAAAATTGGGTTTGGCATTTGGCCTCCTATATGCAGTCCCCTTGCACCGTTTTTCTTTTTTTTTTAGTTGTTCATCGCGGCGGTACCTCCTAAAATACTCTGGTACTGGTGGTGATTTTGGGAACTATTTTGCGGAAATTCGCACTCCCCTTTTCAACTTTCCATCTCCCGCATCCCTGGCCATTACCCGCTTCCTCGTCGACGTTCGTTCCGATCGTGTGTGTGTGTGTGTTGCGTTGGGGTGTCAATAAAATCGCCTGGGCTTTATCTAAACGCCACTCACTCGCCTTCTCACGAGTTCCGTCCGCCACCCTTATGTGTACCCACCCAACCCCCTTCCCACCCCTATTTATTTCCATCGATCAACCCCATATTGTGGTTTGTTAAAGGGCCAAGTCTCAGAAACGAAGGTCAGGGCCCATCCCTACTCCGCACATTTTACCTGCCCCGGTAGATAAGAACGTCCGTTTTCCGCACATTGCCCATGGCTGCCTTGACCGTAACTGTCCATATTCCGCACATTACCCATAAGCCTACTTCCCTTTTCGGGAGAGCCCAAACTTCGCATACTGCTGCTATTCCAATGTCAATAGGTCGTCTCTCGTATTTTAAGTAGGTAAAAGTTGTTTGTTAGGAGGTCGAGGCATTCATTAAAAATACAGGTAATTGACCAAACCAAAAACCAACTGCGCGAGCTACAGTTCATTGATTAAGCCTATATCATGAGAATCGCGGGGGTATTTTTCTGGGCTTTAGGCTCACTTACGGGGAAACGGTTCATTTCCATCATGTGGCCATTGCTGCTTTGAGATATGAATGATGAATGACTCATTAAACGGTTCATTTGGAGATCCGACAGCTCTCCGGATATGCCAGAAATATCGTAACGGAGAATATTGACGTGGCAGAGAAAGTCTTAGGAAAAGAGAGGGCGGAATTATTCATATTGCAATAATAATATTCATGCACTGAAACGGGAGGAAACGTAATTTTAAACTAAAGCTAAAACGAATAAAACCTTAAGTGTGAAAAATTGACGAAAATGAAATGCTACAGTGAAAACAAGAAGGGATGTACAAAATACTTAAACCCGAATAATTTTCATAAAATGTAATATAATGAAATGAAGTTGCTAAAAATCTAAATGGTTAATTAAAACGATTAATAAAATAAGTACAAAATTATATGCGAAACTTAAGAATAGACTGACTAAGAATAAGAAGTAATGGATGGTAAGAAGAATGTAGTATATGAACTTTACCTTGAAAATATCAAACTATCAATATCAATCAAAAATACCAAACTTCGGTCAACACGCAATTTCACGAAAATGTTTAAAATGTGGAATATGAAGGGTTTAGTTCATAGCTTCCTCAATTCATTCCAAATTTTTCTTTTTAAATTTTCTTCGTGCCCAAGAGATGGCAACACCTGCGTTAGGATATCGTAATACGTGTTCCCTTTTGGGTTGGCTACGCAAAATTTAGCCGCCCAAATTCATGCCCCTTAATGCCGAACGAGTTGGGACACAACTTAACCCCATTTAACTCCGTGTTGCTTTTGAGATACATGAAGACAAGTCATTTAAAAATGTGTGCACTGACTATTCCCAGCTGTATAAAAGATAGATGTGAACTACTGGTCATTTTGTGTTGCAAAATGAAATGTTCAAGTATATAGCTGCTGTGATAGTTGTGATTGATTGGAATATGAACACTTTTCTGAGTGACAAATCTTCAAGTTTGATTTTCCCATAAATAAAGTTGAACTATAATAGGTTAAGGGCCAGTTTCACCAAACAGAACAATCTGCTTAACTAGGGTAATTTTCTCGAAAAACCGAGATAACACAATAATCACGTTTCCCCAGTTAGATCAACTTTGCTTTAGAGAGTTATCTTGGTTAATAATTTCACTAACGAATTCCCTGAAGCTTATAGGCTATTGTCCGAGTTAACTAGTCGCATAAAATTAATTCCATTCGCTCGCTACGACTTCGGCGACCTCAAGGAAGGCTCCACAGCGGGGGATAGTGCGTGATGCGTACTCGAGTAAGTCCGAGGACTTTCTTTCCCCCTTTGTACTTCTTGCCTTGCCCCTCTTTACAACCCCCTCCCCGGTGTGGCCACCGCCCCCCTCAGGCACGCGGCAGGCGTCGCTCCTCGGAATCTCTTTAGTCGGGCTAGAGCGCGGAAAACGGGATTTCCCCGAGACCACGACCTCCAGCACTTCTTCTCTCGGCGGCACAGCCGAGGAGGAGGGAGGACGGGTTCGCGGCGACTCCCCCCGGAATTCCTTTGATACCTCGCGTGGAATATTCGTCGCATCCTCGCTATCACCGTGAACTGAAGAATACTGTTACGGCGTTTTCGAAATCATCTATAATCAAGTTATACGAGCGTGCTGCCCCACGTTGGTTACTCAAGTCTGATCCATCACTCTTTCCGTTACTTTCCGCTGCCCCTTTAATTTTGCAATACCTCTCAATGATAATGTGTCAGAGGTCCGAAAGGCCCACAAATGGCTTTAGGGCATTCATCAATGCTTGTTAAAAATTGTTTTTCAAGGTAGTAAAATAAAAACTTTTGTTGGGTAATGTGATTAAATTTTTACGAGCGTGCTGCGCCCGCTCCCAGCGGGCTTCCCCCGCTCTTTTCAATGCAGGTCCACAGAGGGATAGGCGCGTTTCTAATTTTAAAATGTAGAAAAAAAGGCAGGGTCTCATGTACAAATTTAATTGAAATGTTCATGTACAAATTGAGGTCAGAGGACCTCATTAAACACAACATTGGAAGTAATTACACTATCCTCTGTTAAACGCACATGATGACTCATACGTACGTATCAACAGGAGACTTGAATGTGGAATCAGCCGCATTTTGATAAATGTTATTTAAAGAATGCGAGATATTGTTCCAAATGAACAAATGTATCAGTTTGTGCGCCGTTAACGTCAGGAATATCGACCGGTTTTTGTTTTTTGTTTTGTTTTTAATTATTTAAAAACCAATTTTAGGAAACAATATCAATATTTAGGAAGTAAGATATGTCGTCGCATGTTCTATGATAAATTCCTTGCATTTTGGTACCTCATTTGTAGAGTTTGGTTGCGTATAAGTTGAGAAAAAGGTATCTATACAGTAGAAATAATATAGAAGATTGGTTACCTGTGTTCACTTGGTTACTTGGGTTACGTAGGAAAAGGTCCTTATGATAATTTACGAACTATCTCCAGCGGAGGAGACACCTGGCGGACATCACTGAGTTCCAGAAATGAGCATCGAATTTCCAATAGTACCCATAGTACCGAAGTCATTAACTCGCAGATGATCGCTTGGTGTCTCTTCCATTGGAGGTAGTTCGTAAATTTTACTAAATAAATGCTAGACCTCAGCTTGAAAGCCCATCTTGGGTCGAAAACCGGACTATAATCCTACCCATAGATGATCACCAAGGTGATATAAATACCGTCATTCAAATATTTTTTTCAACTTCATTCACTCGAAGGGAAAGAAAAGAATTCCTCAGGAAATAATTTACTTTCAGCCAATCGACATCCTTGGGTGACGAAATTTGTAAAGGCATTAAACAATCTATATCACGCAAGTGTTGTTTGTGTTAAATTTTCAATATTTATTACAAACTTTATTCTACCAAGTGAAGAATATCCGGTTGAAATTGGTTCTAAAGTCAGAACAGTAAGAGGTCTTGTTTTAGTGCAAGTTTAGCTGCTCGTAAAGACATTAATGGAAATACTTTAAGCGCCATAAATTATCATACATTGTATAAGTATCATTGTATAAGTTCGTTGTCCTGCGTCCTGGGGGATCGGGTGAGTGTAGTGGTTAGTGTTGGCTTCCCAGCCGGTGGGCTCGGGTTCTTACCCCGGCGGAGGCAGAGAAGTTTCAGAGACTGCCCGATACTTGCTTGAATGTCGTGTGGAGAACATTTCAAGGACAACACTCCGTCCGTCGGATGAGACGTTAAGCCGTGGTCCCCTTGGCGCCTTTCGTTAACTGTAGGCTAATGCCGACGCCATTTTTCTCTCCACCCTTCTTCCGTACCCTTCTCTCATGGCGCAAATGACCTCAGCTGTCGGTCTCATTCTCCAAATACCATACCATACCATCCTGCATCATCAAGTGTAGGTACTCAAAATCAAGTTAACTTGATTATTGGCGCTTTCAAACACGGCAGAAGAGTGCTCACTGTAGTTTATTACGGGGGCTCATTGCCTGCGCGATTATCGTAACTTCAGGCATTACTATTTTCTGTTTCGTTACTTAAGGCTGCGTTCCAGAACCTGACTCAATCACGAATCCTCCCTCAACCTCGTTGCTTCATATCTCTGACTCAAGCGGAGTCTGAGTTCTTATTGAAAATAAAAACTAACTTGCATTCAGCTCACTTGAGCTGGAGTAATTGTGGTAACGTTCGTTGACAAAATGTACGTAGTAATACATTTACGTACCCTTCAACTTATCCCGTCCATGTTATCCGTACAATTCCTCCAGCATTTTGTCACGGAGTTGAGTCAGTATTATATGTACGTGTGTATGTGTGAATCGTATCACAACCGAGGCAGCCTTATCGAGGCCCCTTCAAACATCGCTTCGCGTTGTGTGAGTGCTTGTGAAGGTTTTCCGGGTCAGAGACTGAGGTTGGTCACTGCTGCGAATCCTCCCCATCCAGCAGACCAGCACTGTTATTAATAATTTGTCTCCTACCTGTGACGTGATCCCTAACGCTACGGTCATTGGATACGATTTTCTGTTTTCATTAATGCATTTACCTAAACTCTTTTCATCCATGGTCTCCAGCTCATCAAAACTCAGAAACGCTTGAATACAACACCACAAACGGAAGTATTTCAACGAGAGATATTTCATTTGAAAAACGCGAGGCCACGGCAGCATTCATTTTGGAACTTGATGACCCAATTTGAGTTTGGACTCCAGTAATCAACTGTCGAATATAGTGTAAGCGAGTTTCGGGACTCGAGTGTAGTTTCGTTTAACTTACGTGGCAACCGAGTCGAGTTCTAGTCAAGACCAAGACTTGATTAACAGCAGTAGGTATCGTTCACACGCTTGCTTCCTTATAAGGCACTTACGACGGATCCTTAGCTCTCCAAGGAAGTTACTGAGTTTTCTGCAAAGTGTGTTCAAATTGATGCCTCCTTTATTTTTTACTATAATTTTATGAGTTTAGTTTTCATCACACACAATTTAATTTATTTCAATTAATGGCTTTAGGCGCGGCTCTACTTTCTCTATAACAAACCTCTTTCTACACGTATTTTACATCAAATTTGAACTGGATAATTTTAACTTGGTAGATAATAGTTAATGATATGTGTTTTAAATGTAACACAACTTGCGGGATATAAATTGAATAATGCCATTTGAAAAATCGTCTCTTAAGGGCGTCAATTGGCTAAAAGTAAACTATTTTCCGAGGGAAAGGAAAGCCATTTTGTAAATAAAGCGGAAATAATACTTGAATTATAATTATGGTGCATCTATCACCCTAGAAATTAATTAAGAGATGGAGATTAGTCAGTAGTTAGCCCAAATAAGGGCTTCTAAGCTTAGCTCTTGGCAAGTGAATACCGCACACTTCTCCCGATAATAACCAAGCTGATAAAAATATTGCCGTACTAGAGTTTATTGCCATTTAATTTGCTTCGAGATAATTCCTCGCTTTAAGAAAGGTGAGACGATGATTGGAGATGTTTGATCGCAAGCAAGCGTCTGGAAATACGATCGCGAATCATTTTCTGGGAAATCGTAGAGATAACCGAGTTAAACAGTGTGTCTTTAGTACTTTTTCAGTCAAATCTATCTTATGGTACTATTTACATGTAGTTGCTGGATTATACTAAAAAAATGGGTGGTTTCAATAAAATTAGAGTATTACTATAAAATAACCATGTAGTACCTCTTTGATAACTAGTAAATTGCAAACGAAATGACTGAATTTTAGGTGTCAGCGTCATTACACATCAAATTATGATTTAGTATTCCTGACTAGTGACCATGTACCTTACGTTCGCTGTGATTCAGTAAAGATAATGGGTTTACTTCTGTTACTTTTTTCTGTTATAGTTACATGAACGTTGAGATTTTTGTGTTTTAATATTTAGCGTTATGACCAGTATTTTACCAGTAAAGATAGGTTTTAAATGAGTTCCATCATTCATGCCGGCGTAAGGCAAAATTCTCTTTGTTCTGAGCGTAGGCCATGTTATCTTTTTCCCCTTTACCTGCTCACCTACTAATACTGTATTGTAATTTCGTATTTATTTCACGCATGACTCGTTTCAAACTTAAACCTGTTATTATATCGAAATCTTCGGAGTGTACAGAGTGGACATTTGTCAGCATTTGTCTACGCAACGTAGTGAGAAAAAACAATCAGCAACCCAATCCTCCAACCTCCCGCTCCCCTCCCCCCGCCACCTGACACATAGATACCTATATAAAAGAGTTTAAATTCCCATCTCTTCAGAATCCCTTGAGAAAGCGACCAGCATCGGTCGGGAAACGTTGGGGCCACCCAAGAATTGACGCGGCGACATAGCCCAAAAGTTTTCATTTAACATGGCGAGTACCCGCGAAAGTTTTAACGAAGAACATTTACCTGCATACCAAATATTAAAATATGACATCCAAAGAAATTCTGAGGAAATAAAAACTTAAATTGAAGGACGAAAGGGAATTTGGTGAGGCCACATCCCAAGAGTAAACCGCATGCCCTCTCCGCTTGGTAGTCGCTTCATTCACAGGTCTGTCTCCTCTCTATATCCTATAGAATTTTCCTGTCGTCACTTCGTCAAAAAAAAATTCTTCGCGAGGTAATCGCCCCAAGTGATATTGATTTTACTCTGATGATTCACCTGCCTCACCACCGACCGACCGCATCGAGTAAACATGGTAAACATTACGCCACCTTTCCCGGTTAAAAAAAAAATATTTTTACGTCTATTCAACGTTGGTGGAAGTTTGGTCGTCGGACTTTTATTATGAGATCCCAAACTTCTTCATGTTTATAGGTCTCCTTTTTGCCAGTGACGGCAGGTTAGGTATCTTGCGTGCCATAATGTAATAAATTTGGATAAATGTGACCGTGTGAATCAAAGTGTTTGTGAATGAAGGACGACTTGACCTGTGAGAGTTTTAGCTGGATAATTCCATTGTTTAAATAACGCATCTCTCCCGCTCGGTCTAGTCCAGTGGCGTTGACAGGGGGATGTCCGGGGGTTTCGGACCCCCCGAAATATAAATTCACAATTATTTTCCTTCATTAAAGAAAACAAAATTTTGAAAAATCATGAATTTTCAAAATACTTCTTTTACAAATGAAGTTTTTTCTCTTATGAAAAGTGTTAAAATCAGTTAAAAACCCATTACCTAGTACCTTTTTTTTAAATTTCCGCCCCTGGTATTGGAACCCCCCCCCCCCCCCGAACGAAATTCTTGGCTGCGTTACTGGTCCACTCTTTTATGTGACGCACGTACCTACGTAGATTTATAAAGCCAAAAGTTTCAGGGTATATGTTATGGAAATTTATTATCAACGTTTGCCCATGCATTACATTAGCTGAAGAGAATTTGGTGTGGTCGCACTCCTCCTTTTCGTACTTAACAAAGCGAGAGCCCTCGACGAACGGTCTTCGTAGCACATAAGGACCTTCGTCCCACAAAACATCCTTATGGGATGCGTCCTCACACAAATCTCTTTCGTGCTTTAATTTATCTATACCTATTTATTAACCTTAAGCGAACAGAAATAGCTCATGTACGGCCTCTGAATCAGGAGATTCTAACAAAAAATAACGATGGACTATCACAAACACACATCCCTTAAAGGGACCTAACCAGATGGGACTCGAACCCGCGACTTTCAATTTGGTGGGAGAGTACTTCACCCCGCCGCCATTTAGCCCGGCCAATTAACAGTTTTTCCTCAGAATGTCTTCGAAAGTCATATTTTGATATTTGTTATGCAGGCAAACATTTGCAAAAGCCTAGCCTGTGCACTCAAGATGGTACATTTACTACGTGTAGTTACTACGTGAGTGTACTCAAGATGGTACGAAGGTTGCCAAGGAAGTTATGAATCGCAATTGTTTTCTCAGCCGGCAAAAATGGTACGAATTCGAAACGTCACAGATGGATTATCTGAAGTTTAATGGGTGCCTGCGCAAAATTTCTAGCTCCTTCGACGGATAGCGAAGCTTCAGGACCGTTTCAAAATGGCGTCTGCAAGTGATGCATGTTGCAAGCAGCGTACCGTCATTGAATTTCCCACTCCAGAGAAACAAGAATATTCAAAAACGTTTGGGCAAAGTCTATGGAGTATCTGCTGTCAATAGGAGTACAGTTACTCACTGGGCTCAGAGGACGAGGGCATCAGAAGGCGGATCATTGCATTGAACATTATGCTCCAAGATTTGCAGCAGTCGGGGACCATAGAAAGCATTGGTACAAACAGGGCAAACACAGCCCTTGTTTCACACTGGAGGAAGGCCGTAGAACGGGACGGGGATTTCGTGGAAAATTAAAGTATGTTGTTGAAACATCATTCTTTTGTGCGTGCAATTTTCATAATGTGTATAAATATCGAAGAAAAAATATAGTGAATTACTTCTGGGCAACTACTCTCGTAGCGTGAAAAAAGTCATGCGTCAAAATAGTTACGTACGAAAAAGGCAGCATTAGACAGGTTGAACGAGAGTGATGGTTACTCTTTAATTTTAATTATACTTATTTGATGCCAGATGTGAAAATTGCGGTGCAGACTATTCGGATCGCGTTGAAAGAGAATATCCTCGAGAATTGGCTTATTTTGTTCTCAGTAATTGTCTATTTGCAAAATATGGTTTCTGTGTCTACAACCTTCGATAACAAATAAAGTTTTTTTTAAATTATATATCACCTTCTTGGATATAGATTTGGGATCTGTTTGTCAGCTTGTGAAGAAATATCGCCTTATAGGACTTAGTTAGCCTTATTTAAAACTTATTATCAATGTTCGAAGACGTTGGCTTTGACGCTTGTGTTGCCGCGAGCAAAGTCGTTTGGAATACGAGGTTTCCGCCCATTGAAGTTGATCAATCGTCGGATGAGGAGAGGCCCTTTTAATATTATCTTGAGCGAGACGTGTGTGATAGAGATTGCCTTTAATAATGATCTCATAGCCGTTTCGATTATTATCTTAGATTGTGTTTAAAGGTCATCAGTAGCACCTAACATTGTTAATGTATTTTTACCCGTAAAGAGCATGAAAACTGTATGGAATATCTATCAATTATACTTTCTCGGAAACTATATAAAACTCGCAGAAACAGATGTGGCATCTGTAAAACTCCTGTAGAAACTGCAAGGAAATTCAGCAGAAAGTTTTCAAATAAGTGTTTCAGTACTTATAGGAACTCGTAAGTACTTCTTTTGAAATTATGTAGAAAATTTTAACGACATTTTTATATCATGTAGACATTTTTAAGGAATCTCCACAGAATGTTCTAGCAGGGATGACTTATAGCTAAATATCCCAGTCAGCTTTCTTTATTTATTCGCCAAGTTGTTATTTTTATATTCATCTACTTCCATTTTTTTATGGTAAAAACGAAATACTTATGCGTTAGGTAGGATATCTCTCTTATTTTATTATTTTTGTCGGACATGAAAATGTAATGCAGGTCTAAGATGACATTCTCCGTATCACTCCGAAAGATATCTTTTCTGGATTACTTATGCAAACTAAGCCTTTAGTCTATAACTACAGCACGTAGCTTCCTAGTCTCTAGCGGTTTCCAGCCTTATTCCTGTGAAAAATGTAGGGTACTTCATGTTCGCTTGCAGCAATTTTTATTAGGTATTAGGTATTTTTATTAGGTGACCTCAGGTTGATAAATGAAAAAATGAAAGATTTACCCGGTTTTTCAGGATTTTCCGACAGCTAGTAACCCATTCAGAAGGCACTAAATGCAAGCATGCTAAACGGGACGAACGCCTGAATCTATTGTTACTCATACCATGCAAAATACCCTTGATGTGAATTGCGGTGTGACCACATGTCATTGCAGCTCAAGTTAACCCTTCTTAAATGGAGAACGATTCACCAGAAAACCCCAAAAACTAGTTTTTGGTAATTGTTTGTTTTAAAAGGATTCGGTTCTGTGGCTTAGTGTATCATTGCGATGAATGGAATAGTCATCTGTACAGTGGCCTAACTAGGAATATGCTTTGGGGGAGGAGATGGGTCAACTGGGGTGGCGAACCACATGCCCCAGGAAATGGGGGAAAATTTTTGAAAAATGACATCATTGGATATACAGTTTACATCATTTTGGCACTAACAATTCAACTTTATGCAGATGCAGTTATTAAATTTCCAAACTAGGCAATAGTTTTAATTTACTTTTTTATTTCTCTGAGGCTTTGGGGGGGGGGATATATGCCCCCCACTGCTTATGTATGATCCTGTTCATGAACGCCTCGATTTTTATTCGCAATTCTATTCCTGATGTTCTTACAGCTGTATCCGTTTTCCTCTAATGTGCAGGCCAAATAGTTGAAATGCTACCTTCTCAAGGTAGCTACTACTATTAAACTATTTGGGCAGCACATCAGAGTAAAACAGATACGGGAGATTAGGTCACTTTATAAATTAGGGCGTTGAAGAGGGAATTCGCCCCCTTTTTTCCCTCGAAGGACGGATGTTGTAGGTAAGGATGCCGTGTCAGTGTGCTAAGGGGATGGAACGGAAATAGGCCGTTTGGTGACCATGTGCATTTTCCACTCTTAGGGCTTCATCCGCGGGGGACATCGTCCGTAGTCCAGACGAGGTCCCTTCCCCGCCAACACCCTCTTTTCGAGAGTGCGATTAGTCGGTCGGCTGCGATGGTCGATAAGGATTCACCCGGCAAGGAATTCCACGCGCGAGGAATTTTACCCGCCCAGAAAATATGTATTTGCGATCTGATCGTATATGAGGGGGTAAGAAGACAAGGGATACATTAAATTGAAACTTGAAGCTTGCACGTGGTTGAAGGGCTCCATAGTAACGATGAAAACCACTTCGTCACTTTCGCAATTTATTTAAAAATTACTACCGGTTTCAGCTGTCACGCCGTTATACTATAATAGGTATTCATTTACTTGATAATGGCTTGACGGCGGAAACCGGTAGTGATTTTTAAATAAATTGTGAAACTGTGGAAGTAACGAAGTGTTTTTCATCGCTAAAAATGTCTGCAAGTGATTTTATTTTCTAAACAGAGGAATGCATATGAATTAGGTAAAGAAAAAAAAACGTGATCGACTAAATATTTAGTAGTGCATTTGCCTTTCCACTCAATGTGAGCACAGAAAAAGATACTCACTCGTATCCCTTGGCGATCAAGTTTTTGAATATTAAAAAAAATCAGTTTCTGTACCCGTCTGTTTAGAAAAAAAATCACCTGTATCCCTCTGGCTTCTCAGTCCCTTATATGTATTTCTTCTTCCAGGTAGGCGGTAATTACTGCGGGAATGGGCACGCTAACCAACTTTCGTTTACTTTCTATTGTGATAGAGATTGGACAATAAATTAAGACTTTTTTCCGTTTTTCGATTCTTCGCTTGCTTCCCGAAGTTATTCGCAGCGAAAAATTATAGTCCTAAACCCCAGCGCAGACAAGTTGATGACGTCATTACCTCAAGGCGAGTCAAGCTATTATTTGGTATTCGTATACGTGTACATACTATCCCGCTAGCCGCCTCAATAGGCGTATGGCGGGGTTTGTTTTGGACAACAAATGCGGTTGTTTTGCAAATTAAAAGGCAATGCTCTGGCTAAATAACACCAAACATTTATTAACTTCCTTAACCGTTCGTGGGACAAACAAATTCCCATATCTATCCGCTCGGTCAAAATATCTCTCTTAATCTATCGCTTCTGTAGGACTTGGAAACACAGTGGAGTTCTAATACGACGTTCTCTCTGTCTCTCTCAAAGGTGTCTATTTTCAATCGCTCAAGCAATCTAATACCAGCGCACAGCCTCCGACTCTCTAGGGGCACCTAGCCTTATTCGTTAAACATCTGTGTGACCCGTTCTGTACGCCCGTAACAGTGTGACTCAGAAAAAGCTTTTGAGAACGTGGATTGGACTGTAATTCTCGCAGTACTGAAAGAATTTGTTGTGTTTTATGAAGACCAGAGAATTATCTACAATATGTATGCATATAAATCAAATAGATGTGTTTAAATCTGGATCCAGCTGCAAAGAAGCAGGAATGAGGATTTAAGGAAGACAAGGGTGTGTTCTGTCCTCTGTAATTTTGAATACGTTCATTAAGAAAGCTGTTCGTGAAAAATGAGAGAAAGCGACAGGAGTGAACATCCGGGGTTAAGAAATTAGTATGCAGCGATTTTCCAATGACAAAACAGTCTTACAATTGACAGAGACAGAGAGAGACCTAAAGAAAATTGTATAAATCATGCAAGCTTAATAGCTTGTTAAAAGCTGAAAATCTATGCAAAGAAAACAAAAGTGTTTGTCTACGGTGGAAAGGAAGAGGCATAGATCAACTTGAGGTTGTGGAGTAATGTACGATGGTAATTCTAAATGTTACTGTGTATCGCTAATTATTATTTTCCGCAATTCATATAGAAGTTTTCAACTGAAATGGGAGAATCGAAGCTAGTCCTTCATTTCATACTATCTTATGTATTGTTTTAAACCGTCTCGGGTTGCAGTCCCAATTTGCTACATTGAAAGCTGTAGAATTTCAGGCACTTGCAACGTTTTCATAGTGATTCTTGAGTTAAGAATGACTAACGGCTTTAACTCATTAAAAAACCCTATTTTATAATCAAGTTATTAGATATATTTCATCAACACATAGACCAGCGTCGCCCATTTGTTTTTTCGATGCAGTTTCAAAAAGCATTGTTGGGAATTCCCTTCTTGTTTGACAAAAGTCAGTCGTTAGCGCACATTAGGAACGGCACATATTAGTTGTCAGAGCACAATTGGAATGTTTTCACTGGAGTGGAAGCTCTTTGTCTCGTGCTAAAACTTCTTAAACTTCGCCCTTCTTGTAATATTTAGCTACTTCATTACTATGGAGCTATCGACTTCGAAATGGTACCCCCAGTAATTTCGTTGTGTATCCATTACTCTTACTATCTTACGCTTCACAGGCAGGAGTTACCGCGAATTTCAAAGGCGAATTTTCAGTAAGTTATCGGTTGACTGTATCTCCGGTGCAATACTTCTTAAGGCACTTTTCAAGATTATTTTTTGGCCGATCTCGATTCTGAGCAGCCGCATTGAAACTTTTCGACGCGTCCATCCTGGCCTTTCCAGCTTTACGTGGAGCACTTAAGACGAACTAGAAATGCCGTAGTTAAGTGAATGAAAGCTTCTTCAACCGTGTATTTCATCATTGATTAAATTTTCTAGTGCCCTGGTGTCTTCTTATTATTATGAGAGTATTATGAGTTGGATTCACCTTAGAATTCTTGCTGGAGACGAGGGAAACTTACTTCAAAACAATGTAGAAGTTTGTCTCAATTTTTTTTTTGCGAATGAATGTTTGAAGACTGTGAAGACTCATCGGAAACTCTGCGATACTTGAGACCTTTTGGTAGGCTTACATCGCGCCTATTCCATGACCTTCAAGTCTGTCTCAAATTCTAACTGTAATTTATGTTAAACAAGGTCGCCTTGTTTAACATAAATTACAGTTACCATTTCGTAAAAATATCGCTCCATCATATAATGTTAGGTAGTTCATTTGCGGTCCTTAATAACAAGAGAGTTTTAGATATAGTGGATGAGATGAGGAAACTGCTATAGGGAAATTAACTAACAAGTAAGTACCTAATATTAAGGTGTAACGATATTTTTACGAAACTTCCTCTCAAATAAGTTGGCCAGTTAACAACAGGATATACTATAATTTGGAACGCACCAGAGGTATATGTACAGTCCTCAAAGAATGAATATTGTTAAATTTTGGACGGTTTCTCATGATGAATCCTACATTCTTTAAAGTTTTACAAAAATTTCGGTCTACTTTTATTTTTAGCACATGAAAACTTTAATATCTCTTTCCTTATTAATTTCCTGGATTGCAATTTCCTCTCCCAGTCACATCGTCAGTTGTTAGCTGACAAAATTTTACAGTGAGGGCAGCACTGAATTACGATGGTAACTTTTAGACGAGTAAATGCGCGAGTACTACCGACCGTGGTCGATACGTGCGTAGTGCAAACGGGGCATTATGCGCAGCCTCCGAGTTTCTAGCGCCTAGAGTCTCTAACTGTATCTTGGGTGGTGGAAACTCCTTGCAGGAATCGAACCCGCGACCTTCTGGTAGGCAGTCGAAGAGCTAACCCCGCCGTCACCGTGGGCCGCAATAATCCTTTTAAACCTATAAAATTTTCAACTCGCGATTTTGGCGATATTTAGGTTTTTCGCTCATATGGTCGTCTCAAGTTATACTTTTAAATTTTTTGGTGATGCGTTTATCGAAAAATGTTTCTCTGAGTGACCCGTGGCCACATAGCTACTTTGGAACTACAACGAGTCAAAATCTATTGTGATCTATTTTCTGTCAGCACAAAAAGGATACAGGGAAATCATATTTATGGATGAAGGAAAGATAAAATCTTGTTTTCAATTTCCTTCCATTGTTAATTTATTTTACTTGCATCTAATTTACGGAAAATAGGGGTCCAAATTGAAATTTCGATTTGCACCTATGCAAGTGCGATTATTTCTACCAGCGTAAAAAATAAAGAAAAAGGATTAGGTTAAAAAATTAGGCAGTGTATCTTTAACAGTTTGAAAACAAAATTGTTGTATATATTTCACCAAGGCTGCATTTTCCCAGGACGGTATGGTGTAGCCATATGGCCACGATGGGTGGAAATGGGTTAAAATATTTACTTATTCCATGTATAATAATCGTCTAGCGAAATGAAGTGTCCCTATGCAGTAAGTTGATCGGATGTGGGGGTGATATAAGGGGTCAGCGACACTTCTCGAAAGGACCTCCTGTTCGAATCGATACTCGAGTCCTCGTTTCGAGAGGTCGCTGCCACCATCAACGCTCCCGAACTTCTCACGTCATCGTCAACCTCTCTCTCTAGCAAATCGCACACGTGGTGAGGGTGTGTGTATATATATACGCGCCGAAGTCCTTCTCTCTTATCGCCTTTTGGCCTCTTTCCCTCCGGGCGCCCGCTGGAGCCGAAAATGACCGACGCGCGCGAGTTTTATGCCCTGCTGTCGGACACCTCATCAGCGAAGGCCCTTCTCGCACACGTCCGGCGGGAGGATGTCGTTCACGTTTGGGGAGAAGGTAACCGTTCCACCCCTCCCCCCTTCATATCCAGAGCTCCTACTCCCTTAAATCCAAGGGCCGGCGTAGGACTATTTTGCCTTCCCCCTTCTACGATTGGGTTATTCTCTCAATCCACAATCAACTCATGTTTTCTTTTCGGGTGGTGTCTTATTATTTTTTTATTGCCTAAATCGAATGATTATTACTCCTGGATAACGTACGCATTTAAGTCGGTTGTTGACGCTGACGCCGCGTTTCTCTCCACCCTTTCCTACGGCGCAAATTACCTTAGCTGTCAGTCGCCTCATCCAAATGCCATTCCAACTTTCACAATAGGGTGGTTTCCTATTATTTTTTTATTGCCTAAATCGAAAGATTATTACTCCTGGAGTACGTATTTCACGCTTTTAGATTTATAAACGACGATATCTATTTTTCGCGATTAAATGAAAAGTGAAAAATTTCAAGCGCGCGAAAACGCGACGCGTAAGTAGGAATGATGGGAAAAAGTCCCTGCGACGCATTTCTAGTTCCCCCTCCCGCCTTGTGAGGTGACCTTGATCGAGGCTCTGAGCGCTGATAGGACGCAGGATGCTAGCGGGTAGCTGAGTACCTTGCTGGCTGGTAGCGCTTGGCTTAAAAAAGGTTTATTAATACCTTATCAAACGAAGAAAACTTTCCGACCTTAGCCAGTTTTAATAGGTGATTATTAAGACATGTTTCCCTGAGCTCTGTGCCTCATGCATGCATTGGTAATCTCAGTCGATGTAAAACTCCCATCTACTCGAATAGAAACTAGGTCCCTATGACGTCACGTGGAGTGGCATCGCATTGGCGCCAATCTGGCCTTTTTCAAATGCGGTTAAAATTGACCATTGCCATTCGTCTAAACCGGTATTTCTAAAACCAAATAATTTGTATATTATGAATACAGTAATGGTGGGTAACGAATCGTAATCAATGTCTTTCGTTTTCTTTGATAAAGGAAAATACTCTTATTGTAGTGATTTTTAGATTTTATAATTGTAAATTGCCTTTTAAAGTTGGTATTAAGGAAAAAAGACAATAATGCTACAAGATATAGGTATAAAGGCAAGGCTATTTTCAATGGAAAAGCCACCCTGGTCTCCTTACACACATGTAATGCCATTCCATTATTAGTGTTTATAGCACAATTGTCGGCTGAAGCGCAGACTTCCTATCCTGTGGGTCCGGGTTCATATCCCGGCGGTGGCGGAGATTTTTCACGTGATATCTGATCCCCGCTGGAATGATTACTGGAGTGCACTTTAAGCACAGTACTCCCGTCCATCATCGGACAGGACGTCAAGCTGTTGTCCAATGGCGCTTTTCGTATTGAGCAGGCTAATATCGACGTTGGGTTTCTCTCCACCCTTCCTTGACTTAGCATTTTATTTTACCTGGCCCGGATGAGACCACAATCCGATTCTCTTCTCCTCCGGGACAGGGATTTTACATGGTATAGTGATTTATTAATTATGGTATTGGTACGTGTGCCGGTAAGTCCATTATTGTTGATGCCAAGATATACAGTCAAGTCAGGAGGCTGCCAGTGTGGAAAGACTCCCTTCGTCCACCGATGTAACTTCCGAAGCCTCCTTTGAGTTGGCATCACGGACGTTTGGGAGTTCTCATTAGGTTCTTTTGTAAATCTCACTTCCAGCATTCATTAACATTGGCTGAAGATCGTAACAAAATATCCTTTTTATCTACTTTACAGAGTTAAAATCACTCCTTTTGCGGAGCTTCAGAAGAAGAATTTATTTTTTCAGACGGACGGACTAGGTGATTGGCAATTATACCATGAGCACTTGCAGTAAGGCATTAGGGACATCTTAGAAAGAGCACAAATTGGTATTGAAACGATATGGTAATTTTCCAAAACTTTCATGATAACTTAGGTGCATTTAAACCGTTACTTTATAATCTATTATTGCGGTAGAGTGGGGCCCGTAGTCGAAGGAGTAACAAATTAAAAAGTTAAAATGTTTCGAATATGACGGCTCATACTGCGTCTGATGAACTATAAATAGCGTGAGAATGCTCTGTAATGTGGTTCTGATAGAATGTTCTATAGGTTGTGGTTCAGGGTTTGTTCTGATATATTTTGATAATATTAAGTCGATAGCTAATAATCGGGAAATGGGTTAAATTCGAGTGGAAAGATTTTGAAGGGTTAGAGGACAAATTAAGCTATTGAGAAGACTTTGGAAAGAAGTGCAAACGATAACCAGATTGCGCCAATAATGGCAGGCCAATGATAAGATTCGTTTTTTGTTAGTTGATTTGAGTGGTTTTTCATAATCTCAAATCCCTCAGTCACAAACTGCTTAGATTCTGCATTTTGTTTTGTTTTTTAATTTCTTATGGAATATGTTGCACTCCTGGAATAGATTAATTTTATTTCGTATTTTTCTTGTAATTCCATACTTACGAGAGCTTTTTCATCAATTCAGAATTTTTTAAAATCGGAATGGAAATCAGGGAAAAGTCAGTGTAATCGAAAATGGAAAGAAAGTGTGTGCGAACTATTGTATGGCCTTTGCCCTCACCTCGATCACAAATCCTCCTCTTTTGAAGAAACCAACTCCCTTGTTGGCCTCGTTTCACTTTATCCTCCTTCTCCCATTCCATCATCGGAGCTTACTGACTGACCGCACACAAGGCCTCTACATACTGCCTCGTTTCGTCTCCACCGTCGCCCAAATTGCCTCCACCACCCTGCCTACACTCCTCACCCCGCGGCACAACCTTAGGTCGAAGGGGAAGAAGGAAAAAAAGGGTTACGTACCAGCAGTATTCCCTTATCCCCTTTCCCTCACTGACAATGTCCCTCCCCTCCTCGTCCACAGCGGTTTGGTCAACCGTGGCAGAAACCAATCTTCACTCTTGTACCGCATGTATTGAAGAGCAGTTTTCGATAATACAGGATGCGACAACATAACTTACTTTTTAATAATTTAACGAAACACATTGTATTAATTGAACATTTTATACTTTTTTAGTAATATACCGTAAAGTAAGTATATATTCTCTCATCTCGAGGCAACCATCATCTTCCCTTCCTTTGATGCTTAGGAGACTGACGGAGAGTTAGGAAATTCCGCCCATGCCGTCAGGCCTCTGTAATATACTTACTCTATGAATGTAAGAACATATCTAAAGTTACGTTTGACGCTGTTTAAAAGGTCTAATAAAGTAGGTGACGTCCACCATTCTCGATACACTGAGGAAATCGATTTATGGCGTTTGTAATGAATCTTGCCAGAATTGCAGGAGTTATTTTGGCAATTTCTTCCAGGATGTTGGTATTCAAAACTTTTTACAGTCCTTGGACGGCTCACGTAAACGCGTTTTTTAAAAGAAAGAATCACAATGGGGATAGCGGGCCGGTTACTCCAAATCGCCCATAATTGTAATGGGACCCTCTGGGCAGTGTTCCTTCAAACTATCCATCGATGCTCATTAAGAGAGAGCCGTTTCACCGTCTTATTGGAGCAAAATGTCTTACTCATCTAGCCTTAGGAAAGAAATTCCTGTAACATGTTTACGTATCAGTCTGAATTCACTGTATTTGTGATTTTTTCCTCAACGAATGAGGGGGACCAATTAATTCCAGCCAAGGAAATTTCTTACCACACTGTGACTTTATGTGATTGCAAAGGTCTCTGGTGTAAATCTCGAGGATTGATGTCAACCAAGTAGCGCATGTTTTTTTTTGTTGACGGATCCACCCACATTAAAGTGGACTTCAGCACTAAAAAAAAACAATTGTGTTTGGAGGAAGGCAGAGGTCACCCTAAACTTAGCTGCTGGCGAGTGAATTTCACACTTCAATTCTGGATAGGTGGGTCAATTCTTTTCCCTGTGGTGCTCGCACTTTGAGGATTTATGTCCGGGGTTGTCTGGAACCTTACCCCGGGATAGGACCTCCCCGAGAAATGAGAATGCGACGCAAAGGACGCGCCGGACGCAACCGGGAGTAACACTGCTGGCTTCGGGAGCATGAGATTCACCTAAGCACTAACTTTGGTTGCAATAAGTGTAGCCGTATGGAAACGCATTGCGAACTGTCTACACATATCCTCTTTTATACATGTGAATAGGCAGATGTAACGTCAGTGGTTCGGTTTGATTGTGATGTGTGTATAAAAGTGCATCTGTTTCCTTTCATTTTTGGAGGTTCTTTGACTGACAAATTATGAACGTGTAAAATCGTTTCAGGCTTAACTTGGTGGAAGTGCGATATATCCATGATGAAAACTACAAATAGTGATTTCCACACTTCAATACAAAACTCAACTACCGATCATGGTTTCGACTTGTTATATTCGACATGTTTCGACATGTTATGTTATGATAATTTCAATGACTTTAAAATGGCATAACATGTCGACACCATGGTCGGTAGTTGAGTTTTGTATTGAAGTATGATAAAGGCCATTTGTAGTTTTTATGATGGATGGCAAATAATGACTTGTTTAACGAAATAAATTCACTAGTAATTGAAAACGTATTGCGAGGGAGTGCCTCAACTTTATTTTTACCGCTACTAGTACGATTTTTTCTCCTCATGTGGAAAAATATCTTTACTGTCGAAAACTTATTGTCTTACCTACATGTTAAAAATGATTTTTTGTTTGCTAATAATTTTTCCTTGTCCATTCTGAAACCACTCTGCTACTAATTAATGGAACTGACTTGAAATTTCCAACAATAAGGACAAAAGTTACTATTGATTCCAGGTGGTGCGATACGAGCTGTAAATAAATAATCGAAACCAGCAGTAATTTAACCTCTCTAATAGAAAATTGCCTGTCATTTGTATTCGTAAGTAAAACTTTCTCCAGATTAAGGCTGTGAACATTCTTTACTCCTTCGACCACCTGGAGTGGATTGGTCCTACTAAGCGCTTTACTTCTAAATTACACAGGCCAGCAAAAAAAAAATTGTTTGAAAACTTTTTTATTTTAATAGCTGATCTTTATAGATTTTGATGTGCCTAATCCAAACCTGGCCTTGGTTTTTTTGTATCACCCATAGTTTCCAAGGAATATGTATTTAATATTTAGTCTAATACCCCTCTACGGTATACGGGGAAATCAATGAAACACTGTTACATCATAAAATTGTTTGTATTTACTGTTCACTACATCGTGATAAAATTGTTTGTAATTACTACTGCGTGATAATACAGGGTTCATATTTCAACTGGAATTGGTCTACATTTTCTTTCACTTTTTTCCTTGAAGCTTCTTGTGTGGCTTTTTTCTGCGATGAATCGCTTGCTGAACTTCTCGGTGAAGTACCAACAGTAATCCCCATTATCTTCGTTCATGAGACCTACTTTTTCAATTTTATTATAACTATAAAAAAGCTGTTAAATTCTAAAAATATTGCTTGATTTCATAAATTTAACTGTAAAATGTGAATAAATGGTGGGTGATACAACTTTAAAACCATCATGTTTGGATACAGCAACTTTAAAAACATAAGAATATGGTATTTTCAGTAAAAAAGTTTTTTTATATTGTTGGCCTGTGTTATCGAAGGAAGCAAGGAAGTGAGATTTGCCTTTATACATTTTCGCCAGTGCCAACCTTCGTGGTCTTCGATTGGGAGAGGGCCTTGTGGGTGGTTAGGATTCTGATTGATGTCGGATGGGCGCGTCCGAGCATTTGGTGACGTGCTTCCGGTCTATCCGTGGTTGAGCACATCTTTAAATTGAGAGGCGGACGTGAGAAGGCTTCTGATTTGATCTGAAATCGTCTTTAAGACGACAACCTCCGTCACTCCTCTCGTTCAAACAAAGACGCTTCAGGGACGAAGGGATCGGCGAAGTGACGTCATCCAGTCGCTCTATCTTTTATTTTTTTTTAATATTCCTAGGAGCGCGATAGATTACAATCAGGGCCGGATTTTCCTATAGGCTAACTAGGCCTCAGACCAATACCTCAAGATCAAGGGTCTACATTCAAATTGTTTGCCAAGGGCGTTCCCAGGATCAAAACTAGAGGGGGGCAAGCCGTAGTTGTTCAAGTTATGACTCAGGAAAAGTTAAGGAAACCAAAATTTTAAGAAAATGATAACAGCGCTTTATTAGATTTAAAAATTATTCGTTTGAAAAAATATTTTAATTTTAATAACATGTTTTTTACTAACATCACTTTTCTTGGATATAAAAAAACTTTCGTTTTAAACTGAATTTACTTTTGCTTCTAGGGGGGTAGTTGCCCCCTGCTGCCCCTCGCTGGATACGCCCATGTTGTTAGCAAAATGAAAATTACGCTATTAAGAAAATAACATGTCTAATTTAGCATATTGATCACAGTAGCGAAGTATTTTATGATATCTCATGTAATTTACAAACTTAAAAATGGGAGGTGAAAGGGCCTCAGAATTGGAATTGCCTATAGCCTCTTTAATCTAAATCCGGCCCTCCATACATTGAGAGGTATTTCAATTAATTGGCATAAGAATTAGTTATTATTACTTTTTCTAAAGTTACCTAAGGTACCTGCCTTCCTAATCCGTCGCTCCGTGAAAAAAGTGTTTTCAGTACCCAAAATACCACCCTCTGTTAGGACCAGTCATTCATTCCCCTCTCAGGGGCTCCTACCTCATCCTTCCCTCCTCCTTCATCCTGATTTTGTACATCAGGCAGCTCGGTGAATTATTATGACATTGACAATGACTGTTGTTGTTGAGACCTAGGCGTCGCACAGTGGGCTAGAATCGAAAAAAGCAGGCCAAAACCTCAAAACGATTTTTTGATCTAGGAAGTCGAAACTTCGCATTCATATTCTCATAATAAATTTTGCATAACTTGCCAAATTATTTCTTTCCTCTGCCTTTACGATAACAGAGTATTTGAGGTAAATGTTGAGCAAGTTTAGCGAAAAACGGCCACCCTGGTAAAATATTGGCTGAAAACAGGCTCCGCCATTTTTTATCTATGGTTAATGATGAAACAAAATCTTTAAAAACCGTCCAATTGGAAGAAAAAGAAGTTTTAATTAAGATGGTGTAACATTTTTGTAAATGAGACTATTCATGAAACCACTGCACGAGGATAAAGTTGGCAATTTTCAGAATAAATCGAGGGTGGTCCATTTTCCTTAAATTTGTTCAACTTTGACCTCAAATATATTGTTAACGTGAAGGCAAAGGAAAGAACTAATATGGCAAGTTATGCACAGTTCGTTTGAGAATGTGCATGCGAATTTTCAACTTCCTATCTAAAAAGAAATCGTTTTTTAGGTTTTGGCCAGCTTTTTTCGATTCTAGCCCACTGTGCGTCGGTGAAATAATTTTCTGTGGAACTTTTCAAAGTAATTTTATTCACATATATGTGATTCCACTAGCTGGTGCATGAAATAGTAATTACATAATTTATGATGCACTTTAAGTGTACATTTTTTATTTTTCAAAATATCTGGGGACACTTTTCACCATCTTAACCTGCTAGATCCTTTCGTCGTAAAAATGCACATTTAAGGTATATATATGCCCGCTGCCGCCCCGACGCTTCCCTCCGAAGGTTTTTTTTTGCCTAACGCCGGCTAGAAATAATAGGGAGAGTTCGGGTTTTGCGTTCGCTTGAAGGCCTCTAGTGAACTCTACTCTCACCTATCGAAACCAATCTTCTGGTTGAAACACTAAGTGATAGGTATTCGGATATTCGAGAAGAATCTACAGCGATCCGCACTTTATGGCTTTATATGACAATTGCAAAATTGCTGTTCAATGCCTACTCTACCTAACCAATCTTAGCGAAAACAATGAGCTTCTGTGTCAATTATTTTTAGAAAATAACGTTTAAAGATCCACATTTCCATGAATAACCCCGAGGTGATTCCTATCTTTGCTTAGAAAAAACGTGATTGTAATTGTAACGTGAAAGTATTGCGTTTATATAGAATGTAGACTCTCGCTAAGTTAGTAATAGGAGGTAAATATTCATTGGAGGACACTGAATTCTGACTTGCAGCGCCATCTAACGTGGGACGAAACTTCGTGGTGGCCTAGCTGTTGAGAAATTCCCTCGTATCATTATTATGAGGGGTAATCTTCCGGCAAAGTGAAGTTTTAGTGGAATCCAGCTCACCCAATTCGGTGTCCATTTACCGTACAGCTCTCATTTTCTGTATTTCTATCTTTATCCAGCCCACCCACAGCTTATCCCACCAGCTCTTTTCCAACTTTTAGTCCTATCAATGCGGATATGTGTATCTCCGGTATTGTCTAGTGGTTAGGATACCCGGCTCTCACCCGGGAGGCCCGGGTTCGATTCCCGGTACCGGAATTTTTTTATCGCCCTCAATGGCGGCTTGGTAGAGGGCAATTATTATATATGTCTTAGGCTCCATTCATAATTTATTTAGTTGCCAATTTCAATCTTTTGCTGAGTAAACGTATTTATCAACACTAATATCATCATGTGCTGTAGCATAATTTGAAGAGATGGGCTATGGGCCTGGTGAGTTTGAAGTGGAATCTGGATCACGCATATTATGTCTATGTCCCAGATATCTATTACTATCTTTAGCCCACGCTTTCACGTCTTCCCCGGAGGTCCGGTTTCGATTCCCGGTTCCGGAAATTGTTTCTGCCTTCCTCAGGGGCTCCTTTGCCGGATATATTTTCATCTAGAGTCACACATTCGAATACCAGTTCCTATTGTTACTAGTGTGGTGCGTGTGGATCATAACACCAGACTATTTCATACGCTGTATAGCATTTTGAGGTGAAAATCCACATCCACACGAAGTTATTTTCGAGTGTTGTTTAATTCTTTGTAACTACCTAAGATCTTGCAAATAAATTTGGATACCTTTTTCAAGGATAATCTCTATAATTTATGTTGGTGTACCCTTTTAATGTTATTATAAACTCTACGGACCAGCGAATCTAATTGTGATGGTTAATAAAGAAAGCAGGAGGTAACTTCTTGCAAAGACCATTGTATTGGTCGTTATCCAAGCCATAGGCTACATAAACTCTCAACGTATTGAGATGTTTCTGAGATATAGTTTGATTCGACTGAAATATAAACGAGTTTGTGTCGACTCCTGACTTTAATTCAATAAATTTATGTGAAAATGTCAGTGTCACAATATTTTTGTCGCTGACAGCTATAAAACTGGCAGAATTGTTAAAATCGGATAATGAAGCGGTTTATCTTAATTTATAAATTTATTGTACTCAGTAATTTATGAAATGGGTTTATGAGCCCATTATGGTGAGAATGAACTGAACATAAGCAGCGTATTACAATTTTCAACAGGTCTTAAGTTGTTAACGATCTGAGGGAGCTTTTGAATTAAATGAATGGACGTACGGTGGAAGGGATTCAAGGAAGAATGGAAAAAAAGGACGTCGGATGGAAGCAGATATGTGACTGACTCCGGAAAATTGAATTACACGCTTCACAGGGTTGTGCCAAGTTTTCAAGCGGAAATTTTTAGCATTTTTTTCAACTACCTCGTTAAGGTCACGAAGTGGGGAAATATATATTTATGAAGTTGGTTTCGGACTGTGCTTCAGATGGTTTTCCTTTCTGGCTATTATGGGAGATAATGGTAGCAAGTGCATTTGAAAATTTCCCATTTTCAGTATGCTTCAGAGTGGCATTGCTATTTCTCAAGAAGATATAAACCTATTTGTCGTTGTTTACATAATAATCCTTTTTCTCTTTTGGGTATACAGAAATATGAATTGTGTCTTCGATAAAGGAATCCTTAAGTTAGGGAGGCTGCAAAAAAATCAAAATTTATCCTTTTACAATAGCTTCGGAATACAACTGTCATTACGAATTAATAAGCCAGTCGTGTGAGGTGCATACTGATTATGGAGGAGGTCATATATTATAAACTATGAAGAAAATGCCGTGTAGCATTTTTTTTTCATCACCGTATTTCCAATATATGTACAATGCCAGTTCTCAAGGGATTCTTAAATGGTCGGGTAAAGTTAATCGTATAAAGTGTCGCAGTTAATTAATTATTTGAAGCTGTGACTTAGCCAAACCAAGCCTTCGACTTTTAATTTAGCTACACGGTAATTAGACCATGTGCAATCGTTAAATTAACCATGAAGTTGATTTTGTGTACCAGTTTCCTTCCACTTTCAAGAAAAGGGACTATTTCAAACAAGTATTCTTGAATGCGAGTTAAAAAGTTCCACTCTACATTCGGAGTAAGTCATAGAGTCACAGTACGACCTTCCTGAAAAAAACCATTCCCTTTTGCATTTTCATTTGCTTGTACTTGTATTCTTGTACCTTCTCCATAATAATTGAGAGGTAAATTTATAATTGGTTAAGTTGCATTTGTATACGGTGCTGAGTTAGGAAATGAAGCCTTCAGGCTTAATGAAACGCAAGGGACACGCCGCCCACGAATTTTTTCGTATTAGCTGGTCTCTCTGACCACAGCATCTCGAGATGAGTCTTTCCGCTACCCCAGTCCTTTCCTAAAAATACGTTTTTTTCATCGCAGGCGTGGCGTCGGTCTCGCGCGGAAGATTCTCAAAGTGGAAGATACGCCCACCAAATTTTCTCGCCCGCTTAGCGATTACCATGACCAACCAAATCCTTTTACCGCCAGAATCGCAGGGCTGAACTAATTCAGTAATTTTTTGGCCTCAACGCGGCATGAACGACGAACGATATTGACACAGGTTAGGTACCTTAACCCAATAACTTTCATATATCAGTCCCATGATATTTCCCACACATTAATGTCTGGGACGGAATGGGGTAGTTTACTTCATCAAAGAAAATGAAAGGCGTTGGTTGCGATTCGTACCCACCATTACTGTATTCATAATATGCAAATTATTTGGATTTACAAATCCCAGGTTAGACGAATTTAACTGCATTTGAAGAAGGCCAGATTGGCGCCCATGCGATGCCGCTCCACGTGACGTCACAGGGACCTAGTTTCTATACGAGTAGATAGGAGTTTTACATCGTCTAAGATTACTAGTGCATGCACGAGGCACAGAGCTCAGGGAAACATCTCTTAATAATCACTTATTAAAACTGCCTATGGTCGGAAAGTTTCCTTCATTTGATAAGGTATTAATTATCCTTATTTAAGCCAAGTGCTACCTTCTAGCATGGTACTCTGCTACCTGCTAGCAGCCTCCTTCGAAGCGGCACACATACCTTCGCCCCAAGGTCACCTCACACGGCGACAGCGGGAACTAGAATGACGTCACACGGGATTTTCCAAGCATTCGTACCTACCCGTCGCTTTCCGCGCGCTTGAAAATGTTCACTTTTCGTTTAATCGCGAAAAATAGATATCGTCATTTAAAAATGTAAAAGCTTGAAATACGTTTTCCAGGAGTTATAATCTTTCGATTTAGGCAATAAAAAAATAATAGGAAACCACCCTCTTGGATTTAGCAACACTGTTAGAATCCTTGGTATTACTCTTACCCTTAACATCTCGTGGAATCATCGCATGCATGAAATCTCTATAAAGGTAAATAATATTATATCAGCCGAAGTTGCAGAAATCCCTTCTTCCTATCACTACCCGTAAAATACTAATTTCAACGCTTGTTTTCCTTCTTTGACTACTTCGCCTTGGTCTGTAATGACCGTCCATTGGAATTAGAGAATAAACTTCAGCTGCTCTTAAATTCCTGCGCTAGACTTGTCTCTGACCTTCATATACATGATCATATCTCCCAACATCTCCACTATTTGTCATGGCTTAGAATCCCATCTCGTAGGAAATATTTAAGCGGGTCATTTCTTTCCACTCTATTTAAGACTGAATACTCAGCATATCTTTTTTCCATGTTTAAAACAAAATCAGCCTCTGACTCTAGAACTACTAGGACTTGTCCTTCCCACCTCCTGAGTCCTATACCTGGGACAAATACTTATCTCAATTCTTTTCTCATATGTAGTTTTAATCTCTTGAATTACTTGCCGTAATTTATTTAAGAATCCTCTTCTCTGTCCATTTCAAAGAAAAGGTTTTTATTTATTTTTTAAAAAGAACTTGCGTCTGTAAATTATATTTATTTTTATGGTGTAAATTTTATGTGTAAGGTGTAAATTATATTTTATGCCAGTAAATTATATATATTTTTAAGGTGTGCATTCACAAGTTATCTGAAGTTTTTATTTTATTTTATTTTTTTCTCTTTCTCATGTTCGATTCTGTTTGTTCTCATTGTTTATCTGAGGTTACTTTTTACTTTAGATGTTTTGTTTTTGCTTTTTGTTGCAAATGGCAATGTGCCGGGTGAATTTATTTTTATGGTGTCAATTATATTTGTATGTTAAGATTTTATTTTTGTTTATTGTGCAAAAATTGTTTTATTTTGCAATTGCTCTTCTGGAGAAACCCAGAGCATAAAGAGGCGTTCATTCATTATCAGTATTGCCGTTTAGAGAAGTAACCGAGTCAGGCTAGACATACTGAAGGGCATCCTTAGTTATCAAAAAAGAGATTGCACTGCGGGTAAAACGCGTTGTATGGTACGCAATAAACTTCTGGAAAAATGCCATGTAGTTTTTGTTAAATCTTCTTTCAGGTTGCAGCTTTACGGTTTAGTAAGTTCATTCGAACGATTAATTCCAAAGTTCAGTAAAATATATTTTATTGTTTTGAAAATGATACAAAATAGTCTTTTGATATGCTTACTCCTACGATTGTAGCTTCGTGTATTGTGCTATCTAGATTTTAGTATCCTCTTGTTGTTTGAAATGATACGGTATGTCCACGATGTGATTGTAATAACGGTTTGTTATATCTGAGCTTGGTAAAAGATAAAATGTATTTAGTCTCCTCTAAAAATTATATATGTACTTCTAGAGTTTCATTTTTTACAAATCTGTGAGCTCCCTAATATTTGTATCCATGGTTTTATAGGTTTTTCATGAGTTTTCGTGATAAGGTTGATTGCTGGTAAATTTTGAAATGGCAAGATAATAGCCATTTTTTCTCCACTTTTTGGGTGTATTATAATTATCAAGTCGGGATATGCCCAGCTTGATATATTGCCTAGGCCCACCCGCAGCTGCCTGAGGGTCCGTCTCTCACCCCACTCCTCCTCTCTCCCCCTCCCCATTCATCCCCTCTCATCATCCCCCTTAAAATACGCACTCGGCGAGTTGGTATAAATATGCTCCCCACGTGCTCACGGTCTGATTCGTCTGTGTGAGTGTTCATCACCATCTCAAGTTCTCTCCCTTTTGCGCTTCCCGTCTGGGATTCCTACCCTAGAGCACCTCATCATCCATTGCCTCTCTCACTTCATCTACATCTACATAATACCCCGCAAGCCGCCTAAAAGGCGTATGGCAGGGGGTGTTAGGACACCAGCCGTTTACAGCTAAAAAAAAATGAAGTGCTCTAACGAAGTTGGGAGTAGCGTTTATTAAAGTCCTTTATGGTTCGGGGGAAAAACGAATTCCCATATCTATCCGTTAGGCAAAACATCTCTCTTAATTTATCGCTTCTATTGGAACTGGAAATATAGTGTGGCTCTCATATAATGTTCTCTGTGTCGCTCTTAAAGATATCCATTCTCAATCGTTCAAACAATCTAAGCCTAGCGCTCAGCCTCCGTGTCTCCAGCGGCTGCCAGCCTAATTCGCTTTCACATATGGGTAACTTCTTCGGAGCTGGGGCGATACCCATAAAATGTTGCAAACAGTGTGCGTGTCAATATTGATTGTAAAACTTTTTACCGGAATTTGTTAATATATTTGATACTTTTTGTTAAAAAAATTAGCTTAAAAGTCCCGAAATAGGGTGGTTTCCTATTATTTTTTAATTGCCTAAATCGAAAGATTATTACTCCTGCAGTGCGCATTTCACGCTCTTAGGAATCCGAATGATGATATCTATTTTTCGCGATTAAAAGAAAAGTGCAAGTCAAGCGCCCGAAAACGTGACGGCTAAGTAGGAATGATGCGAAATCGCCGTGTGACATATTTCTGGTTCCAGCTGCGGGCGTGTGAGGTAACCTTGGGGCGAGGCTTTGAAATCTGATACGACGCAGGCTGCTAGCGGGTAACAGAGTACCCTGCTAGCAGGTAGCGCTTGGCTTAAATATGGATTATTACTACCTTATCAAACGAAGGAAACTTTCCGACCTTAGAAAATTTTAATAAGTGATTATTAAAAGATGTTTCCCTGAGCTCTGTGCCTCATGCATGCATTGGTAAACTCAGACGATGTAAAACTCCTATCCTCTCGTGTAGAAACTAGGTCCCTGTGACGTCACGTGGAGTGGAATCGCATGGGCGTCAATCTGGCTTTTTTAAATGAGGTTGAAATTGACCGTTGCCATTCGTCTAAACTGGAATTTCTAAAACCAAATAATTGTGTATTATGAATACACTGATGGCGGGTAAGGAATCGCAAACAATGCATTTCGTTTTCTTTGATGAAGGAAACTACCCTATCCCTACTATAAAACCACAATCATCGTTATGTACATGTTGGAGAAAAATCGTGTTTCTAAATTTTAATCCTTGATGGCCTATGCCTGCATGAAAAATAATTATCAATTATGTTTAGGTCGAAAGCGTACCATTTTTATATCACAAAAACTTTTATATATAACGTAAATGTAATGTTTTAAATAGCTGTTAGTTTAAATTATAAACGTATTTAAAAGCTTTGCGATGACTATCACGAACATATTACTACGTAACGTATTATAACTCAAGTTGTCGCGTGGCTTCTACCAGACTCAAAGAGCAACAAAATATCAAAATGCATTACATAAAATTGACAAAACATATTGGTGACTATTTCATAATCTAAAAATAATAAGACACAAGGAATGCTAGCTTCCTATAAATATTAAAATACGAGTTGGTCAAAGAAAAGAAAATGGCCCGGCGTCTGGTAGACGCCAAGGGGCCATTAATTATGTTTACGAAAGGTTTCAAACGTGGTGAAATGAAAAAAAATACCTGCAAAAGTAGTGATGGAGTATTATTTTGTTCTTTCTCGGCGTATGAGACTGGTGAAAACGCCTCGGGGTTTCCACTGGGTGAGTTGTTTTTAGGCCGAAATTTCGATGGCTGCCTATTCCAACGCCCTCTGAACATGAAGACAGTGGCAGAGGGTGCCATCGAAACATCGGCCTACAAGAAACTCACCCGGTGTAATACTCGGAGAAGATTTCGCCAGGAGAAGTTGTTCCTTGGTTGGTCAGGTAATCTGGGAAAGGTTGAGTGGTGGAAAAGTCGTGTTGAATAAATTTAATATACTTGGTTACCCTGGGGTGCTGTTCTTCCTTTAACATAGAAGCCTCGTAGGGATAAAGGAATAGCTTTTACAGGAGTGAAACAGCTTGGCGGGGAAGGCGTTAATTTCTCCTTCCCTCTTGGCACTTCCTCCTTCCTTTCATCTTCACTCTCTTGAGTCCATCTAGATGGCGCCTAATCCGCCCCTGTCGTCACGCCATCATCATCCCACGCATGTGTCCTATCGCCACTCCTCAAGAGCTGTCTCATACTAACCTCCCTCTCATGCGGAGTCTCTACCAATTGACTTAAGGGTGCTCATTATCACATCGTATAAGCGTTTCGCTCGAAAAATAATGACGGCAATTTTTTTATTTACCCATATATCTGTTAAATTGCTTTTCTCGGGGAATTTAATATTATTATTATTATTATTTAAGAATTGTTACGACTAAGGTAGGTTTCTATGGAATATTAATGAAGTATTCTGACAATATCCTTCCCTCCATGGACTTCCCTAAATTCACAATAAGACCTGCTGTCTTTAATTTTATATAAAATTCCTATTCTTTTATTTCCTCTACCTCGTTTACCTAACATTCATCCCTTTAACACTGTTTTCAACATCCCCTTCCCGCTAAGTATTCGCTCCATCCATACCTTCCGTCTCCTCCGTATCTCATCTAGAATCTGCCTATCCTCACCCACCATGTCCAGCACCTCATCGTTCCTACTCCTTTCCGTCCGCTTCACCCTCTCCATTCTTCGCCACACCCACATCCCGAATGCCTCCAGTCCTTCTCTCGTCCTCCTTCCTAAGTGTCCATATTTCTCACCGTAAAGCGCTACATTCCAGATCAAAATCTGAACTAGCATTTTCTTTAAACTCTTACATAACAATCCTCTCATAGGCTCCTTCCTTTTTTGAATGCCTCATCTGCTAACGAAATTCTCTACCTGCTGTCCTTACTGCCATGTCCGTTTTCCTTTAATGTGCTGCTCATATTTCAGTCACGGTCGGCAAAAATGAATAACATCTGATCCGTGCAAATTTTGTCCCACCCACTTTCATCATATCACACATCCCTTTATTCCTCCGGTTACGTTGCTTTAAAAAACCAAATCACCTTGATCTTCATGTGATAATAATAAAAAACATAACGGTACATGCGAATGGAATATGCGAACTCATTTTTAATGTTATTACTATCGGCGCATGGGTGCGTAGGCGAAAAATCTCAAAACGTGAGATAGTATTGTCCAAATTTTCGTTGTGTTTCCATTAATTCGGTTTATCGAGCTGCAGTAAAATTACTCAAATGAGAAACCATTTGCAGTTACCGATATTCAAACCTGAGTCACGCGAATTCGTGGTGACGGGAGATTGTCAAATTTGGATGACCAGCGTTCGAACCCCGATGAAGTTTACTCCTTGAAGTTTTCCCTCTTTCACATGTACTCGGAGGTGACAGCGTAAATGTTCCTCGCTGGTTTGTCTCCGGCTATTTCCTTAAATTAACATGCTGTACAGTTTTCATATGAAGGTAAGTGACCAGTTTTTGCTGCCACCACGCAATAAATCAGTTTCGGAGAACAGAAATTGCATGGCTGCATGTTATAAAAGGAGTAAACGTTAATTGGAATCCCTCTCATACTTTAGATCAACCCCTAAATGATGCGTATCGTAATGATTGTGTAGATCAATCCATTCTTAGGAATAAACTGAAAACTTTAGGTGCCTTCGCGTAAAAATTTGGCGACGGAAGGAATATTGTAATTAAAAAGGGTGACAGAGATTACCTCATATTTACCACGGAGTGAAGTCCGCTTTGTTCGGCACTTCACTATCGGCGGACTGCGTTGAAGTATAGCTGTCCAGCATCGACATATCGTACATAAAAAAATAAATTAGGAATGAGTCGATTACAAATGTCGATTCTCGATTCCACCGATTGTCGTACACGAAATTGGAATCGAGAATCGATCGCCTAATGTTGTTAAGTTAACAATTTAAGTCTGAAACAGTTAAAGTGTTTACTATTTTATTAACCATGAGGATATATTACTATAATACTAATGTGCTATTTTTCACAAATACACTTTTTGGGCCACTTAATTGTCTTTGCTAATTTTTTTCCATGCTAGTCTTAAATTTTAATGACATCAATGATTCTGACAGATCAAAATCCCACTTGATAGTAAGAATAAGAACTGATAATCGGGAATCGATTTGAAAGAATGGGAATTGAAATTGTGATCGAAAAAAATTGGAATCGACTCATCCCTAAAATAAAAATGCATCAATGGCGTCGAAATGATTACAGTGTTAATGTTTGATTTTCTAATGAAAAATTTAGAGGAATGGACAATTGCTCAGCAGCAAACATATATGATAATTGCCTGAAAGGGTGTCAGGGTTATCATTTTATTTCCGTCGTTCCCATAGTTGTCTATAGGGTATGGAGGCCAGCTTTCCCTGATTTTCCGATGTCCTCCTCGATTTGCAACTATTGTGTGTAGGGTTTTGGAAGGATCCTCCCGAACACGATAGCTTTCGCTAGGTTGGGACAAGTCAGGAAAGTCAGGAAATAGTCAGGAAAAAAAGTTTTGGTCAGGAAAATCAGGAAATCGTCAGGATGAGCGCCCGAAGAGTCAGGATGGATCGGATTGTGTGCCTTTTGCTGTGCCGCCGGCCACCGCACGCCGCACTGGCGGCAAGCGACAGCCGCAAGATGAGCCGAGAACGCCCGCGCCGCGCTGTCTCACCGCCTCCCTTCCCCTCGTGCTAACCCGTGCCGAACTGGGCTGCCGCCTTCACCGCCGAAGCAAGGAGTGCTGGCGTCGCTCTGCCTGCCGCTGCATGGCAAGGTTCTCGCATGTGTTCTAGCAATTCACCGCTTTACACGACGCAATTTTGATTGCGCCTTCGCACGTACGTCAGACTGCGCAATTCCGTGTACCGTGTAAAACGGCCTTTAGACACTCTTAACCCTCTCATGCATGCATGCATGCATGAAATCCTTTGGAGTAATCAAAAAATAAAATAAACATGTGACGAGTGCAAAAAGTGAAAAGGGTTGAAATTTTACATCGCTTGCTGCAGCGGTTCCAATTAGGCAAACGTTTAGCAAATAATTTAGACTATTGAAAAGGAACCAACTTCAATATTGAGCTAAGAGAGAATTCAGAAGAGTCAAAGCATTTTTAGAAAATTTCTAGAAAACATTCAGCAATGTGAGTCACTTAAAAATAACGATCATTGATTATAAAATAAATTTTGAAATTACCGATTGCTAATTCAGATGCACTATAATTGAATTCATATGCCTACTTTTAAAGCTCCTCTCGATCACCCGTCAGGTATGCTATCAGCTAAATAAAACTAAAACACATATATGCATATGCTTTTCACTAAGGATGACCATGTCATTGCAAAACGCTATTTTCTCACCATGCGTCTTGTCGTTCATTATCATGCTCTGGAAAAATTAGTTGATAATTGAGAATAGAGAAAAGTATAAAGTCTGAACGCAATGAAGATTACCAATAAATCTGGAGCAAAGTATCAATACCTGAATTAATGACTTTTGATCGGATAACCAGGCTAAAATCTCAAAAGTAAAAAGAATCCTTCACTTGGAAGAGGTTCTGATTCAATACAGTTGCAAGTACATATGACGTGAAAAGAAAAAAAATTGAAACGGTTTATCCTAATTTACCTTAGAAGTTTAGCAAGACTACCAATTTATAGCTTGTTCGAGTGAAGGAATAATTACCATAAAAAATATAGGTTTCTATCATGCGATTTACGATCTTTCCCGTGATGCCTGAGAAATATTTTTAATGCGCTAAAATATTTTTGAACTTCAATTATCACATGTTATGGGTTATTCTGCTCAGCCATTGCCTGGAAAATTGCTCTGTATTATTTAATGGCGTACAAAATAATAAAATTACAACTAGTTTTTAGTCTCACGTCTAGAAATGAGGTTGAATGATTTCTTACAATGGGGATACAGTGGAGGTCATGCCTTTCGGGTTGATGATGTAAAAACATAATTGTCTTTGCACGAATAAGTATGTTAGGTAATTTATCTCAAAAGTGGAAAAAAATCTAGCTTATCACATGTGATAGGAGCATCGCAAATCTTGTACATCACTTCTTTGGTATATATACATATTAATTTTGACCGATTCACTTTCAGCGATATTTTTTTAACGTGTGAGGGGTATTAAGAGGTTGTTGGTGCCGATTTGTATATCCATGAAATAAAAGGATTCCTAAATTCAAGTGCCCACGTGTAGTATGAGACGTTTCGTCCAGCTTTCTTCGTTTCTGACAGTTTGAGCACGTCGCCACTGTATAGCGGGAGGCCGGCATACACGGCAGTGTAACGCGCTCTTCTTCCACAAAAAGTCATTTTATCATTTGTGGACTACTGAGACCATTAACGGAGAAAGCGCAGGAAATATTGACTACATTGTGTTGAACGCATGGCGACGCAGCGTCTCAGGAACCTTAAATGAATTCTGTACTACCATACGACAATGCAATAGCAAAGTTGCATTGGGTCGTCTGTGACATAGTAGCGGCTTGGTAGGCTCATGCGCAGAAGCGAGTGAGGCAACCTTAGGCTCTAAACCTTGGCTCCACGGTCGCTCCTTTTCCGCGCCTTTCCCCCCACACCCCCCGCCATCCCACGCGCTCCCCGGGTCTACGCCCGCGGCGGGTCAACAATAACAGTGCGACGGTGACGAGTCCGGACGAGTCGGTGTGCCTGGAGAGCAGCGGAGGTTGCGTTTTCTTCATTGAAGGTAGGCTGTCACGAATATTAGCAAACTCACTGTCGTGTTATTTTATCCACTCCATTCGACTATTCATTGAAACTTAATGGTGCTGTAGTTCAAAATGAGATTGTATTATTTTCAGACCCGAATGCTGAGGCCCATTTCGTCTCTAGTCATGGTCGGGGGAAAGCAGACGTATTGGAACGAGGATTGGTCAAAGGAGCTTCATTTCAGCTGCTTCTCACCAAAGACTTCGACTGCATTAAAGCATGGATTGCCAGAAGGAAAACCAACATCTTTCTACTGCTCGGTGTGCTGCAAGACGAATCAACTCGGCAACATGGGTCGCGGTGCCCTGACTAAACACCTGTCATCAACCCACCACAATACTGCCGTCGAGAACAAGAAGAGCTGTTACGGGATCAAGATATTTTGTTTGCCTTCCGCTAAGAAGGTAAGTGATGGTGAGTTATTTGTAAAATCTTCGGGGTTTTCTGGTTCTCTACCCCAGCCTGATTTTTGTAGGTGACTACAGCAACTCCCTCTACCTCTACATCCGCGTCGGTGAACCCCACGGCGGCGGCACCTGGTTCCTCAGCATCGGGTGGGACTGCAGAAGACCCTCGGGACGATCCCGATGACCCCACACCAGCTTCACCTGCCTGCACATGTTCATGCCCATGTGCGCGATGTACCAACGAAGTTATCGCCGTCCCGAAGACTGCTGGTTTGCAAGGTCTTAACACCTGGTTAATGAAGCAAGATACTACCAAAGCTGAGATTTTGTGGTGTATCTATTGTGTAACGAGCCATACTTCTTTGTCTTCTGGGGGCAAGGCAGTGCAGTTATTTCCCACAATGTTCCCAGATAGTATGATTGCTGCAAAAATGGAATTGGGTCGGAACAAAATCGCCTATTCACTTGTACATGGTTTAGCCCCACATTTCCATGATGTTATCACATCTAAGTTAACCAAACTGGATTTTGTGGTAGTTTTATTTGACGAGAGTCTCAATAAGTGTAGCCAGAAGACTCAAATGGATCTTGCCATTAAATTTTGGTGTGATGATCAAAATGAAACGGTGACGAAATATTATGATTCAGTGTTCCTGGGTCGCTCAAGGGCGACTGATCTCATATCGGCATACTGCACAGCAATTCCTAGAAGTGTGCAGTCTCATGTGCTTATGGTTGGCATGGATGGCCCGAATGTTAATGTCAAGTTCCTGAAAGATCTCCAGATTTATATGAAAACAGAGTTTGGTGAGGATGAGCCACTGCTGCTGCTCATGGGGTCCTGTGGTTTGCACGTAGTTCATAATTCCTTCAAAGAGGGGGTTAGTAAGTGTGGCTGGAATATTGTCATGTTTCTCAGGGCCTTATACAATATATTTAAGAATGTGCCTGCCCGTCGCAGTAAGTATACAGAGTGGACAGGCTCTACTACTTTCCCAAATAAGTATTGTGCAGTGAGGTGGTTGAATAATGCACCTGGTGCCGATAATTGCATCAAAATATTGCCAAACGTAAAAACTTTTATTGAAAAAGTGAGAACTGGACCTGAAGAGGATAAAATAAAATCTGCCGGCTTCTTGTATGTTGCAAAAGCTGTTGAAGATAAGATGTTGGGGCCTAAGTTAGCCTTCTTCTCATATGTTGCAAGACTTGTTGAGCCATTCTTGACTACTTATCAAACCAATGACCCAATGGCGCCGTTCTTGCACACGGACCTGTCGAACTTAGTGTCGAACCTGCTTAGACATTTTGTCAAGAATGATTATGTAAATCGAAAGTCAGATGTATGTAAAGTTGACATTACCAATGAAGACAATCTGATTCCTGTGAAGAACTTCAATTTTAGTTTTTCTGTAAAGGACGCTCTCAAAAAAGTACAAGTATCTACTCCAGAAATGCTGAAGTTCAAGGAGGAGTGTGTGCTCCTGCTGAAGGCTATGGTTAGTAAAATTCTTGAAAAGGCTCCCTTGAATTACAAACTCTGCAGAGCCATAACTTTTTGTGACCCAGAACTGATTTCACATTCCAAAACTGCCGTTTCTACTCGACTGAACGGCTTCTTGGAACAACTGCACAGCCGCAATTGGCTTCCTGCAAGTGAGTGCGACACTATTTTGTCTGACTTTAAGGTGCTCTGTGACAAACAAGTATTTGCTAACGCCTGTCAAGAATATGATCGTCAGAGGCAGAGACTAGATCATTTCTGGAGAGGTATCTGGGATCGTTATAAGTGCTCAGATGGTTTAGTGAAAGTGATTAAAATGGCTCTGATCATAAGCCATGGCCAAGCTTTCATCGAGCGTGGCTTCTCCATCAATAAGGAGATAATAGTAGAGAACCAATTAGATATGTCTTTGGTGGCTCAGCGCCAAGTGTACGACTCAGTCAACGCTGCTGGTGGCGTAGAAAACATAAAAATATCTGCTGAAATGATCAACAGATTTCGGCACGCGCGCTCCGAGTATGAAGAAGCAAAGAAGCAGCGCCGATCTGAGGACGCTGAGGTCGAAAAAAAAAGGACCCATGAGAAGATGATTGGAACTGAAGTTAAGGAGCTTCAAGCCAAAAAGATGAAAGTGTTAGCATCAAGCCAGAAGGAGGCTGATGCCATTGATGAAGAAATAAAAAAGTTGACTGGTACTTTCTAACTTAACAATGGAGTTTCTAACTTAGACAATTTGTGAAGTGCACTTTAAATTAATAGTGATTTTTTTGTTCACCAAGTTTTTTTTACTGTTTTGACTAATGATTAAGTCACAGTGATTGCTAGTCCAAAGTGGCCATATTTTGTTTGGAAAGTCAATATGAAAGAACTATGATAATTTGTGAAGTGTACTTAAAATGAGGAAATAGTGATTTTTTTGTTCACCTTGTTTTTTTTACTGTTTTGACTAATGATTAAGTCACAGTGATTGCTAGTCCACAGTGGCCATTTTTTGTTTGGAAAGTCACTATGAAAGAACTATTATTATGTGTGAAGTGTACTTAAAATAAGTAAATTGTGATTGTTTTGTTCACCTTGTTTTTTACGGTTTTGACTAATGATTAAGTCACAATGATTGCTAGTCCACGGTGGCCATATTTTGTTTGGAAAGTCACTATGAAAGAACTATGATAATTTGTGAAGTGTACTTAAAATAAGGAAATAGTGATTTTTTTGTTCACCTTGTTTTTTTTTTACTGTTTTGACTAATGATTAAGTCACAGTGATTGCTAGTCCACAGTGGCCATTTTTTGTTTGGAAAGTCACTATGAAAGAACTATTATTATGTGTGAAGTGTACTTAAAATAAGTAAATTGTGATTGTTTTGTTCACCTTGTTTTTTTTACTGTTTTGACTAATGATTAAGTCACAATGATTGCTAGTCCACAGTGGCCATATTTTGTTTGGAAAGTACCAAAGTACCTAACGTGTAGTACTGTACAGTAGTAACATTTCTTGTAAGTTTTTCTGATATTACAATTAAAAAATACTGAAGTGTTGCATATTTTGAGCTATTTCCTTGTATATGACCTCTTATGACATCTTTCTTCATGCGTTAAAACTTATGGCGAACGCTAGAAAAAGTCAGGATATATCAAGATTTTGGTCAGGAAAAAGTCAGGAAAAGTCAGGATGGGAGGAAATTGAGATCTTGTCCCAACCTAGCTTTCGGTCAGCGATTCAACGCTCTTGGCAAAGGCTGAGCAAAAGGTTGGTATTTGCTACGGAAAACAATTCAGGAATGGAGCTTTTGATAATTATTATTTATTATAATATTAGATAATTATTATAATAGACCATCCCTTACTGAGATAACACCCAGGAGGGGGGGGGCGAAGAAAAAAATTTCCGGTACCGGGAATCGAACCCGGGCCTCCCGGGTGAGAGCCGGGTATCCTAACCACTAGACAATACCGGAGATGGAGGAACGAGGGAACTATAAGAATTCAAAACGGGACGTAAGATGGTGGGCTAAAAGTACAAATGCCGAATATTAGGGTCCTTCGAGCCGCCATGCTTCTCATTATTAACCATAAAAAGGTTTCAGGGTTTTAATTTAATTTTTCGCCATTTCCATTGTTGTTATGCTTCAAATTTTTGCATTTTGGTTCCTAGAGGCTCTCGTAAACATCTCAATTCTTCTTGAATGCCCGGCGATCTTCATACCTTCACTAAACCTTAAAAAAAAAAAAATATTTGCCCATTTGCGCACAAGACTTTTGGGGGGCTTTTAGCCTATAGGCTATTGCTATCAGGGGTGGACGACGCCGTTCCCATAGTGGAAGCGTATGCAACGATACAACTTGGTGGTGGAAAAGAAGGACTCCGTATTGTTATGACCCACATGGGCCCAAGGCATTCTTGTCCCCGCTTATGTTTGACGTTGATACGCCGTGAACGGGGTGACGAGCGATGCATAATTCCCCGCAAGGCAACGAAACACTAGGAGAAATAGCTTTGTTTTTGTTTTAAAGTCTATAAGTTTGATATGATTTGTTCCCTAGCTTCGGGAAATAGATAGTTAGATGGGTTATCCGCCTATTCCAACAGAGTTTTTCACTTGACGCCGTTGTGTGGATTACTTTCCGCTGGTTTTCTACCCTTCAATGGGTGGCTAGACCCATCTAAAAATGGTTAGACCCACGGTCTTAGAAAATGGATTGACCCTTCAGGCCAGCTATTGGGATTATTGGAAGGTGCAAACCTTTCCACCGTCATATGGCTTTAACCCAAGGGATTGGGATTAACAATTGGAGTCTAAAATTGAATATCATTTATTTAGCTATGATAAGTAATATCTTCCCTACACAGGCCATTTTCTGAAATTAGTATACCTAAGGCGACCTATTTTGGCCTAATTTTCCATATTGCCATAATATGATAGCATATTGAAAACGCCGAAGCAGTTATGTAATACATGAACCCGTTTTCAGGTTATTGCAATCTTTTAAAAGTGGAATGCGACAGATTTTCATCGGATTTGAGGGCATATCTCCGTGGCTACTGAATCTGAAAGTGCTAAAAGTATCTTATTATGAGATCCTTGCGTTGAAGAAGTTAAATAAATTATTGTAACTATCTTAAAATTAAAGGTATCGAATCTCATATAGTCTGAGGTTTTCGGCGAGATGGAGTGGAAACGTGACATAATGAAAATGAAAAAGCAGGAGCAATTTCCACATTTTTACATTTATTAATTTTCAGCATCATCTGGTACCTGATGATGCTGAAAAGCGAAACCGGTAGTATTAATAAATGTAAAATTGTGGAAATTGCTCCTGCTTTTTCATTTTCATTATGTAACGAATCTCGTTCGTAACAGTTACGAATTTTTGGATTTAGTTCGGCAATGAGAAATTTCGGCCCTAAACGTATAAAATTTAGCTTCCAAGTGTGATGCCTTTTATTTATTTATTTTAAATTCACACGATCTTGAGAGTAGCGCCTTTCATTGCGGAAACGTGGGCACTAAGAAAGGAGGACGAAAGAAGAGTGGAGGCATTTAAGAAAGGAGGACGAAAGAAGAGTGGAGGCATTCGAGATGTGGGCGCGGCGAAGAATGGAGAAGGTGAAGTGTACGGAGAGGAGGAACGACGAAGTCCTGGATATGATGGGTGAGGAGAGGCAGCTTTTCGATGAAATACGGAGGAAACAGAAGGTATGGATTGAGCGAGTACTGAGCGGGAAGGGGATGTTGAAAACCGTGTTGGAGGGTTGAATGTTTGGTAAACGAGGGAGAGGAAGGAAAAGAATAGGATTCTTAGATATAATGAAAGAGAGTGGACCCTACAGTGAATTGAAGAGGTGCTTTGAGGTGAATTGAAGTGGGCCCTACTTGCTTGATGGAAAGGGAGGCTCCCAGATTTCTTCTTAAGAACTCCATGGAAACCTACCTTAATAGGTAGAATACTTTAGTAATCTTTATTTTATCATTATTTTGCTGAAAGATTTTTGTGGGTTGAACGTAAAATATTAAAGATGGATGCAAGGCCTTAGCCGATTCACATTCACGTTCTTTCTGCGGTAAGGTAAGTAGAAGGGGAACAATGGATGCATGTCAGATGATAATTCACGAGGTAATCGAAGCAACCGAGGCCATCTGGAGTGTGTAACCTAGTTTGCAGTCTGGGGAGTATTGAGTGCGTATCTTGCGGCGCGTCCAAATCTCAAGAAAATAAAGTCCGCTCCAAAGGTATACTGCGATTATAACAATGAAAAGTGATGTGGAAACGTTCAAGCTTCGGAAATTACGGTCGTAACTTTGTTAACTACCCTAAGTTGAAAGTTACTGAGGTTGGCGAGATTTAAAGGAAGTAAATCTTGAGTTATCGACAAATAGTTGGTACTTTTCTACAAGCTTATTATGTACCGCACAACGCGTGTCGACCGTTATAGCGTTATTGTCAGTCCCTTAAGCTGCATTTATTAATATATTTGTTTGCGTGGGGGTGGGTAATCAAAATAGAATAACTACAGGTCCCGAAACTAACAACATTGCAGTGTACTTGACCTAATGGTCGAAACGCGTTGAATATTACGCAATTAACTTGTGGAAGATTGCCATATCTATTTTGTTACCCCTACTTCGAAAAAATTACTCGTGTTATGAGAATTGCAATACACGATTTACCGAGGCACTCGGTGATTAAATTCTTCTGTAGTTTTGGATGGGTGAGGGATGGCAGATCAACGTCAAAGGCGAGTGAAATGCTTAATTCGTTCAATTGTATTAAGCTCAACTATGAGGAAATCAATACACGAAAATGAAAAAGAGACTTCGTTGATTTCCACAGATTTATTTCGTCCGTACGACATGTTTCGAACCATAGAGGTCATTATCAGGTACCTGATAATCACCTCTATGGTTCGAAACATGTACGGACGAAATAAATCTGTGGAAATCAACGAAGTCTCCTTTTCATTTTCGAGTGAAATGCTCTCATTTAGGGTAGGGAGGCCTGCTCCTTTCCCTGAGTCTCCTCGATTTTCGATGAATTTTTTGTGGGTAGGGTGATTGGAGGCTTCTCTAGGCATTTTAATCATGATAGCATTGGTCAGCGGTTCAACTCGCGTCTTACTGACGCTGAGCAAACGGTTGAGATCAATGAATAATAAATATCCGTTTCCGTGACGACACGGCGGGGGGCGTTACAAAAAAGCGTGGGAACCTAGGTGAAAGTTAATCCCGCCAAAGAGCATCTAAGGACGCCAAATGAATTTCCGGTACCAGGAATCGAAGCCTTACCTCCAGTGTGGGAAACATACCACTACTGGAGTTAGTGAAGTGTCAAAACTCAAATTTAGAACATTGAAAATATATTAGAGTAAGGGGAACTTAGACGTAGAAGGGTGAGTTTCCTATCTGTGACCATAAATATAATATGTATGGTCGAGATTCCACTGCAACCTGCCCAACTCTTACAATTATAGGAGAGCATATTATGATATTAGTGTTGATAAATACTTTTTACTCAGCAAAAGATTGATATTGGCAATAAAATAAGTTAGGAATGGAGCCTAAGATACAAAATTATAAATGCCCACTATCGTGCCGCCACAGGGGGATAAAAAATTTTTCCGGTACCGGGAATCGAACCCGGGCCTCCCGGGTGAGAGCCGGGTATCCTAACCACTAGACAATACCGGAGATGTGAAGACATGAGTCTGAATTCAAATTCCAAGTAAAATGTTGGACTTGAAATATCAATGCCGAAAATTGAAGGTCATGCGAGCCTCCATGCTTCTCATTATTTACTATGCGCTTGTTGGAACGATTTTGCCAAATTAAGTAATGGTTTTCTGGTAGATAATACCTCAGATGGATAATTTTATCTGAGTTATATTTCCGTATGTATACACGATCTGGACATGGTCATAGCCGTTATGTCAACACTTGTATAAGTTACACAATTCTGAGGTTGGACAAGGCTTCGCTCTGCACTCATTACTCTTTAATTTGGATCCCAATTTACTTTTTATGTTTTTCATCTTATTTCACCACTTGTACCTACTCCTTGTCTCGTATGAGTGAACATTTTCCTTTCTTCCTTACCACTTTTCTTTCCAAATTTGTCTTCATCGGAGAATTTTGTCAAATGATGTGGTTGATTAAGCTCCCCCTTTTATTCTGCTTGGGGTGCATAGAAGACTTCTATTCTTTATGCACCCGTCCTTTGGCTTCGTCATCGTTCACTATAGTCAATTCATTATATTTTGACATTCCCTCTGCTGCACAACTTGCCGAATAATTCACCTCCTCTGGAAAATGTTATCATTAGTTTTATTCCCATGGAATGACAACGTTTGTTGTGATAGCAATGCTTCCTTTATTTTGCTTAAAGTAAACATAAATATGGCCAAATACGAAATTATCTTAGAACCAAGCAATCTGGTCGGCTATAGTATCTCAACTGCAAATATAAGTGATAAAAAAATAGTTAATGTTTACTTTTTTTGCTATTTTTCGTAATTAAAAATAATTCATTTTTCTCGGTTGTAGAAAAGTGAGTGACGTACGCTTATGATTTTTCTCTATTATCTACTAGTATAATTTGTTCCTTTCCGACGAATTTTTAGATTACCTCTGTTGAATTGAGCAATACTTTACTTTTAATAAAAAGTGTTTTTCCTCATCAGCTTCTTGATTTTATTTTGTTGGTTAAGAGCGAGTAAAGATGCTCCTTTTTTTTCAAAAATACATATTGATATGTGATAATAATAAATCAAAGAAGTCGAGTTTTCCTGGCCTGGTTTAATGCTTGCTTCATTGCTATTCTTGGATCTTCACTGAAACAGGTTTTAAGATCGGAACACTACCGCTTGTGTTCTGGCTCATAAACATCTTTCTCGGAATCATAGTTTGGTAAACATAGTTTCCATATTCTGAATCAACCTCGCTCAAAGTTACGATCGTTTGGTTTTCTGATCTCCTCTATGCTGAAACCGCCAATTTTACGCATAGTTTGCATTGCCAATCATCGTCGAGAAATGCAGGAATACGTCCAGTTTAAATTCTATTGCTCAAGTTTGAAATTTATGCTTTCCCAGGGAATTTAATTCATTATGACACTCGGATAAACTTATTTCAGCCATAAAAGTGGTCTTTGAGTCTCTTAAATTAAGGATCATATGGTATGATTTATATGAGAATAATTACACAGGTCATAATAATCATTCACCCAATTTTTCCCTTACTAACCCCCTCCATCCCTTTCGCTACTCCTCCCTCCCTCAATAGCGCTCGCCACCCGCCCTGACGGTCACATCCGCAAGTAAACACCTTGGAACATAAACAAGCGCGCGCACTTTCTCCAAATCCCGTCTGCGTCTTCCATAGGCTTCCCCTCTCTCCCTTTTTATTTCTATCTCTCTCTCTCTCTCCCTTTCTGTCCTTGGACTCGATTCAACCGAAAATGCGCCCGATGGATGTCAGCGGAAGGAAAGGGTAGGCATGGTGATCGCCAGGAGTGCGAAGTTCACACGCGGCAGTAAAGTTGACGCTCCAGAAACGCATCTTCACGCCAGGGCGTGGTGACGCTCTAAAAGATATTATTATTAAAGTATTCTACCGATTTTGGTAGGTTTTCATGGAGTATTTAAGAAGTATACTGGAAGCCTACCCTCCCTTCACGGACTTCCCGCATCAATTCACAATAAGGCCTACCTATACCCTTTCATTCTATCTAAAAATCCTTTTCTCTTCCTTCCCTCCCTCGTTTACCTAACACTCTACCCTAAAACACTATTTTCAACATCACCCCCCTCTCAGCACACGTTTCATCCAAACCTTGTCTCCTCTGTATGCATCTAATTTTGAAGCTGACTCCCCTCACCCACCATTTACAGAACTTCGTCGCTCCTCATCCTTTCCATCCACTTCACCTTCTCTATTCTTTTCCACACCCATATCTTGAACTCCTGCCGTCTTCTCTTGTCCTCCTTCGTAAGTTTACATGCTTCCGCACCGTAAAGGGCTATACTCTTGTGCAGAATTTTCTCTTCTTCTCAGTCTCTGTACTAGCTTTTTTTTAACTCTTACGTAACGATCCTCTCATAAGCTCCTTCTTGTTCGTGAACGCCTCTCATATGCTAGCAATTCTCTTTCTGTGCTGACTACTACTCAAGTTTGGGTAAAAGTCTGCAAAAGTTAAAAAAATACGTAAAATGGAAAATAAAGTAAAATCTGAATAAATGTATTGGCAACGAGGGAGAACTATATGACTCACTGAGCACGGTTGAAAAATTGTTTCAGGAATACAATATGAAAATGAATAGGAATAAAACTAAGATACTTACATGTGGAAGAGATTAAAAAAGTGGCCGACTTTCGCCTCGAAGGAGAGGGATTGGAGCTAGCGGAAGTAATTCCCCTACTTTTGGAGCGCCATTACCTGGGACAGAAGAAGTGCGACACACTTAGACTATTTTGGCGCGGCATGTCGGAAGTTACGCTAAAAAAACGAAGACCATATGGCAATATATAGCTCAATGGCACTCTATGGCCCAGAAACTTGGGCCATTGGAACAAGTGATCAGAAAAGGATTGAGGCCTTCGAGACCTGAGGGATCGGAGGGCTTTCGTTGAAGATATAATCGACGTATAGGGTGAAAAACGAAGAGGTATTCATAATGAAAGGAAAAAAAAGGACCCTACGCCAAATATGAACACAATGGATTGTCCACAAAAATGGACACAGCAGCTACGTGGAAAAATGTAATGGAAGAGAAAAGTTATAGAAGAGTCCCCACGAGAAGTATGTAGGACAGATCAAGAAAGATTCGAAAAAGAATAGACTGAGGGAGGTAAAATAACTGGCTTGGGATAGGTAGAAATGCAGGGCTGCAGCGTATACCAATATTAGGATTACAATAAATTAAGGCCTCGACATACGAACAGGATGCGTTCTGAGACCTTGTTCGTAAGTAGAAAATCCTTAAGCCTGTTGTCAACGGCTTTCGGGAGCAGCCTCGTGTTGCGCTTTGTCATGCGAGCTTCCACGTCCATTGCAGGTCGCATCATCAGGCGATGAATGATAAAACTTTGAAATTTTTTTCATTCTTCGCCTGATGATGCGATCTGCAATGGACGCGAAAGCTCGCATCACAAAGCGCAACACGCAGCTGCTCCCGAAAGCCGTTGACAACAATGCATCTCGCTGCGAAAGCATAACTTCCAATCCTTAAGCCTGAATCACACGATCATTTTTTTTTCGTCATTTTCGAGTGATCACTCGGAAATGATCTTCGTGCGCAATTGTTTTTCGCGATCACTCCAATGATGAGGATTCCCATCACTTTTTTCATTACTCGTCTGGTCGCTGAAACCGTCTTTGAAATCCCATATCAGCCATTCAGAACGCATACCCGCATGGAATGATTGCTGCGCAACGTTAGACAATCTTGGGAACGACATAGGTAACGACATTTAACGAGCTCTGATATCGGAAATGATGCGAAAGGTGACTGCGGAAGGGACCGTGTGATTCAGATAAAAGGATCACTCTAGCGATCACTTTCCCGGTCCCGAAAAGCGATCTCTCGAGTGATCACTGATAGGGACGAAACAAATGATCGTGTGATTCAGGCAACGAAAAGTGCTGTTATCCTGCAGAATACAACACTGCATTGCAATTTTTGGGTTAACTCACAATGGTGACGAACTGATCTTGCTGCGCGTGCCACTCGGCTGGAGCCGAAAAAATTTCGCTGCCTTCTGAAGAAAACGCTGAATAGTTTCTGACTTCTCAACGCTTTAATATATACTTTGTTTAAGCTTGAATCACACGATAATTTTTTTCGTTATTTCTGAGTGATCACTCGCAAATGATCGTCGCCGGCAATTGTTTTTCGCGATCACTCCGATTATAAGGATTCCCATCACTTGTCTGGTCGCTTTTTCCTTCGCTGAAACCGTCACTGTAACACCGTATTAGCCAATCAGAACACATGCCTGTATGGAGCGATTGCAGCGCAACGTTTGACAATCGTGGGAACGACTTAGGTAAACATAAACACGCTCTATATTTTCTTGTTGCGGGTCCTATGGCAACGAGCTGTGAAAGCGGAAATGATGCGAAAAGCGACGGCGAGAGGGACCGTATGGTTCAGAAAAATGATCATTCGAGCGATCGCTTTTCCGGTCGCGAATTAACGATCGCTCGAATGATTACTTTTCGCGACGAAACAAAATGATCATGTGATTCAGGCTTTAGACTGTGACCAAAAAACGAGTTCCTCTTCACCACACCGCGTGGCGTCGGCCAACCTCAAAGGCGCCAAATTTGAAATTTCAGGTACAATTCAATTTTTTTAATGCTCGTATATCTGAAAGTTAGCAAGTCGAATGTTCGTAAGCAGAGGACTTACTGTACTGTGACGATGAATTCGAAGATGCACTCGGCCCCTATGTCATGATGATTTTATGATGTAATGTACCCTTTTATCATGTTGTCTTTATATTCTGCCATCGGTATTTCTCTCTCTCTTTTCCCTTTCCTTCCTCTCTTTCGATCCACTTGTTTTATCGCTGACTTCCTCTATTCCGCCCACTTTGTTTGGTCCTGGCTGCCGGACACCTCGGCACAAGTTGCCAAAGTGAGTGGGATATTCCTAACGGATTGCCACCTCCTGCTACCCCATTATAGGGAGAGTTTAGACCAGGGCGGAGGGGGGGGATGATGGAAGGGTGGGGTGGGATAAAGCTCGGAAGGGAGGGAGGAGACCAAGAAGAGGGATCTCACCTCAACATCGATGCATCGCTCGATTCGATATTTTATTCGATACCTCGAAAACATCGAGTTGAAAAAGGGGTGTAGAGAATCGACTCGATATTTTTTAATGCCTAAAATCTTCCTCATATTTTGGAATGTGGACTTAAGCGTTATTTTCACTGAAAAATTGATGCATTCTTTATTTTGGATTATCATAAACTTTGCAAGAGTGATGAATAATGTTTATTTTGGCTGGAAACTTATATCAAATCGTGATGTTTCTCGTTTTTAGTAAAGTGAATATTTTAAACTCTGAAAACTGATTTGTGACTGAAAAACTTTGCTGTTTCTACAATTTGGAACTTTATTTTCCTGACTAGTTTCGATACACTGTATCATATTCATAGTCCTATGAATATGATACAGTGTATCGAAACTAGTCAGGAAAATAAAGTTCCAAATTGTAGAAACAGCAAAGTTTTTCAGTCACAAATCAGTAAGATGGATTTCTACAACGTGAAGGCCTCTACTATTCAGTGCATAAACTCTGAAAAGGTTAAATTATGGTGATTTAACCTGAAAATTTTGAAATTATTATGCGGTAAAGTGTTGACACCTTGAAAGTGACAACACTTGTAAAAAAACCGTAAATCTTAGGTATAAATGTGTCGTGTGAAATCCGCATAATTTTTCCTCTCCAGTTATTTGCTTTGAAACCGCAGTTAGCTAGATAGTTTTCGGAGCAATAACGACGCAGGAAGTAATAATCAATACTTTATCAGCTCGAAAGTTAATGACACTGTAGGTAGTGCAGTACAATATTTTCCGAATTGGAATCAATGAAACATTAATCAAATCGAAATATCTAAATATCAATAGTTCCTCTGGGTGAGTGGTAATCATTATCATCTTGAAGTGTTCTCCCCGTCGGCAGGTCCCCCGCGTCAATGCTGTCTCCATTCCCTCCTGTCTCTGGCCATCTCCTTGAAGTCTCCATGTCTTCCAATTTTAACGTTGTCGATAAACTTCAGCCTTCTCCTTCCCCTTCTTCTGACCCCTTCCACCGCTCCCTCCAAAGCTACTTTCAAAATTCCATTCTCTCTCATCAAATGTCCCCGCCAGTTTCCCTTCCTTTGATTTATTTTGTCCATCAACGTTATTTTCTCGTCTATCCTACGATATTTAACACTTGCCTAATCCTAACTCGATCCGTCCACCGTATTCCCTCCATCTTCCTCCAAACTCAAATCTCAGCCCCAATCCTGCCCCTGTCTCTTCCCAAAGTCTCACATCCATAAGTACATAAACACACTCCACACATAGTATCTCACCAATCTCTTCCTCAATTTTAATTCCAGTGCCTTGTTACACAAGGCTCTTTTCTTCTTCTTGAAAACTTCTTTCGCTATTCCTATCCTTCTTTTTATTTCTCCAATACTTTTCGAGTCTTCAGTTAACTAAGTTCCCAAGTAGCTGTAGGTTCTCACATTCTGTATTTCATCTTCTTTTGTCTTCACCCTCTTACCATCTACATTTCTTACTTTTATCACTTTATCATCCGAGTGGTATCTTTATGAAAATCGAAGCATCGTCCCATCGATGTTTTTTTTTTTAAGCCGATACGGCTTCCGTAGGTAGGGGAAGATACAGAGGGGAGTGGGGGAGACGGTGAATCCCTTGGAAGGGGAGCGAGCACCAATAGGATTTCGATTCCGTGAGAGTGAAAAAAAGTCTCAAAATTCCTACCGTTTCCCCTCCTCTTAACTACGCGTCTTCGCGAGCGACTGCGGAAAATAGGGTCCGAGCAGGCGCTGTGAAGCTGTGGCGCTCTCTTCCCTCGAATTTTCGAATCGCGACGCGGCGACGGCTTCTTTTGTTTCTGTTTATTTTGGTGTGTGTGAGTGTGCCATGTGCCTCGTCCATCGAAAGGATAACCCCGTCTCCCAAGCACTATCTTGAATCATTCCAGCGGCCACATTTTCCAGCTGTGCGCGATTCAAATTGATCCGTGAATTCGTTGAAGATGAAAGTGTGAATTACGCATATATGTTTGGTGTGCTTGTTTGCGTTTTTTCCATCGTTGAGTGTAGTGTGCTAGTGCGACGTTGTCAAGTGTTTTGATATAACGTCACGGAATACTTGTTATTGTTGCGGTGCACAGAGGATATTGTTGACAAATTGGGTTTCAGAAGATGACGTTCCTGAGGATATGCTGGGTATGTTTCCACCACCATTTTTGTCTCATTCTTTTATGCTAACAGCTGGTTTTTTAAGAGTCCGATTGACCTTTAGCGGCAGCAATCCTTACAAGTCTTCTCTTAAGTCCCCCCGACGGATTTTTCGCTCTGGGAAGGTTTCCGCACTGTTTCAGGCTTCATATTTGGGTAGAGTGAGCATTTATGACGACCTGCGTCTTGCACTGAGGGAATGGTCTTCGTCATTCAACACGACGTTATTATGGTGTTTAGGCCTAATAATGCTTGTGTGATAGTAATTTCGTCTCAAGTAGAGAAATGTAGGTCGTATTATTAGATCATATACCGATTAGGGGCGGTTTTTACACGTGAGAAGTTAATTTTGTCCATTTCGTTTTGTCATTGGTGTTATTTTACCGAGATAATGTTATTTTTCTCTCGTGAAATAGTCCGTGACGGATATTATGCCAAAAATTTCCTGGTAGTGTGATTAAAATTTGACAAGGACTAGGCCTTTGTGCATGAATGAGTGAGGGAATTGCGTGGGAAAAACTACATTGTGACTGGTATAGTATGCTCTGAAGCGTGACGGTACGGTGCACAGTTTGTATCTATACTGTATACCTTGGAAGTGAACATAATGTGATATGACTAAACTGTCAATATCACTAAACTGTCCATCGTGTGACTGCTAATCAGTAATACGTCACTTGATGCGTACATGTTGTGTGACAAAAACCCTTCTAGTGTAAACGATTTTGCATTTTCCTTTTGGGTTGTATTAAAGAAGTTTTCTCGGGATTTTTCGGCTTTTCAGATTTTCAGGTTTCTAAATGTTGACTTGAAAGACTTAGTGTGAAGCATGATAAATCTTCATAAATACCCATTCATTCATTCAATCAATCTGTCGGCCTCGGTGGCGCCGGGGTAAAGCCGGCTGCTAACCTAGAGGTCGCGGGTTCGAATCCCGCCTGGGTGGTATGACCACCATCCAGGGCTTGGATGTATGTGATTGTCAAACGAGTTATTTGTAAGAGAGGACTATCTAGTCCTAAATTCGCATGTGAAATAAAGACGACATTATTATTATTATTATTATTCAAAATGTTAAGCAAATGCCTTAAATATATAATTCGCTGGGAACTTCCACCTGGGATTAACTATTCATTCTAGCCATCTAGCCATTGATTGAAATCTTTAATGCTATCCTTTGCCTGTATCATCATATTTTCTTCCCACCCTTTGCAGTGTTGAAATATCTTCTAACATCACTTTGACTCCTTGTTATCGCTAACAACTCTTCGTTGTTTACTTTTGTTACATTGTAACATTGTTAAGAGATCAGCAAGATATACTCTCGGCCTAATTAAAGAGATCGCTCGTATACTACATTTTCGAGTATCTTCGTACGGCCTTTTAAATGGCATAAATATTGGCACCATTAACTTAAAATCTACTTTATAATATTTAATTATCCTGATGTGTGGCGTAGGCAAATCCTAAATTTGCTTGCCTCGCAACTGATTTCTTGGCAACGGCGATTAAGCACGCAATATCTTCGCCGTTGAAATGATTTGTCTTCGAGAGAGTGCAGTAGAGGCTCGTTCCTCTTCTCGTCATAGGAAATCTTGTTTTCTTTGCTACACAGCATTTACCAATCATATCTATGTACGTAGCAAATATTATTTATGAATCCGAGACAGCGGAAATAGATCCAATTCAGATGCAGCATAGCGATTACTTAGGCATGTGGATAGCTGAGGTAGGTTGAGGGTAAATTAAAAATGAAAAAATAGGTATGTTACAGCCATAGGCAGTGAATGAGTGACAGGAATATAAGTAATATGCAGCTCTCTCGTGCTTGGAAAAAATCCTCTACTGGATAGAAAGGATGTACCTCACGGAACAATTATAAAGTCGAAAGGTGAGAAAAGGGATGTTTTGGTGCTGGAAGTGGGATTTGATTTAAAAAAATATTATATTTATGTATTCTCCCGATAAAGTTTGGGAAATCTTGTCTTCTTTGCTACGCTACACTTACCAATTATATCTGTGGACGTAGTGGATGTTATTTATGAATCCAATACAGCGGAAATAGATCCCATTCAGTTGCAGCATAGCGAATTTAATAAGTATTCAGGCTGTCAGGAAGGTGGCGGTAAAGGGTCATTGGTGTCTAAAAAAGAATTAGAGAAAATCTGTAAAAGAGGACGTTCAATAAAGGGTAATCTGGGAATGCACACGTGGAGTAGGAAATGTATACAAGTCGATCCACTCGGCCTTTCAACTATTTCTATTCCGTTTGCCAAGCATTCTCTGATACTGTTTACAACGTCCCCTCCCGGCTCAGTACACGCTCCGATACGGAAATAACGTGCAATATTCAATCAAGTGTTAGATTGGCATGATAAAACTTACTCTAATAACGAATAGAGATGGCGAGGTTAAATTGCAGTTTATAAGTCTATTACTTCAGGTAGCGGTATAGAGAATGCCTAAATTTTGCAATTGATAGTGTAGGTGGTGTCTTGAGTCTACAGAATAGATTCTTGTGCAATGTGCATTGAGCTCCTATGTCATGAAAGAAAGAAAGAAACTTTTCCGAAAATTCCTCTTAAAATGAATCGATTATCATGACAGATTTCGTTGTAGGGCATCGTTTTCGAATGGAATGAGGACCATTTCCCTCTCAGGGAGCCGAATTATTCAATATTCCAGGAATTTCATTTTTCAGTCCGACAATCACATTAAATCGAATGCATATGAACGAGTTAGAATTACTGTTTTCTTCTCCTCAATGAAATCCATCTTAAACTTCAGCATATATTCGAGCATTAAACTATAGGGTTCATCCGTGAAAAAGAGCGTTGTAATGCATTCCCACTCACATATAATTCAGGTAACACTCAAATAAGAGATGAACTGGGTGTCCAGGTAGTCAGTGATAAACAACAAGACTACAAACACAGATGGGAGGAGCATATACTTCGAATTCCAAATGACAGAATTCCAAAACAAACAATTAAATGGAATATCAATAATTTGGCTAGAGAAGTACAGGAAGACCAAGAAAAAGATGGAAATGTGGAGCCGGAACAGGCTTAGTAGCCTAATCCTGGAAGGAAGAAGAAGAAGAATGCATTCCCGGAATCGTCTCTTGAACGCCGACTTCATTCACTACTTTTTCCTCGAGTTCAGTGCCTTTTTTTCGGTGCTCGTTGTATCTTTCCGCGAGGAATTCGTGTTCCCCTCTCCCATACCTCACCACACCTATTCCCACCCTCCTTCCATCACCATCTTCGCCCGTCCAAAACATCCGATTCCTTTCACGCCTTCTCCCCGTTCCCGACATCCCCATATTCATCTTTCGGACACGTGCTAGTGTGGCCGCTGTTTATAGAGATTGCAGAAAAATACTACGTGACCAAATTCAACCGTTTCGGGCGAGATGTATTGGAGGTTCGCCGTATTAAAATAAAAATTAAAAAATACCTATTCCTCATAATATATAAATGTGATTTTATCCAGTGTGAAGATGTCTTGTATCAGATGATGGCTATGTGAGCCGAATTGTGTCGTACGCATTAAAATAACTGTGGGAAAGTGCATTTTTTATATTTATATTTTATACTACGTGGTCAATTAAGGAGGTGTGGGTCGAATTTGGTTTTATCTATTTTTTATTGTTATTAATCAAATTCCCACGCCCACTGATACTAGAAATTTCAAAAGATTATTTTAAAGCTTTAATCATAGCCTTTACCACACCGCATAGCCACACCCCATTGGGGTGGAAGCATTAGTGTAGCGGCCAACCAGGGAAGGTTTAATAAATACATGAAACTGTGGCGAAGGCATTACTTCGTCAAATAGAGAGGAGGGGGTTTTGTATTTGATTTCATTTGTTTTTTTATTTCTGATTTTCGATTTCCCACGTCCTGTTGTAATATAAATTCTAGCGGTGGTTAAATGAAGCCTACATTTTATCTAAAGTGGCTACACATCTGTACAGATACTAACACGGAGAAGGCATAACAATTCCAGAATTCTAGTGCTGTTAATCAACGACTCCGGTCAACAGCAAAGCGTTATTATTGAACATTATAATCAAGTTTTATTGCTAGGTTACCTTTTATAGGTAATTTTATATTTTTGTTTTTTTTTTGCTAGGGTCATATTTTGAGTATGTAAACATGTATGTCATTGTATTAACCCGCAAGAGGTACCTGGCAAGGGGGAATACGGATATTGACCCTAACCGTCCAAACCTATTGATTATAGTTGGTTATAGTTTAATCGGGGATAAAGTTTCATTTATGGCCGATGGGTAGTCGGTTGCAGGCCGATTAATTATGGTGTGAATTTATTGGTGGTTATAATATTTTATTTGATGATAGTTGTCTTATAAGGTTACGTAGAAAAAATATCCACCACTTTTCGAGCGACATACTGTCCAATGCCATTTTTTTATTGTGTTCTAATGCTTTTTATCCCGTTCATAAATCTTTCTATCCGTCTTTCCAACATTCTTCCCTCTTTCATAGATTACAGCATCCCTTCTCTCATAAGTACTTTCCAGTGGCGGATCCGGAATAGGGACAAGGGGGCTAGGGGGTTAAAATTGCAGTAGTAGTGGGGGTCGGAAAAATTACCAATCTCTAGTGTAAATTGGATACCCACGGGGGGGCTTTAGCCTCCTTAGCCCCCCCCCCCCCCCCCATAGATCCGCCACTGCTTCCTCTAACCTCTTATCTTGGTCCCCTCCGTATCCCTTTTGTCGATTTTTATGATTGATAGCTCTGTTGAGTTTCTTATGTGTGGGTTATTTTTTTATGTCCTTCACTTCTTCAGTCAACGCTCAGTACTAGAAAGTATGCAATATTTTTACTTTTTACGGTTCTAACATATCGACGAGCATGCAGTGTTTAATTAATAACGTCGCTCTTTCGCGGTTAAACTACCGGGTGATTTTTCCCGGGTCTTTATCTAAGTGAGGTGGTCCATAAGAATCGGGTGTCCAAAGAGCTGAACGATTCCTCGTCGTTCAGTTTTAAAATATTGCACAGGGCTCCGATGTATAGTGATATTTACGTTTTACAGTATTTATTTTCTATTTTGTAGTCAAAACTATGGCTACCATGGAAACCTCATCAGCTTAGACACCCGAGAGAAATAAATCGCCCTTATGCGTATTGGCTTCTTCTAGATCAACCGTCTATACGCAATATTTTTTATCTCGGCCTTATTACTTTCTATTTTAGTAACTTAATAATTGATTAAAATGAAATCAGATTATTTGAAAATAATCGTATGTATGATAAGTGCAAACTTTGCTTTGTACGGATATATTTTCGTTCATTATTTGGATTCAATGTATTATTCCCTTAATTTATCTGGCGTTGTTAAAGTATGAGCAATTTTTCGTCGCGGTTGGCTGCCCTTCAGCAGATAGCAGGTGTGAATGGGGGTAATCCCTCTTGATAAATCGGAAAGTCACTCAACCCAGAGTTTTTTCGACGGTGAAAAAATTAACTTCATTTGGTTCAGAAGATCTCAGCCAATTCATTCTGGGTCACGGTCGAAGATTAAAAAAAACGAAAAGAAATTCTGCTGGAAGTGAAGAATGTATCAGTTTCCATTAAATGGCCTTTTCTATTTACGGGTCGCGATTAATTTCCGTTTAGAAATAGCCGCGGACGTGAAAGTAAACTGGAAAGATGTAGGAGTTAATCAACGATTTAATTACTGGAGCTATATTGGAAGTGATTTTCTGGTATAAGGATGCTAATAAAATAGTATTCTATAAGATTTGGTAGGTTCAATGAGAATAGGTACAGGTAATTAGTAAGAGTCTACAAAAAACAACTCGTAACTCAATATTACTGCTTTAAAAATAATGAAATAAATTTCAGGAGTATAATAAACCTATGCTATTTTTCACAGGCAAAAGTTAAAATTATTCACTTCCTTCGTAAGTTATATCTCAAAGCGTCACCTAATCATTAGTTTTAATAGGATTAAGGAGCAATTTTATGTCTACGACAGTTAAGTGAAAATTTCTCATGTGTTGTCGTTTTGGCAGTTTTAACAGTTACATTGTATTACGAAGGCTCGCTAGGAGTCGTTGAGCGGTATTATTAAGACTTAAACACTCGCGTCGGGTCAAAACGCTAAATTATCGTACATAGTGCATATATCCGGACTTATAAATGTCATGGAAAGAAAGAGAAAAGTACATTATGAGATTACGGGGATCGTAAATTGCTAAAATATTTATCTGAATGTAACTTGTATACATTAATAAATCCTCTCGGGTCATATAGACCCAACGCTGTCGCCGCAGAATTTCTCTCCAACCTTCCTCTCGGTCGGAGTTATAAAAGCTAAAATTATGAACCTTTATTCTCTAATATTAGCCATTTCTAACTCTTATTTCTGTTTTCTTCAACATCCATGATACATTTTTAAGTGAGAAAATGTTTTCAATATGCTCTCAATTGTCCACGAATTGTCGTTCTAGTCACTCTGAAGGGTTCCTAAATTTCAAGTATTTCGGAGTCAACCTTTACCTCTGCTTCTTACTCCTGGCATTGCGTCAAAAGCTTCTAGGACGTCGTTCTTGATGGTCGGGTGGACGCTAAGTCACAGATATATCGTTTTCATTCTGCCATAGGGGCTAACATTACCAGAGTACAATTCATGTGGGAGCTAATACAGGACATAAGATATGTTGATTGATAATATTAGATTTTTAAAAACTATTTTTATCTCCAATCACAATGTTGATACCGCAAATTATATGCAGAGAGGTTGTTCGGGTTATCCGCCGTGTAATTGGCTCATTATCTCCTGACGTTTAGACGTTAAATTTTCAGTTTCAAACGAGTAGCAAAGTTTCAGAAGTTTAACTTTCATCACTCAGGCCCAATTAAAATAATAATTAGGTGACGCATTGAGAAATAATGGACGAAAAATAATAAGTTTACCTTTTACCTGTCCTATTAGGATCACTAGTGATTTATAATAACTAGTGATCCTAAACACTAGTGACACTAAAAATCACAAGCGATTTTTAATTTAATTCGTTATTTTCGGAGATTCCCTGAGGATGAAGAGCATGTCGCTCTTCGAAACGCAAGGAGACATGGAGCCAATTACCCGGTTGAAAACCCGATAAACCTTTCTGCTGTTGATACGCCGGGAGAATCTAAGATCTTACCCCATAAATTATATTTACCAAGTCCTCGGGGAAGAATGGTAGGTAAGCGGAAGGAGGGGGTGGGAAGAGAATTGGATTTATGGACGAAATGAGAGACCTTATCGCGATTTAAAACGGGAAATTCAGTGTGGGATAGGGGAAAGATAGGGGTGATTCGCCAAATTCTTCATGAAAAATCTTATCCTTCCAATGGGCGGCCCTGACAAAGCTACTGGTGATTTGATGGAGGATTTATTTCTATTTATATGTTTCTGTTTATATTTTATGTGAACCAGTGAAGGATTTTGAGAAGTAAGCATCTCTCTCCGTTCTCCCCTCGGCTATTTGCGAATGTTTATGCCGCGGAGTCTTCTTGGTCGGTTCCTCGATGCGCTTCGATGTCTTTCGGGCGTCAGATCAACCAACGAATGTGCGAATGAATTATAGAGACCCTCTTGACTGACATCTCTCTCTTCATTTCGTTCCCAAGGTTGTAGCAATAGGATATAGGGGCGTCAAAGGGATTCAAATCTCCCCCGAGATGTTTGATAGGTACGGTCTGAAGTGCATCCCCTCAAAATTAACCCCCCCATAAAATGTCCCCTTTCTAAATTATCCGCCACCCCTATAAATATTTTTAACTGGGACGATGTTCGGGTTCGCTTCCAACTAGGGATGGACGGATCCAGGATTTTTTTCGGATCCGGATTCGGATCGGATCCTTGATTTTCGGAGCCGGATCTTTCGGATTGGATATTTTCGGATCCAAATGCATTTTCAAATTCCCGACGCTGAGATTCCCCCGATAATTGTTCAATCTCTTGGGAAGAGTCACACTATGTGCCAGTCGTATTTTACCTTTTTTATTTTCCCCGGCTGAAATTCTTCTACGTAACCTCTGCGAGAGCTTTCAAACAAAACGGTTCATGAGTCGGACAAGAATCGCATGTGACGGCGCATTCGAAGATCGGAAGAAGAATCGGAACTCTTTCCACCCTTATTGGGCGTTGTATTCACTGAAGCTATTACTTAAAATTTCGGATCCATATCCGATGTCTTCCGCGAATTTGGATCCGATGTATCCGATGAAGGGCAATATCTGCGGATATTTGGATCCGAGGTATCCGATCCGACCATCCGTACTTCCAACCCACCATCATTTAAAATAATTGCATTTTGCATTGGCGTTCATAGTAAAAGAAAATCCAAAGTTTTTCAATCCGTAAAACCCTGCGGACCTTTCAGGTGAAAATAAAATCGAGTTTGAACCACCCACCCGCGCCCTTCAAAATTCTCCCTATCAGTAGTAGCTCTTGTCTCAGGGCCTTGTCGATGGACAAATTCAAAGGTGCAGCTGTAAAAGGGTTAAATTTATACGATGACATCATAAAGTATATTTATGAAATATTAGACATCAGGTTTAGATAGTGATTTATTGTTTTACATTGTTATATTGCCGTGGAATCCCAGAGGGACAAATTGGTCACACACCAATTCTTCCTTCAATTTCAAATAATCTGAAACATCAAAATGTCATGCTTACATACTTATTACATTTTAGAAAACCATAAGGAATGCAAAATAAATTTTATAATCGCATAAAATATACCTATGAAATCCAAAAAATGAAAGAAAAACACTCTTAAGTAGACGATCTTCAACGTGGTTTGCTTCGACTTTTTCCTATCGAAGTCGGAGTTTTATCTTACCTCGCTTGGTATTAACTTTTATTACTGTCGGCAGCTACGAACTTGCCGATAACATCATAATGGGCAATGGTGGAATAACTCACTTAGCTTCTGAGGCAAAATGATTCTGCAGGTATGTGCCGAATTCAGCAAACCTTACGTTAAAGGATTGAGGATATTTTACCATTAAAAGGGTATTATGAAGGGCTGCAAACTTATGTAAATGCATAAAATTCTTATGGAGTTGTGTTTCATTCTCATGGCGCTGTTATGCAACGAACACCGTGCTAAGTTCAGTAGAGTTTTCAATCTTATTAATTTACAACATATGAGACGTTTCCTCTTATTCTCAGCTTATTTATCCCTTTTAACTTCAGTTCTCTTTTTTCATTCTTAATTTGGCTATGGTATCCTTTTTTAAATATTTAGTAAAATAAAACTAATTGCACGAGTGATAATAGTTTTTTTTTCAAATTTACCCTTTTGAGCCTACATTTCACTCTCCTAATATCGAATGAAAATCTCTCTTTTCTATTTAAGCCACTTGGGAATGTTAGATTGTGGGTTTTACTTATATTTTCCCCAAGACTCAAAGCATTTCACATTTATTTCACCAGTCTGGATAACGCATGGAATAATATTAATTAGAAATATTTGAGTATCAGTAGTCACATGTCATGCGTTGAAAATCGTAGCCAAACAAAATCGGTGGCTATTGCGAAAGTGACCATGGTCCAAAAACGGTAAAAGTCAAAGATTTCTTTTTTTTTAACCAAGCGTAAATAATTATTTGTTTTTATCAGTTGTGTATGCGACCCGGCTCTGAGATACAGACACCCAAACATGACCAATTTCTCAAAATCACACGCAATCTTATTTTTCTTCCAAAATCTTGGAATCTGGACAGTTGGTCTTGCAGTGGCATGACATTTATGGAATAAAAAAACGCAAACTTCCCTTGACCTGCTGCTTTGCCTATATAATCTATTACTCTGAATGATTTTGGCTCACATCTGTCTGGTTTTGCTATGGAAAATGGCGTACTCGGTTATAACATTAAGTAGACTTTATCTTTCGTTTAAGAAATATGAGACACGACAAATTAACAACAAAGTGTACAGTAGAAATTTTTACAGAATAATAAGCAGGAATCCGGGAAAAAGTTTCCGTCCGTGGAAATTAGAGCGATTTTTTGCTCGCGCGGTAAGTCTGAGCTATGCAATGCGGGACTCTCTAACTGCGATGGATTTTTCCAAATTTTGAAAATTAAATCTTGAAAATCGTCATTTAAGCCACGGAACGCGGTCGGTAGTGACCTTAAACACTATACTGAGGATAATAGTGTGACAATGGATCGATGGATGGACAGATAACTTGTACTACGCGTCGGAAAAGTTTTTTCTTTGAGAATCTAAAGTGTATTCTTCTTCTTGTTTTCGCTCTTGCTCCATTGAAGCATGTATTTTTCCCCTATACTGTCTCATCACTTCATAGTCCCTCTTTTCGCATCAAATCTTAACGACGCCACTGTACCCTTTTTTCTCATCTTCCTAGAGTTCTCCCTTCGTTACATCTGCTCCCTTTCATAAACCCACTCCTCGCTCTTCCGTTTCGGATTTGTTTTCTCCTTTCTCTGGTGTACTCCATATATCATTTTGTCTGTTCTATTCTTGTTCTCTCCGTAACAAAGAGTTCACACATCGCTCTGTTGCCTCGTGGAAATCGTGCATCAAGTTATGATTTTACTGAGGTGGAACGTAGTGGTCTAGGTTGATAAGAGGCATGGTTACTGTCAAAAGATGCCTAGTTCAATTCCCAGATGAAGCTATTGGATATTCACAATGAAACTCATTCATAAAAAAATTTACAGGCCTGTTTTAAGTTTTAAACGATTATAAGTTAAAAAAGAGGTATGATTCTGCCGGTCGAGATGTATTGAAACGTCCTCTTATTGAGTTATCCACCGGTACCCGGGAGAACGTAAATTCCTTGACGGAAAAATTATACGCCTTGACGAGTACTCACGCTGGTATCCTCTGGAATGTGAGACTTAGGGCTTTATATTTTTCTCAAGAGTTGAAGCAGTACACATTTATTATGCCGCACTGGATAATTTGTGAGAGAAGATTTCATTAGAGTTATTTATGTGGCGGTAGTCACCTGTGAAGCATTGAAAATAAAGGCAGCAATTAAATTCTTAAATAAATTAAGATGATAACGGCAAAGTAATATTTGTGCCATTCCACACTAGTACTATGCCACTCACGAGTAATTTAGTACATTAGAGACTGCAGAATCTACAATGGAGCCAACAGAAGCAATGGAGGAAGTTCTCCAAAAAGTCGGCGCATGGGGTAAACTGTTTATTAGACTTGGAAGCGGTAGAGGGTGCGAATGGACTTTCGTCTCGTGGTGCTGTAGTTCCGATATTCGCCATAAAGAAAGTATGTTGGGTAAACACACTTGGAAGGGAGAAAATATAGGGAGAAGAAAGATACGCAATTGATAGGATTGAAAAACGGTAGAACAGAAGAAAAAATAGAAAATGAGGAATTTGTATGTTACTGATTTGCTAGCTTCCATTTCATCCTATCTTAACCTACGGAGTACCTTCGATGCTAACGGCTTATTTTTTATAAGACGCATAACTAATTACATTGCCTAACTATCATTTATTGTCAATTATTTCGATATTTTTGTGCTGATTGTTACATAGAATGATATTCAGAGTAACATATCAGATTGGGGAATGGGTATTAAAATTGCTATTAAAATGGCTATATGGCTATATATGGCTTTTAAAATGGGATATTAAAATGTTAAAAACATAATCACAAAAAATAATTAATGCGAAGTGGAAATACAGCGAGAGGTGCAAAAATTTGAAAGCAATATCGCGAAGAAAAATTCATTACCTTGATCTACACTGGACCTGAGATCTCCCGATATAAGAGTTTTCCAAGTTTCATCCAACAGGTGAATGATAAATAAAACCGTAAAATGGTTATCTAATCTCCTATTTCATTCGTAGCCAATGATCTCTCTATGGTTGAAATATTAGCGACTACATTATCGGTTATCAAGTTGCTTTTATAATGACATTTTACAGGCAGTATAAATGGAACCGTCTTCATATTGACTTGATGATTCTTGGAAACAGTTTTTAGCCCTGTCTTACTGCAATCCTATGTTTTTTGAGACAGAATACGCGCTAAGAAATTTGAGCTGTTGCGACAGAGTGTTTTCCTGGAAAAGTATGATTCTAAGGAGAAATTTAGCATTAGTGGGACAGAGTGAGAAATATACCGTTTGGTGGAGAACGGAGAGAATTTATTCGTAAGGCATAGCTTACCTTGACATTGAAGAAAAAAAATATTTGCATCAGGAAACTATTAGTGAAAAAGGGAAATAATGTTCTGTGCATAAGTCACCATTGTCTATCAAAAATTATTCATGCGTACATTTACTAAAATTTTCTCTTTGTTATGATCCCGTTTAATAATGAAAGTTTTATACTCGTTAAAAATTTATCTTACCCGTTATTTCTAACTATCCGGAATATTCTATTAAACTCTGAGTTTACTTATACGTTTCATTAAATACTCAGTAATAGCTCACCTGTTTCGTATTTGTTCATTTTTCCAACGATGATATTTTTACCGTAACCTTGGTCACTCAAAATTGCCGAATCCCTTGCAAAACCCCTCATGTCATGCCAACGTATGCACATAACCGATTTTGGAACACATGGCTGGACTATTGTGAGAGAGTGGTTGGACTTTGATAGCTAAAAGAAATGTATTTTGCAACTCCTTTTCAACTCCCGTGAATCGCGATGACTGGGCCAACGAAAAATAAGATCTCGTAAATCAGAGAGACATTTCTCAACCTACCGGCGCCGAGTCCTATTCATCTTTCTTGGATGAGCACCAGAGCGGCTAAATGAAATTAGGGTTTGCTTTTTTAATGGGCAGTCAAGGATCATTCTCCCCTTTTTTGCTCATGAAAAGAATATATTTCCTTTGCCCTGGGTTACAAGATATTTGATTTTAATGGTTACAACTACAAAGAACAAGCTCAGGCTTGCGTAGTAAATGCAGAGGTTTTATTTTCGCGCATTGTTGTATGAACATAAATTTATCCGCGCGATGTTTCGCCAGCGATTCAGCTGATTACTTTTCTAGATTTGCATTCGTAAAAGTGGTGGCATTGCCCCTTTCAAAGGGAGTTAAATTTAAAGTTAAAGCTCTTGAGATTTACGAGAAAATTCCAGCAATCCCTCTCACCTCTCATAAATGGATCCTCATAACCCATAATTCATAAAAAAGCTAGCGTTTAATATGAAGGACTGGATGGTATCCTCACGAAGAATATTTATAAGACACTAAAATAAAAGACGGAACGTGACATACGAAATTGAAAAAAATATCGATATAAAAAATATCTTCTAGTTCAGCCAATTTTAGCATTGAACTATTTTTAGCCAAAATCATTGTTTGAATTACTCAAAGGCTCAAGTTTAAATTAGCCACAAACTCGGGGGGAAAATGAATTCAAAAAGTGGGCTTAGAAAAGGAATTAACACTCACTTATGTATATAGCCCATTGGAGGAATGAGTAATTTAATTCGGTCAAACTGTAGTTTTGCCTGAAGTTTTTTCTGGGAGTATTGAATTCTTCCTTCGATAAGTTGTTTGGGTCAATCTCAGGATTTAAAACTCAGTTTTGTGACGCAGACTCGCTAAACATTGATATTAAGGTTTTTTTGTCTATGAGTAGGAATCTTTCGACCTTCAGCAAATATTTTCTGAGTTCAAAATTAATTTACATGAAGTTTCTTTATCCTCAAGGCTTTTATAACTTACAAATAGTTTTGAAAATCCAAAGTTTTTTAGTTAAATTTGCTAAATAGTTGACGGCATGGAAAGAATTGAAAAATTTTCCCGGAAAACAATTATCTAATGCTGAAAGCTCAACCGACATAGTTTTTTTTAATTAATAAGGGAATACGTTTTCGCGGGGGGCGGGGGGCACATACGATGCCCATTTTAAATGGCGGTGGAGTCGCACGTTTTATCGGATAAAAATTACTATATGGATTACGTTGAAGGAAATTTTATTTTATTTTGAATTGGCAAGGTTGGTGTGAAAAATTGATGGATTACGAGTTGTAAACAGAAACCAGAATATAAAAATAGTTTTATTTCGCATTTAATTCAATTTTTTGTCACAAAATGTTGTCAGCAAATCCCGGATTCAGATTAAATGGACCAAAAAACGCAATTTAAGGAAGGAATCAAAACTACCCCAACCTATCAAGATCCTCTTTCACAACTTTGAGGATTCAGGCGATACTAAAAGGATTCGATGTTTTCCTGCTTCTGATTCACCATACTTATCCCGCCATGCCTTTTGTTGGATAAAAATGTTAAGAAATGTTGAAGGGAGGCGATGAATGTATGCTATGGTTTTCCACTTATTACTGAAGGTCTCTCGGGGTTCACACCGGGACTCTGATAATGATTTCCGGAATTACTTCGCGTTGTTTGATTTGTGATGACGACATTTTGATGTCAGAAAACTTCCGATATGTTTACCAGCGAAACGTTCGTCATCAGAAATCAAACAACTCGGTGGAATCTTGGAAACCATGATCACCGTCTACCACTCATTGCAGAAGCCCTCGCAAGAACTTAGGCACTTCATTTCTACTTACAAAAAGGTGTGGATAGTATGATTTGATGCTTTCCTCTGGAATCGATAAGATGAAACTTTTTGGGAATTGCGACCATTTCAAGCTCTCTATTTTCGCCGACGTTTCATTGGAATACTTCATCATCGATTTAAGGGCTGATTGATGCCGATTTCTGAATACCGATATCGAGTGTCCACCACCCCCAACTTAAAAGCCACTTGAACACTCGTTTTCATCATCCCTGAGGACGGAGAAATGTAACTTAGGGAGAAATGTAGAGCCCGACTCAGTCAAAATCCCTAGAAACATTAATCAAAGTGATACTGAAAGCAGTGATGAAGAAATAATATTTGTTAAGCGGGAAAGAGGAGCGACGTAGCACAGTTCATGGATATGACATTGAAGAGAGGCAGACTGAATGTTTTACTCAAGTGAGAAGTTCTTCCCAACAGTGAACGCATTCTGGTTTATTTATTTAACTATTTAATTCCATACCACCGAAAACAGCTCCATACGGCCTTTTACATAAGGTTAATTAACATGTTAACAGTTAAACGTACACAAAACACAATGCCCTGGATAGGGCTAAGCCTGGCTGGATAGGGTAACTGGCGGGACTCGAACCCGCGACCTCCTGTTTGGCAGGCAAGAACTTTATTCCGCCGCCACCGATGCCGGCGATTGGTATTGTTTGGTATAGTTTGGGGTTGATATTGGCTATTCGTCGACAGGGCTAACCTAACACAATCTGTACATTATTTAGCCATAGGTAAAATTCCTATTTTCACGAATTTAAGATTTTTTCCCCCCTCTGGTAGCCATTGATAAGAATTTTCGTGTCACGGAAGCTGCGACTGGACTCCTGATTCAGCTAACCAGTCACTAATTTCCTAATGCAAGGGTAAACAACGAGGTATACGCTGTGATATAGCCTCCAACTTTATATCTATTCTCGAGGGTACTCATAAACTGAAGTACTAAAATTTGAATAATTCCATTGTATCATTGGTTGTTCAAAATTAAATTATTCCCAATGCGTTATTTAATTCTGTTCTCATTTAACCTTTTTCCATTTGGAAAGTTCAAAATGTGGAGTTCTTAGCTTCTTGGAAATACGGTGGTTTCGAGTGAGACTTCTGGTCTCATAATCATATCTGATTCTCCTCCCTCTTCGCCTTGCGCCTACTTTGTTTAGACCCGTTAACGCGTGGTTCCCATGACCACCTTCGCCGTGACCTCTCGCGCCTCCTACCGAATTTTTTTCTCTCTCTCCGTCTCCATTTTCCTTTTTCTTAAATTCCTCCGATACAGTTTTCGTTGGGATGAAACTACATGTTATATTTATACGACATCTTCCATATCGACCTCCTTAATTTTATATCCACTGAAAATGTTGAGTTTAGGTTGTCAGTTTGGGTTATTACAAAGTAATTCTTTGTCAACGTTTCGGAATGTTATGAATTCCATCTTCAGGGGTACATAGAAAGATTCATATGAGGGTATAACTTCATCTCATAGCTTATTTAACAAAACTGATATAATTTTAAGAGGGAGTAATACCTTTGAACGAGGATCGGTTTAAGCGGTAAGGAAAATACGCGGCCGCGTTGGGCGCCCAACAAATGTGGGCGCCTTATTACTCACTCCAATGATGAGAACTAATCCTACTACCTCTCAGGTTATTTTTGAGAGGGGAGAATTTTTATTCGCTTGTACTAGAAAAATGTCCACAACCGGCCCTGCTCAAAACATTATTCCTCTTAGGGCCGGTTTTATAATGTCTGGTTAAACTGGAGTTTAAGCTAAGCGTCGGTTAAGTCCCAAAATTCTGTTTTATAATCGATGGTTAAGTCAAATCTGAGCGTTAAAGTGGTAGTCAAGCTAAACCATGGATTTCCCTTGGGTAAAAGGTTAACGTGAAGTTTAAATTGTTGAAAATGGCGGATGTTTTGAAATGCTGAAGTACCCTGCGATAATATACGGAAGAAATAATCGACCAAGCGCAGCATCCTCCGTTTTTATCCGTATCTACGATATCAGCAATCAATTTCCAATATTTTTAGCACCATACTAGCAATTTAATAAGTGAAATATTTCCATAAGACCGGTGATATATCCGGAACGGACCACTGTTTTCATGCTATTCGACGTATTCTACGGAATACGCTACGAAATCCTTACAAACATCTCAAGTTTGATAATAATCATCATCCAATAAATAATATTGTCTATTCTATGGACTGCAGTCGGAGATCGTGTGCCAAACCCCTGAAAATGTTGAAGTTATGCAATATTTGTGCCGGTGTAGGAGTTTGTTATGATTTGTGCCAGCCAAGTGAGTTGATGAAAAATATTAGAATTACATATCGGAGAGAAAGAAGGAGGTGTAACAGGAGTGTAGGTATAGAAATCTGTTATTACCTGGTTTTGCTGACTTCATCAACGAATTTAAAATGTGTCGGTGTTTACAAAGACAGTTTGAATTAGAAGAACAGCAAAGTTTCGTATTTGGCAATCGAAAGAGAGAAAAAGATCGTACTTACTGATTGCATTCTGATTTACTAGCATTTGATGTCACTATAGAATTTATAATTAATTGTGAGTATATATGTTATGAGGTGAAAGTATTTTCGTATTTCCTTTTCCAAAAGATATGTTTGTCAAAGTACTACAAAAAAAAATTGTAGGTAAGTCCATTAACAATATCTGGTGTACGGCTTGGTATTTCTTGGAGATAAATATGTAGGAATAAGTGAGGCAAGTGAAAGATTGCGTGAAAAAGAAAGGATTTTGCACGTTTCGTACGTAATGTATACAAGATACTGTTTGAGTTTTCTTTGGAAGCTGAGAAAGGCAAATTGATGCAACCAATACAGCTTTTGTGGGTAAAAAAGTAAGAATGACTGATTTGCTCATAAGATGGTATGACATATTAATGAATTTGTGAGGCAAATGAGCCTTTAGAATGTGGAAGTATACTAATTATTGTACTTTTTGTGACTAAGTAATGACCTCTCATTATTTTGATAGAAAAAGATTTGGAAAGGCACCGTAAGCAAGAGAAGTCTTCTCGTCTCCGAGTGTTCTAATGTGTAGCCTTCAACGGAAAAAATTGCGACTTTATTGCCTAAGTGCTGTTCGTAGCCAAACACAGGTTATGTACTATTAAAACCTCCTAGCAAATTATCTACCATCAAAAGTAGCTTCAGAGCTATAGAATCAGTGGTGCATCTACCATCAAAAGTTGTTTCAGAGCCATAGAATCAGTGGTGCCCATCTAGAACCTCATGTTAAAATATAAGAGTGCCAATTTGGTTACCAATACTTATCTTATTTCAGGTTTGAATATTTTAATATAGTGAAAGTTAACAATTCGATACTTTATCCTGAAAAAGTTTGGTTTTATTCCACACATTTGAGCCTTAATTCAAGGAGAGAATTTGGACCCTTGCACCTGAAGACTCATGGAACATCAAAGCCAGATTAATCAAAGAAATATTATTTTAAGGTTCTTAAGCATTGCCTGCTAAGGGAATATATTTATTGAGGTTCTCAAGCATTGTCTGCTAAGGGAATGTTAGAATGAACAATCAGAGTCAGTTGTATTTCTTACAACATTGAGCCAGCTGGGCTACTCTTGCTTGCTATTGGGGAAAGCTGTTGTCTGTGTACATATGTATTTGCTCATGAGGTTGAATTTACAGGAAATGACTGCATTCACCACCATTCCATTCGTTATTTTCCATGCTTATCAGTGACTACTGAAATTTTTTCATCGATAAGCTCTTTCAAAGTATCTTGTATGATGTTGGGCTAGATAAGGTGGAAGTTCTTCATATTAGTAATATTAGACGTTGCAGTATTTCCACTGAGTTTTATTATAATAAAATCAGTGGAAATATTGCAATGTCTAATTTTACTAATAACTCTTTCAAAGCCTTAAGTGGGATCCTTGGTATGGTTTCTTCATAAAATATTAACCCTTACTACTACTTGTCGACGTTTAACTAACTAATATGTTTAATAAGTCTTCAAAGGATAAGTGAGGACATATTCCTATAACAGCCAATTTACATCACATATCTGGTACACTCATTAGTTTCTTGGGAGTTCAATCCCATATGTAGCTTTTATTAATTTTTTCATGCTCCATCCATTGAACTGTCACTAATGAGTACATACGTTCAAAAAATCAATTAGGTATAATATCATCAACACTTATAATAATGCATGACTAAATATCTCATTCCAATACTTACTGTTAGAAGTGATCTACTCATTAAGGTTGAGGTAGTTCTTTGTAACATACATGGTTATTCCATTTATTCCAGAACCATTGTCTCCCTGCCCTTGCTTGTTACTCAAAATCCTTACCTTAATCACTGTTGTCAGCATTTCAAGCTTGATATACACTTCATCTACATCATTTATATCTAATTCATCTCCTGCAAAAATTCCCTCACCTCACTTATCAGGTCTAGCAATTCCTACTTCCTTTTCCTCTGTCAATATTATCTATACATTCCTGTGTACCTCTATTCTTATCCTCCTTCTGGGTCAAAAATACCAGTTCCATGGCAAACCTTACTCCATGTATCTTAACCAGACTTCTATTTGCACTTTGGTACTATGATTTTCCCTTTAATTCTCCTCTTTTTATTTATTCCAAGGATTATCTCTGTCTCATCTATCTCGCTCCAATCTGCATCACTAGAGATATATTTTAACATGCATAGCTGCAACGTATGTAATGAGAAACAGTCTATGAGAATGTTCATGTCACAAAGGCAAATTTCTTAATAGATTTATGAAAGTGGAGTGGATGTAAGGGAAATTGCTTCTATAATCACTTCATAAATAGAACATGGTATGATAAAATTCTGTGGGGAAGTCGTATTATTGCATTTATGATAATGGAAGCACATACGTTAATTATAAGTGAGTGATGTCAGTGTGGTGATTTAGAGATTACTTGGTACAGCATTCAAAAGGATATCCCCCAGAAGTAGGTAGTAAAAAAATAACTTAATAACTTACTGTGGCGCCATGTAACAACATAATTCCATTGAAAACCCATATCCCAAAAAGACAGTTGCAATGAAGGAGTCATCATGATGGAATCCTTATGCTTTGCATTTGATACAAATAAATTCTTTAAATGCTATATAAATAACAGTATATTTGTACAGTGACGGATACATGGGGGGGGGGGGGTTCCAATTTGCTCCCCTTGGGTATCATCCACTTTACACTAGATAGAATGGTGGTTTATTTCCAACCTCCACTACAGCTGGAATTTTAACCTCACCTAGCCCAACCCCCTTGTCCCTATCCTGGATCCACTACTGTCTTTGTATAATTTAGTACTCTGCTAAATATTTAAAACATGTTCAATGAAAGCTTCATATTTTGTGGGCTGAGAATAAAAGAAAATATCTATCACATGTATAGTATAGTATTCATAAACACCACTGAGAGTTGAAATTTAATGATTTCATTCTGATTAGATATGTTTTTTGACAGATTTTTTATAAATTGAACCTAGCAACTTTAATATCTTTGCACCCCATCTCTTTTCCTTAAATCTTAAATACAATACAAGCCTTTGCTGTTGATTAGATATGAAGTTAGTTATGTTAGCACTTAAAACTTATTCTTACACAAGGTTTGCAAAAATAGTATTAACATAAAGAATAGATCCCCCATCCCAAGCTATGAGCCAAAAAGAGTTGCAATATTTGTTACAGATGCATATTTTTATAACAACATGCAGCCTACTTGTAAAGTATGAAAGGTTTGCTGCAAACTGTACATTTATTTAATAATTGGATAGCAGGAGCCCTTGAAGTAACTGTGGTAGGGTTATGCATAAGTCATTCAAACTTTATTCATTCTTCTCTAATTATAATTTTTGACTGTGAAGCTATGTTCATAATCAGTGATTTCTGAACATCCATTCAATTTAAAATGGCAATGAATACATTCTCAATGGCATTACCATAAAGACTCACAGTCATCCCTATTACAATATCAACTACACTATTGACAGCCAGTATCAAAATATGTTTCACTTCATACTTCAATGGTAAGGGCTACTTGGTGTCATGCAATAGATTTTGGTATCTCTAATGAAGAAATTTAAACTTAGTTCTGTCCCTTATTGAAAATTTATTTGCCAGAGATTATGGATTTCATGAAACATATTGCTTCTTAACAGTATATGTATATATATAATCATAAAAAAGATGAGATAATTTAAAGTTATGAAATATCTGCTGCTAGCTGACAATTATATGGCTCAATTCTTTTCGTGTCTGTAACACGAGTGGCACATGGCTGAATATACCTCCTCATTGTGAAAATTTTAATAAAACTGAAAATGCTCTATAAAAACACAAAAATCATCAAAGGAATTACCATGAATTGATCATAACAATGACATCATTGTGACAGAAGCCTCGTTATCGTTTTAATGAACACTGATGAATTTTTCTATTAGACGGTGGTTGGTTATAAATTCTGTTATTTTTAAATTATGGCCATGGTGAGTACTTTGAAAACGGGAAAGGCTTTGATTATTCACAACTTGCAGGCTGTTCCTAATTCCGTAGGGAACGCAGAGATGATAATAAATTAGCGTAGGGGCCATACTAACGCTAAGAAGATATATCTTACTGCAAAAGTATGATTAAAATTTATCGTCATTATGATTAAATTGTAGCCTCAAAATGTTCCTAAAATCGCTCTGGTGGCGTACTCAATAGAAAACCATTTCAATTGGTTTCACAATACAAATGAGAATCTTCGTTCTCGAATAATAAGCACAAACAAGGTTAATCTACCACTATTTCTTGCAAAGGGACTCCACCTTGATTCAATCCATTAACAAATTGTAATTCATTATCTCCGTGTAATTTATGGTTTTCACAATTAACACTTGTACATGCCAAATATTCACAGATCGAGGCGAGTATTTTTATTTTAACGACACACTGATGATTGACCATAAGATCGTCAACGATTAAAACCGAAAATATTGGCGTCATCTTCGTTTTCAAAGCTAACCATCGCTTCAAAACAAACGTAAACAATTCTTTCACCACTCTCCAACTCGATTTTTTTCAATTTTGACTTTCGTCTGTTTCACTTTTCGCGATCAATTGTTGGTATGAGAATTACAGTAGCTGCGCTTTCCTCTCGTTAAAGTTCCCATCAGCCAACCGGCGGTAGGATTTGCTTTATAAAACACAACCTCTCGTTAAACTCCACGTTACCGTAATCTCCACGTCAACTTAACGTGAGGTTTAACCAGACATTATAAAACCGGCCCTTAGAGTTGTAAAGGTTTGCTTACATGTTTATTATTTCATTTTCTATAATGGAAAGGTTTAACACAAATGTTTCACGCCTGGAATTATCAGTTATTCCTGAGAATATGTTACAGGAGTACATTCCTCGTTATTTCTACTTCATATTTGAATGAATTCTCCAACACTAAGAGATAGTCAGTGGATTAAAGGTAATGACAGAACTTTAAAAAAATTTAATTATGTCTCTAGGAAACATGGAAAGAGACTTGAATGATTTTACGTTTGTATTAGAGCGGCGGATAAAAAGTTAACGCAAAGCTCATTGGCATCTGAATGCTGTCAGCTCTGAGACTACGTGAAGACGTCTGCCTTTCCAAATTATATCCACGTTATATCCTCACCCGACCGGAAATTCTAAAACTACGTACCCCCTTTTTGCGGAGAAATTCAACTGTATACGTCTCAGTATGACAACGCGTGGAAGTCCCCACTACGAATTCTACCACAATTTTATTTTTCGAATGATGCTTTCGTTCGCACCTCACCTAGAATGGTATGTATCCTCATTGCGGAATCTGTGAACGCAGCCGTATATTGGGCGTATATACTTCTTGAGCGCACATTTTTGCGGTAGTATAGTAGTTGAAGTATCAAGAAATGGATTAGAGGTTCTTGGGATCAAATCTTGGCGATCTTGATGGGATTCTGCACATAATATGGACTGTTATTCTGATCATAAAATCTTCTCAGAACATATCATGAGGTTCAGAATATGACACATAACCATTGAAAAGCTAAGAAATATACTGCATGTTTATATTTAGCTATCTTTCATATCCATTTGGGCAGTTGACGGTAATTTGAGTACTGGCGATAAATATCGCCTGCACTCCATTCCTTCTCAATCATATTCAAGTAATACCACAGCTGGCCGCATTTACGCGCCCTACGCGCCAATGAGGTTTGGATCAATTTTCCTGCCGCTGTAATATGAGTTTATTTACAACGTTTTATTAGTTGTGATGAAAATTTAGTTTGGCAGAACAAAATCATTCCATGAAATGAACAGTGTGAGGCGAGATGTTGTGGAACATAATGATGTATATTGAAATATGCAATGTATGTAGTAGATATATGTCCACTTTTATATTGAATTGTTCAACTAGTTTTCATTCGTTCTTGCGTCGTATTCGAAACAAGTTGTATGAGTAAAAATTAAAGTGAACATATACTGTATCTTTTGCGTATTTCATGTTGAATCATTTCAAACATTGGCCGCCTTTTTAACTAAGCGCTTTTTTTCAGGGAATCGAGGGAAACAGCGGAGGTAACTTTAGGTGTTTGCACTTTCCTAATCCCTTTTTGGCTTCTTCCTTTTAATTTGGCATGCCAGTATCGAAATACTGATGTTATGGAACCATTCTTATTAAGAATATTTTTCCCCTATCGATTAGTGTAACAAACACTGTTTCCAATAAATGATGGTGCTTTGTATGTAGAAGCTTTTTTTATTCAATTCAAAACAAACCATTTAATGCATCGTAAAATAACGTTACACCTGGCTTCAGTGTAGCCGACTGAATATTTCGTCCAGCTGTGAGTTCGGTCCCTTTCATCCACATTCCCACATGTCAAAATCTTTTTTCGTTCCTTTGAAGACACCGACAGCTTATTCTCCCCCACCCATGGCTACTATTGTTTGTAAACTCGTCTCGATGTCTATCTCGTCCTATTTCTCCTACGCGGTTTTCGAACCACTCTTTTCTTTTGTAATATTTTTATGCTCTCAAATACTCGTTCGACTTCGTGCTTACCCAACGGACACGCCTTCAATAAATTCACTCACTTCGGCTTATCTTTTCTCTCCGAGTGAGTATAGCGAAGAGCGATTATTCGGGAATACAATGGCCGATGGTGGCAGCATTATCTGGTGGACTGGGGACTGGGCGCAGAATGCCTCATATGTTACGTGAGAGAAGGTTTATTTTTAAATAATTGAACAATGGCCATGATAATTGTAGTCAATGAACTTGTAAATTATTATGCAAAATTAAAAAAAAATCGTAAAAAAGCAACGTTTTTATCGCGAACTAAAGAGAATACTGGTAAATTTTTGTTCAATCAATTTTGCAATGAACATTGATGTAAACAAATTTGTTGCTATGACTCTCATCATACTCGTTCCTTTCAATGATCGCAGCGCTGCAGCTGCCGTCGGATTTTGGTGGCCTCTTTTTGCTTTAATATCCATATTTAGTTTTAAATTCTCTATTACCGAAATGCAGTTAAATTCATAGTAAACGTGGAAGAATATTGCATTGTCATCTGGATCTGAGATATCGTAAAAATGTCAGCTTGATTGCTATTCGGAATGTGGGTTAAAATTGAACTGCAAGATTTGACCCGGACAAGATGACAAACAACAAAGAGAGTTTATGAAAACGTTATAAAATACAGTTATTGACCTGCTGACTTTGACTGAAGCCTTAAATCGTTGAAGGTGACGATATATCGGCCCCTTTTTTAATCCGATGTTAAAATGTTTCTTTATTATATTTTGAGTTAATTTCTCGTTTATCCTGGAGATTGCATAAATGTTTTTCTCTCCTGAGGAAATGACATTACTTCTACAGTATTTAGCGTTCTATATAAAGAGAATTTTTCCAAACGCCTGACGCGTTCTTGAGTCAGGCTTGATATTTCTGGGAGTGAAAACGGAAATTTCCGTCAGAGCTTAAAGGTGCGAAATTATTGAATTCTGATCAAGTGATTAATTGGCATCGGTGTAATGGATAGGTCGCAAGCTGGAGTACCTCCCGGGGGATATGTGCTCCAGACAGATTAGGTTAATTCAATAGGAATCCTCATGAGTTTTAAGTTTTCGACCTTATCAGCGTACGTCTTGGCTATATCTAATGCTACACTTTTTGTAAGTCTGGGTGGGAAAGTGTGCACACAACGTTGATGTCTGCGGACGGTCCTTGAAAGTGCGCGCATAAAGACGTAACTTCTGTCTATAAAATGATATTTAAATCGAACTAAATATATGTGATAGCTTATTTCTTGGAAGTCATAGAATAAATTGTCGATAGCTTCAATCACAATCTTTACGAAAGTCGTCTAAAAATCACGAAAACCACCTGCGCTCAAAAGAGATCAATCACGCAATCTGTTTTCCAAAGCTTCGATTTTTTAGGCAATCATTGGAGATTTTATGTAAAACTCTGTTTGAGATCAGAAACTGCAGGAGAGCATTTAGTCCTTGGCCAAATAATATTTAGCTGGAAGTATGATTTTTCTCATTTTGCCATTGAAATTATTAATGTCTCGAGATGAATGCATAGATATATTCTCATATGGTGTTTCAAATTGTCACTCATATGGTGTCAAATTTCATTCTTTTTTAACATACAAGTTTCAGGGTCCCTTAAAATATTTAAAGCCTTGATGAAACGAGAAAACTCCAAAAATATAAATTAAGGCTTTTAACATGTGGCACAGGAAGCTCAAGTTATTTTGCTATAAAGTTATAAAGCTAATTGGGATGAAATTTTCGGAAAATTGTCAATCCCTATGCAAGAAATCGAACGCGTTTCATAAAAATATTAATGAATGCGGTGGAGGAAATGCATGATGTAATTATATCGGCGGTTTTCATTCATATAATTTTTTGTTTTCGTTATGTAATCGTTAGTGACACGTTGATGTAAGCTTTTTTTCCAGCCTGAATCCGTATTTTATCTATCTCGACGCCGATTTATGATATTTCTAGAGCGGAGATGGTAGCATCCTTACAATATCCTTCGGAGGAATCGGAAACCACCGCTCTAAAAATAGATCGCTCGTGTTTCTGTTCGGAATTCTCCGGATAAATATCAGTCGGTCGCGTGTCTGGCCGTTGCGCAAGTCGCTCCGTCTTTTTTTTAAGTTTTTTTTTACTCCCATCCTCAGTGGTTGGGGGTGAGAATCCAAATAAGCTATGCATTGGCAGCTTGTTCGTATTGGTAGGATTAAGATTACTTTTTCGGACTCATGGAGGAAGAAAGTATGAATGACTTCATTAAAGCATGAGGCATGATAAAAGAAGTGTTTGATAAATATTTCTTCGACGTTATTTTATTAATACTTTGTAATTATACTTTCCGCATTTCATAGACAGACTATATGCGTGTAGATGAGTTAAATTATTACTATCATTAAAAGTTATTTCCATGAGAGTAGCCTTATATCAATCTTAACTTTTGTATTTTATGATTTTGAAATTACATTTCTTTTTCCACGTGAAATTTCCTTATTAGAACAAGAAGATTTGGTCATCATCCAGCTTTTCAAATTGCAGTCCACAGGTATTTGGTGATGGTCTACGTTAATTGTACGATGGTCTACGATAATGAATGTAGAAATTTTTTTCCGGGGAGGGTGTACTAAAAATTTTAGAAACCTCACTAACTGGATTATTTTTGCAATTAATCTCCTTTGTTTATAAACATCTTTGAATTTTGTCCAGCAAACTTTGTAGGTCTGCAGAAAATTTTCTTTCTCCAATGAAAATACAATTATAAGGTCGGTGAAACTACGAGTATTCTCGAAATGACCTCTCCATTTAACTTGTTGCTCACCCGCAGAGCTCATGTTAACTTATGTTTCATGTTGCTTGGATGACAAAGAGCCAGTGGCTTTTCAATGAAGGCTTGAAAAGAATCCAGGGACCTAAATTGTGAAAGTATTATTATATATAAACCCTCAGTTCTATATTATTTGTCATATGCGAATGGCAATTTTTGGAGGAAATGGTGTAAGGTGTTTGCGTTTGTTATTTCCGACATTTTTGGCCGATGATAATCCCAGGGGGAAAACATTTAATTCTCCGGAGGATGCAATGGTGATAATGATTGTGGATGGAAAAATGGTCTGCGCAGTGGCCCGAGAAACCGAAAGGTCCTTGATTTGATTTCCGGTCCAGGGGAGTTTTTTTTATCATCATCATCAACAGTGAGCAATTCGAAGATTGATTTGGTGCAGCTATCTTCTCTGTTCTCTAAAGAGCTAATCTGAGATTTGTTCTAGAGTTTTTGATGCTTCATCACCTGTTTCGTGTACCTCATCGGAGACCTACCTGCCGTTATTACTTAATGCTTGCCCTACGACGAATTTCGTCATAAGATCATCATGTATGAAGGACTTTATCTTTTTACAGTTTCCATAAGACATTTTTTCTCCTCCTACCCTCGTCAACACTCGATCCGTCGATCCTTTTCGTCTCCCGTAGCTTTCATTGGCACCAGGTTTCGAATGCTCTTACCCTCTTCTGAAGCCTTCGTCTTTGCATCACTGTCATATGTATGACATGGGTCCAGATATAAGTTGTTTCCTTGCTTATGTGCATTTATTCCATGCTATCAGCAAATGCTTATTTTGTATAATATCCTTTTTGTTTAAGATATTATATTCAGGGAAACTTCCGTCGTTTCAATTATTATAGATCTAATTGCCACGAAAGCGATTAATTTAGAACTACCCGATTCATATCAATACCTTTGATGGTTACTTGACATTCTCTCGCCGTGACGATTGAGAAGTCAACATTTTAAAATACCTTAAATAGATTATGTTACTTTCCCATCCATTAACGCTTAACTGGGATGGGATGTTAAACGTTGTGTGAGAGAGGAAGATGTGAAGTAAGCGGAGAAGGATAAGGATGGAATTATCTTTTATTGATTAAATGAAAGGGAATTAGCGTATTTTTTCGAATCAAAGATGGAAGTAGAATATGCTAAGGGGAATACGATAAGCTGCGGCAATGAGTAAAATGTAGCTGGTAAATTTACTGTGACTGGCGGGATATCTGACATTAATTCATATCTTTTGGTCATCCCGTTGTCATAATCTGATGTTCATGCACTCTGGGTGTACACTATTATCTTGCGCCCGTGAGCGTGACTGCTTAAAAAAATACTTATTTTATGCTTTTCTCATTGTATGAGTTGTCAGAGAAGAAGCATGCATTTCCTCTATCCTCTCCACTAGAATTTAAGGTACAATGCCCCCGCAGTAGCTTTGGAACGCGTTTCTTTCAATGTATCGCTTTCCATTGCTAGAGTTGCTTTGAAGAGAGAATTCATGAGAAGTAATTCCCCTGCTAAGGTGGTCTTGAGTGGCCATTAATGTGATTGCTTAAATTTCACCATTTTATCTCAATTTTTTATCGCACTTTCACGTGTCTTTCTTTGGAAGATTGATTGATAGTATAAATGCAGTCAGTTAAGCGATTATTTCCGGCGATAACTTTTTCGTCATTTTTCAAGGAGTGTCTCTACTTGGAAAAACATTTTATTATCTTGAAATCTATCCACTAAGCATGTTAGTAATGTATTAATCCCTCGGTTTATCTCTGATAAGGTAACATTTGTAGATGTTGGTGTTGGCTTTAGAGGCGCGTCAAAGGTACTCGTGTATGAATTATTATCCGTATTTATAATTTAAGCGCATGTCTTAAGGAGAAATGTCCTTCACTCAAATCTCTATGACCAGCAGACTTTCATGCTTATTTAATCAAGTTATTTTTGGTATTTGTTTCGCAAAACTCTTTGTATGATACATTATCAAATTCTAAATCATAGTAATGTGATGCGATAAGTAGTGACAAAGTACATACTGAAGTAATAATGAAAATTTTTCCCGTCCTTCTTAATATTTTTAGAGACATTAGAAGTGTATTTCATAGGTTTATGGCGTGACTTATTGAAATTATTGTATGATCACTAGGTGATATATATAAAACAATCATGAATTTATATATAATTTGAACGCTGGAATATGAATTTAAACTATTTGAGATGTTGTAGAAGTTATTCATGTTTATTCAAAATTGCTCCTCGGAAGTGTGTCATTTTTAAGGACTCACAATTAGTTTGGTTACGAATTTAAAGGTTCAAGAGAACTTACACGAAGAAATAAAATACATAATCTGCGTAGCATTTCAACTCTGCCGCACAAACGGCGGTGAAATTCACATAAATTGCCTCGATAAAAAGTCTCCTGGACCAGGAATCGAACCACGGACCTTCGGGGCTATTGCGCAGACCAATACACGTAGACGAATAAATAAATTTTTAAAAGAAAACTAATATTCACGTTATTATCCGAACACACCTCGTATAAAAAAGATGGAGATTGAGACCATTTTAGTACACGTCAGAGGTCCATGTGACATAAAATATGTTATTTCATTTCCATTTTAAACTCTTTCTAATGACAAATTTACGTTAACGTGCGTTTCCCGTACCATACAGGTAAGATAGACGCTGGTGAAGAAACGTTGCTAATAATTTGCTAGACATAGCTTTTGGTGCAAGTTTTTTAGTGTTGGTCTTGACCGGGGTTGACATTTTTCACAGGTCTATTTTCCCTTTTTGTAACCGTCTTCCTTCAGCCTTTAGCGGTGCCTCCTAGCATTTTCCGGCCAAATATTAATATTTACTCTTTCTTCCTTGGCAGACGAGGGCGAGTGTAGTTCAGGAAACGTTCACCATCCTCAAACTTAGATGGAAGAGACTGAACGAGCATTCGGTCAAACATTTTTCCGTAGGTGTTTTTCTTCGGTGTTTTTATACGCAAGTCGTTCATATCTGAAGAATATTTATCTGTTGTGGTATTCAGTGGCGTAACTATGGGGGTATGAGGGGATAGATCCCCCCCCAAATTCTCAGAGAAATTAAAAAAAACATTTAAAACTATTGTATATTTTTGACATATAATAACGGCATCTGCTTAAAGTTCAATTTTTAGTGCCAAAATTATGTCAAATATATTTCCATACATGTCATTATTCAAAAATTTTGTCTGGGGGAGGGGGGGAGGAGGGAAGCGCCACTCCAGGCTATCCCGTCCCCCAAAGGTATATTTCTAGTTACGACGCTGGTGCCATTATCTTTGCCAAATTGGCTTCATAGCTCGAAACATATAAAATTGGATAAATTCCTCGATTTTGTGAACAATTTATTCTTTATAGTTTACACATTTTTTCACGCCTTCACCAAAACAACGCAACCTATTGGTTTGATGCAGCTCTCCAATCAATTCTACTGTCTATCGGTTAATCTATCCGCATCTACGTATTTCTTCTCTTTCACGCCCTTCTTTACCTGTTCTATATATTTAGGTCGAGGTCTTCCTTTTCCGTTCTTGCCATCTGTGATCTCTCCACCTTACTACTATTTTTACTCAGATACTTTTCGAAGGAAATAATTACAATCTGTAAAACCGTCAACCATTCGCAAGCTTGTTTATTCCACAACTCAACAATCGGCAGGGCTCCGGGGTAATCTTTTAGAAATAAATTCCGTTTTACATAAACAGAAATTGACATAAAATATTAAATTGAATACATTACATTCCTCCCTCTTAACTTGAAAATAAACAAAACGCATTAATAATAAAGAAAGAGAAAAAACACACACACACAAAATACAATAACAAATTCAATCGTTTAATTTTTCTCTCCCTAACTGCTCATTCTGCAAACCTACTATTTGGTCAACATGACGCTTCCATATTATTTCATTACTTAATGTGTTTTGTTTATTTTCAAGTTAAGAGGGAGGAATGTAATGTATTCAATTTAATATTTTATGTTAATTTCTGTTTATGTAAAACGGAATTAACATAAAATATTAAATTGAATACATTACATCATCTACTTGTTCCTCGACAATATTCTTCATCAGGCCGCCATGTCTCAAGATATAGTCTATAAGGTTGTTCCATCTTCTTACCAAGGGCTTCATTAGGATTCTCTCCTACTCTTTCTACTTTGGTCGATCCATTTGTTCTTCACCGTTCTTCTGTAGCAACAGAAGTCATCCACCTGTACCAGTTTTTGTTTCCCGATTTTAATGTTAAGCTTGACTTCTTCTCTTCTGCTGCATAATTATATCTTTCTTTTGTGCTTATTTTCAGTAGCTATCTACTCATTAACTTTTCTCATATTAACCAGAATCTTTTTCAAATCCTTCTCTGTCATCCTCTTCAGACCAGGAACATAACTACAGTTATTTTTGGTCATGTTTACTGGCTGATTAGATGTCTAGAAACAGCATTGGCGATTTCTGTGAATCATGCTTCTCTCTTATTCTGTCGTTTGTCAGGAAGTACTGAACTAGTTGCAATAGCGATGTTTCACTTAGCTAAGCGGAAAAAAAATTCAAACGTATACGGCGCGCCGTACCGAAAAGGATATGACAGCTACGTATGTAGCATGCTAAACGTTTCGCCATGGATATTCACTCCTGAGGCCTATTCTTTGATTTCATTAATGGCTTTCTCGATGTAGATGTTGATTTTTAAGGATGAAATATCACAGCTTTGTCTCAATCCTTTCCTAATTCCCTCTTCCTCACCGTGGGATCCTAATCTTATTACTCCTTTTTACTTAATCTCCTACTTCTTTTCTGTAGAATAAACTATTTCATTAGACGCTAAGTATATCTATCTAATCACCTTAAAAAAAATTTTTCACGCCTTCGTTCTTCTGTTTTATTTTTTGCAATGCAGTCACATTTCAAGAATTTTTATCTTCGTTAATTCGTTACGTGGTGCAACGGTATTATTATTGACTTCTTTGTGATGCTGCATCCATTTATAGCCTTTTCTTGGACGAAGGGTCTTCTGTATGACTCTGAAGCTCAGTAATGCCCTTGCAATCTGAAGACTTTAGCTGGTTGCCGCTAAATGGCGATGAGCAATAAGTGCTAAGATATTTTTCCTCTTCCTAGCTGCCTTTCTTCTCTGTCATGCTGCGCGAATTGTTTGCTTGCTGTAGCTAATTCAAGAGCTAATTTCAAGGTTATGATGAAATGATATTTTTTTCTGTGATGAGAAATATATGCTAGTCATCTTAATTGAAAACATGGGATTTATCAATTTAAATCATAGTAAGCGCCGTTGTTTACGCCTTCGTATTATACAAATGTATTCGATTTCAAAATATCTTTCGTAACTTGTCGATTACGTCGAAACTGTCGTTTTGTATGGAGTCAGTGAAACGTTGACTATTGTGATTAGCTGGTTATTGAATATAAGTACTTTATTTATGCTATTTCATTTTGAAAAACGTAGGAATATATTAGGAAGAATTTTTTATCGATTTAATACGGAGACTCAAGTGTCGGCCTCCCATCTCGTGGGCCCGGGTTCAAATTGCGTCGGTCGAGGCGGCGGAGAAATTTAAGGGGCTGCCGTCTCCCTGCTCGATTGCTTCGTGGAGGAAATTTCAAGGACAGTAATTCGTCCACCGGATGGGACGCACGTCGTGGTCCCCTTGGCGCATTTCGTTAAGAGCATGTTAACGCCGACGCCGAGTTTCTTTCCATCCTTATCTTCCCCTGCCTTTTGGTGTAAATTACCTAAGATATTACTCGCATCCTCCAAATGCCGAGGTTGGAGTGGTTATTACCTTTTTCATTCATTCTATTTTCCTAAAGAGTGCCGGGAAGCGCTGTCGCGCTCCGTCTGTCTCTCGCAAAAGTCAATATTCATTTTATTTTATCATCCATTGTTTTGTTTGAATTATTACGGAACTCGTATTTTGTAAAAAAATTGTCGAAAATTATGTACGACAAAAATTCGCTTATAACGAATTTTTGGGGACCATCGTTCTATTTAGTTAGAAACGGGATTTCGTTTTACCCATGATAAAGGATTTTGCCCAATAAATTACAGGATTGCCGGCTAATAATCCGTAAATCATCTTTACTTAAGCAAAAACTCCGTAAGAATTAATCATCGTCCCACGCTTTACATGAAACGGCTGTAAAGGGAAGAATTTTATGTTCAACGGTAGGATGATGTGGTGATAGCCACACGTGAGAACAACTTATGATGAGGCAAGGAACGGTTAAGTAGTGAAGACGGCTTTAATTTCTTTATAGAAGAGGAAATAATTCCCCAAGGGACAAAAGAACAGTTCGCAACAGCGGGGAATCCTATCATCCGTGGTCGTTGCGTGCGGGTAAATTAACATATTTGAATGAAATAACACTAGATGTTGAAACCCGGGTCGTGCTATTTAAAATAAAGTGTGGAATAAAACAAAGTTATTTTTTTCATTCAATAATAAAACAATTCCACAAAATAACGCCTGAGACCGTGTCTTATATTAAATTAACATTGGCAATAATAGGAAAGTACAAGGGACCTTCACTTCGTTATATTCAGGATTTCGTTACATCCGTAATCGTTGCAAGCGAGATTTACTTAATCAAAAAGTGAAATCACATGTAAGTAATAAAGTGTTCCTAGAATTTCTGAATATTTGCATTCACTTGTACATCTGAAAAGAAAATTTCCTAAACCACTGCAAAATCAGCAAAACCGCCTCGATAAGTTTGGCCAAGTACTTACAAAATCGGTTGGCGCTCAAGGGGCTAATTACAGCATCAGATTTTTGCTTCCCTTTTTTCATTAAATGTTTTATAGTAAAAAAATTTTGGCATTGTTGAATATATTTTGGGTTGGTTGAATGCAGACAAGGCCATAATATGCAAATTGATAAATCGGTCGACTGTGAATTCCAGTTTGTGGGCGAGTACTCATGAGCCGAATAACCATTTTTTTTGCTGGAGGATTTTATCTTTTATCAGACGCTGCAGTTTGATGTTTCTCACAGATTCCATGGACATGGCATACTCTTATGAGCCAAGTTGTTGAACGCATTTACATTATATTTATAGATGCTGAAAATATAATGGACATAATGGTTTTACGACACAAGTGCTTTTGGAAAAGCACTTATGTCGTGAAGCCTTTGCAATTTAAAGCCGGTTGCATCAATCTATATTTCTCGATCGATTTTGCGCCGGACGTTATTGAATGACGTGGTGGAGAATGCAGCGTGGTTTTGGAGCCATGGTGACAATATCTGCGAGAGATAGGAGGTGTGTATTAATAGATAAGATTTAGGCATTAATACACTTTCTCTTGGGTATGCTGCACCAGTAGGTACTTGAGCGTTCTGCTACTTTCTCAGTGGTACTGATTGTGAGCATAAGTAATGGAAGTTTGACATGAAATACTTCTTTTTATTTATGAAACATGGAGACTGGGAATCATTGGCGTAATAGATTACCTATGTATTTGGGATAAGGGGATGTGTCAAGATCTTTATATATAAGGTTGGTTTTTATGATTTTAAATAAAGGAACCCCATGATATTTTATATGTTAATTAACGTGAAATAAAATAATTAAGAGATCACAATAGTATTGTAAGGGGAATACAATATTGATAACTGGAGAGTAGGAAGTACTACGTTAGCTCTTTGCGGAGGGCGAATTTTGATTACGGTATTTAATTACTTAAGACAAGGTAAGTAAGGTAATTATTTTCTCGGTCCTCCCCGACAACCCTATCTCTCTCTGTGGTTAACGAACTTAAGGGCGAAGGTTAAGGATTTAAAATGCCAAATATTTATGGATAACGAATTATTATGATAAATATATTCTACGCTAACTGTCATAAATAATGAGAATAAGTATCTAAAATTGAAGTACAGCAGAGTATTTTCAGCTGTGGAACAATTTTTTTTGCAATTTTTCCTTTTCAAAATGGAAATTCTAATTTTTAAGAAAACCTTCGTCTCTCGTGGCATAATTTCATGCATCATTGCTACAGTCTTATACGTAGCAACGATGTCATCGAGGAGCGACATCCATCGTTGCTACGGCTAAAGATCGTAACAACGTTGGATGGTTTTTTTATGGGCATGCCATCGCACTAAGAATTGACAAAAATATTATATGGCTCACATGTTTTGTAAATTTTATGTTTGATCCTGAAAAGACTCTGATGGAATAGGTACCAGTCGACGGTGTAAGAGGTGTTGTGGAACTGTAGAAAGTGTTTTAGTCGTGCTTAATTCGTTATTAGGTTCCAATTTTTCAGTTGACAATCTACATCTACATAGTTCCCTTCGAGCCACCTTTAGGGTGTTTGGCATGGAGTGACTAATCACCAGCATTCAAAAGATACCCCTAGTACGCACCGCATAGGTATCTAAGGTTATCATGGTTATATGCATAATGAAGTAAAAATCAGGCGTAGACATTCGTGCGTGAGGTTTGAGCTCTCAGCATTCCTGAATCTTTCCATGAAGCACGTGACTGTAGCACAATATACATTTTAAGGCAAGCTGAAAGGTGCCAACGGTTTGTAATTAAAATAAGTGCATCAGTGCTAAATTTGAATCAAACTAAGTATTTTCCGCGGAGAAATAAAGTTAAAGCAATACTTAGAAATTTTAAAGTAAGAAAAAACATGTAATCAGTCGTCCTAGCTTGTCCCGCGATTTATGTAATGAATTATGAAACTATTGCTATTCATGCTACTGTGACGTATTAAGGGGTGGCGACAGTCACTCTTGATATATATTGGAATTCAAGAGATGATAATATTAAAATGGTTCACCAATGGAATTTTTAATTTCACCAGCATAACAAACAATGGTTAAAAATAATTTATGAATATCAAAACCCACGTATCTACGCGTATCAGACCTCAAATGCATAATCGCTGAGAGGTAGAGCATACCATTAAGGCACCGCGGAATGAAGTGATCTACCCCTCCAAAGTATTGACCTTAATCCGCATCTGGACACAATTAACTTCATGAATTACGAAACCGTTGCTCTCTTTGTTACCTGAGGAATCGGAATCGACTTAGAATAGCAATAATCATTGTAATTGTTCGACTTTCGACGAACCGTTCGAAGTTCAACTTACAATTAGTTGAAGTGCTAAAAATGAAAATTTCACAGCTTATGTAATTAAATAATCCAATATGGTTTTATTGATCAATAGAGTGAATTTGTTCCACAAAACTGCCCTGAAATCTAAAATACCTCTGCAATAACATTTTCGAATAACCCTTTAAAAAAGCATCAGATTCTCTTTATTCTTCTGGGACCTTCATTGTATTTATTTTTTTATATATTTTTACACTATATTGTAAAAAAAACTACTAATGGAAACGTAGAATTTTACATCAGAATAAGAAAACTTTGATTCCCGTAATTCACCCAGCAAGACCGCCCCCTTTATCAACCCCGATTTCATATGAAGTAAGTGAGCGGCGAATCTCGTGTTCGCTCCGCGGCGAATATTTCACTCTTGGTGAGCACACGACTGCCCCTCCAACTTGGGTTATCGCATTTCCGGCTCTCTCTCGCTCTTTTTACCGCAGATCTTTTTCCGCCACGCCCTCCCTCCCCCCTCCCCATCCCTTCCCACTTTCCCCTCAAAAACGTACTCACAAAGAGAACACCTTATGACACTCGCGCCGTACATGAGCGGAGTTCCTCGCTCCAAAGAGTTCCACGTGCTGGCGTCAGATGGCTGACCTTACAAGACACGCTTCGACAGATCTCAAATAGCGGCTCTCTCTCGGCGGATCAAAACTGCTCTGTTCGAGCAGTTGGGCGGGTGAAGTCAAAGCGATGCATCAAACGTTAAAAATCTGATCACCCCCCAAGTCTTAAGTGATACCTAAGGCTGTTATCAAAGGGCACACTAGCTGGCAGTGGCGTAGCCAGGGGGTCCGGGCCCCTCCCAAAATATAAAGGCACAGTTATTTTACTTTATAAAAGAAAACAAATTGTTGAAAAATCATGAACTTGCAAAGTATATTTTTATCAAATGAAGTTTTTTCGATTGTGAAAAGTGCTAAAATTAGTTCAAAACCCATTACTTAGTACCCTATTTTACAAAAATTTGCACCCCTGGTTTTGGACCTCCCCCCGAATGAAATGCCTGGCTACGCCACTGCTAGCTGGATAAGTATGGTGAATCGGCCAACTATAGATATTTAAAAGATATATATTTGTAGCCCAGGGAAAACATCAAATCTAATCATCAACTTCAAATTATCGTTAGAAATTGAACGCCTAAGAGGGTATACATTAATTAAGTGAGACGTTTAGGGGGGGGGAGGGGTCAAGCCGATTCTCACACAATCTCAAGTGGGGGAAAGGGGGGGTCCTGGCAAGTATCGAAATATCAAATTTGGTAGAAAGCCGAGTTGAATTGAGCAAAACGTGTTTCTCTTTTAATAATAATGAAACGAATTTTTTAAATTAATCCAACGCGGTGAAGCATATATTAACGTATTTTAAACTGAAAATACGAATTTTGAACAATCTGACGTGAGATTAGATTGGGGGGGGGGGGGGGGGAGGCGATCGAGCCGAGAGAAATCTTACGGTATATCACCAATGGAGGAGAAGTATCCAAGAATCGCCAAAATCAGCTCACATAATTAATGAATCTAAGTTCTTGCGAAGGCTTCCGCGGCGAGTGGTATATGAAATCATGGTTTGTGGTATTCTACCGCGTTGATTGATGTCTGATGACTACCGTTTCGCCGGCAATCCCGCGAGAATCTTAAATTCAGATATCTGCTGACATCAAACTGTCCTTATAAGCCTTCAAACAACGCGGTGGAATCCCGGAAACCATGATCACAAGGGGTGCCTAACCCGGTGTGAAACCCAAAAGATATTCAGTAGTAAGTGGGAAACCATAGAAAACATTTATCGCCTCCCTTCATTTCTTAACAATTTTATCCAACAAAGGGCATGGCAGGATAAGTTTGGTGAATCGGCCCCCGAGAGATATCTGTATACGTATACGTATTAAAGAAAGTCGAAAATTGTGTTATTAACGCCATTTATAACTCGAGAACGGCTGCACCGATTGCAGATTGCACCTATGCAGATTGAATGGAGAAAATTTATTTCTAACTAGGCATTTTAATTCTTATTTTTGTAGTTTTATTGATTTTTTTTCATAATATATTATAATGATTCATAGATTATTAAAATTAGTATAGCTGCTCTTGATTTATAAATGGTGCTACCAAGAGCTATTAGTTGATTATTAGGCGGTACGAAGTTTGCCGAGCCAGCTAGTATATAATATTTTCTGGATTCTTGATGAGTAGGTCGATTGTCGAAACGTTAGAAGAATAGGGTGGTTTCCTATTGTTTTCTTTATTGCCTAAATCGAAAGATTATTACTCCTAGAGTACGTATTTCACGCTTTTAGATTGTTAAAGGACGATATCTATTTTTCGTGATTAAATAAAAAGTGAAAATTTTCAAGCGCGCGAAAACGTGACGGCTAAGTATGAATGCTGGGAGAAGCCCGTGTGACGTCAGTATGGTTCCCGATTCTGCCATGTGAGGTGACCATGGGGCGAGGATATTATGCGCCGCTGCGATGCTGGCTGCTAGCAGGTAGCAGAGTACCCTGCTAGCTGGTAGCGCTTGGCTTAAATACCGATTATTAATACCTTATCAAACGAAGAAAACATTCCGACCTTAGCCAGTTTTAATAGGTGATTATTAAGAGGTGTTTCCCTGAGCTCTGTGCCTCATTGGTCATCTCAGACGATGTAAAACTCCTGACTACTCGTAAAGAAACTAGGTCCCTGTGACGTCACGTGGAGTGGCATCGCATGGGCGCCTTCGCATGGCCTTTTTCAAATGAGGATAAAATTGACCATTGCCATTCGTCTAAAACGGTATTTTTAAAACCAAATAATTTGTATATTATGAATACACTAATTGTGGGTAACGAATCGCAATCAATGCCTTTCGTTTTCTTTGATGAAGGAAACTACCCTATTGTAGAACTTAATTCGGTGAGACACCGGAGAGATATTCATCCTGAAAGCTCCAGTCATTTTACGTTTTTCCACCGAATAGCGATTAGCAATACCCATTTTAAGGATGTTGTTTACTTTACTGTATTACATTGCCACCCGTCACCAGGGCGGAAAAATATAAACAAACACGAGGCAATTTGGCACCATATTCACGTCGTGACGTGTGTCGGAGTTGTCGCAAATAAAGCGCTACGAGAGAGAAACTATCTCGTTATTATTTCCGTTCACCGAAGTGGTAACCCCGAAATAAGAGGTGAGAGGTCGCGCACTCAAAATTTATCCAACGAATGGAAACCGCACAGTTTTTTCTGCTTTAAACCATGCAGACAGACGAGGAAGGCATCGACGCAGCGAACGTCAACCGCTTTACCGTGCGTATCAGTATCCCGTTTATAATATTCATTTATTGAAACAAAAACTTGCTGCTCTGATTATAAACTTTTATTCCGGGCTATGTTTCCATTTTACTACAACATCTTGCACTTTCGATGTAACAACTTCATTAAAAACTCTTTCAATTTTGTACCTTGAAGATGATGTTATTGCATCGAAACCCAAGTCGGAATATAAGTTTATGATGGTGGAAAATTGCATGTGTTTACGTCTATATGGTAATTCCCTCTTGTTCTTCCTCAGTTTTTCATGTCTCTAATTTAATATTTGCTTTGGCCATCTGTTGTCATCCATCCTGTTGGCATAGCCAAACCGGAGTAGTTGCTTCCTCTCTACCTCGTGGACTATTTATTTTATTGGATTACACTTCTTCATAATTATATCATTTGGAAAGTATGTGCTTTTAGTAAAAATCTCGATGCATCGCCCGACAAAATATCGCATATTGTGTATCAACCAGTGTATCGCAATCAGGAGATTTTAAAAAACCATTTTCCGATATTTTATGCTACTAATTAGGTCACCAAGACATCATAATTAGGAGGATTTAAAGTAGCGTCCGACATGGTAGTAGTTAACTGTTTTGCGCACGTTTTTGCCATTAAATATAGTCTTCTTTCTGGTTGCAGGGGATACTAGTTCAGGAAGTGGACGAAGGCCAGCCATGCCTCAACTGCAGGGATAAATGTTCCGGCTTCAGCCCTCACCTGTGGCGGTAAGTACATATTCACGCTCTCCATCCATTCCATTTCAGGATGAAGTGCTAAGTAGAAGCCCTCTTTTTTATATCTCTGACTCCGTTTCGAATGGTGAGGATTGCCAATTGTTTTATGATGAATCTGTACAAGAATGCGTTTTCTGTGTCGTCGATTTTTCGTCTTCACTATAATTCTTCCTATATTGGCCTACATCTGTTTCCAGGTTCCGGATCAATTAAAGGTACGCTTATAAGGGACATACATTGATTTAATCAATAGACCAATTAAGATTTAATTCTTCTATTATAGTTACTCATTTATGGTAATGGAGTTTGGGAAAATTAGGTGAATGATAGTGGTTATAATTTTCATACGCTTCGTTGAACTTATCAGTTGGAGATTTTAATCGTGTTTTTCGGGAAAACGGTGGATATATGACAACAAATGACGAAAATATTTTTGACTCTCATAAGTTAAAAGCTTGCAAATTGTTTTTCGCAGAGGTCCTATGTCGACTAAAAGTGATCCATTGAATCAGGAAAACCCTTTACTGTTGCGATGTTCTCGTACAGAACACCGGGGGAGGGTGAAAAATATTCGATGAAAAATGTTTTGCCTGGCAAGGATTATTATTTATACGTTTTGAGCCCCGTTTTTTCTCCGGGATAATGAGCTTTCTGTCTTAACTTCAGCATGGAACAAAAGAGGCTGAGCCGTATGATTTTCTTTTTTGTTTGTGCTATATCATTATCCTTCATAATTTTATCTCCTCCGTTGAGGACAACGGACTCCTTAATTGGCCACTGATAAATGTGTATGTGGAAACCTCAAAGGTTAACATAGTAGGGAAAACTACCTTCGATTTTGACAATACCAGAGAAATATGACATTTTACAAATTTTCATGGCAGAATATATATTTGATTGAGCCTGGAACTATAAAAAAATAATGACAATCGGAAACTACTTCTGTGTAGTCCACAATATCAACGATCCCTTCATCGATTTCTGGGCAAACTTCCTTGCTCCCTATGTTAAGTTCCCTTAAAAGAAGGGTGTGGTCAAATATATCGGGTGTGAACCTGTGCTTCCATATTTTCAGCCCCCCTCCGCTTTCGGAAGACTTCGGGAGCGACCCAGGGTTCCGAGTGTTCGCCCTGTTTATTGTTTTCATCATTTCGAGCGCGCGCGTCGAGTGCGAAGAATATGGGATGCATGTTGAAAAGGTCGAATGGGTGTGGCATTGGCAAACAATGCTCTCGAAAGTCTTCGATCGACGCCTGGTGGATTCTGCTATTCAGGCATGCAGCCTTCGATGATAGTTGTGCTGACAGCCTAATGAAGGACCCATGAATAAACTCTACTGTTTGTCGTATGCACTGGTCGTGCAAAATATCTCGTTCCCATTTTCGAGAAATTCAGTGCGAATTAAAAGACAAGATTATTATCTCTATTCCATTTTTATTGCATTTGTCTCACTTTGAAAATATTTAGGCCGACATTTTCATATTGTGTTACCTTCTGCTTGATGCGGTGTCTCCCGGGAACGCATTGCGGTAACGTGTTCATATTTTGAGACAACTTGCAGATTACCTCCAATTGAAGAGATATCCAGCGGCATTAAATCGGTACTATTGGAAATACCACGAATATTACAAAAGAGGAACCTCAAGTCGGCCTCTAAATGTGTTGTCATCCACAACGTATTTAAATGGGTTTACAAAAGTCGCCACTCGCGTCGCTGACGGGCAAATTGATCTGAGTTTCACGGGGAAATATGTAATAATTAGGGATGATTACTGAAATTCGTGCATATGATGATGGAATCTATCAAATTCATAACTCTTCAATGCTATTCCTTGCAATTTCAAACATGATAATGAAAATAAAGTAATAAAAATTTGTAAGGTTCACTATTATTTTAATATGGGCACGACCCGGGATTCGTAACGTGGTTACATCGTCAGGTATTTATTTGCAATATGGAGAGGTGTCACAAAGTAAAGCTTGAAGTTATCAATTATGATAATGCAAAATATTGGAAAAAAAGTGGATCGCATTGCGCTCATCGCTGCGCCGCGGACATTTTTGAAAACCGATTAAAATGCGATCGATGTGACAACGGAAATCAGTCTTCTATGGGATGGAATTGTGTCTCCTCTATACAGTTCACTTGGGAAATACAACGCTCATTTTATAAAACTCTGCGAAAAAAATTGCGATAACCGCAAGGTTTCTCTTCCGCTGGAGGTAGTTCGTATATTGCCATAAGAGATAGTTGTCCTACGTCAATAAGTTAACTAGATTATTAGAGCCACATATATTATTTTTATAATTAAAAATATAACACCTTCTGTGCCACGAACTTCCCTAGTTCAACGTTGAAATGAACGAGACCGCACCGTGACCCTAGAACCGCTAGTTCCACGAGCGCCAATTTCGAAACTAACAATAAAAGAAATGAAAAACGCAGGTGGATTTTGAGATTTTGGGCTAAGCCGAGAAGAGCTTAGCAGCCTAGTCGTAGGGTGCTGATTTGCGATTTCGAAAATGCACCTACCAAAAAAAAGTGGTAAAAAAGTAGGTTTGGGGCCCGCCCAGTTCTGGTGATCAATCTCATTGGATAGATGAAAAAGTTTTTTGTATGGATGGCGGAAATGGGAAACATCTAGAAAAATTAGCTTTGAAGAAGAAAATTAGCGTTCGAAATCCCCAATATAGCGGCACCATAATATGAACAAAAAATGTTAGGTAGGTCGTGCATCGTCCGTGACGTGGTGCGTGACTTCCATCGTACTGCTGAGCGCCTCATTATGTGTAGTGCCTCATGGTTCGGTTCATGGACCAATATTTTCTCTTTCAGCGCATGCAGCCTTGAATGATGGAAGCATGCACCAAGGCGCGCCATTCTCCGAAACACCGCGAGGTGTTTATACGCAGTGCATGACGGGAATGGAGATGGCGCGACGAATGCAGCTTGTCGGCGATTCCAACTGACCACTCGGTCTTAATTGCCTCCGGTCGCCATTGCAAGGCGTCTTTCTCCCTTCACATTAATGCAGATGGCTTTTGAGTGTATGCATGACTACACGCGGCGTCTCCCTGGAAAAAAGCATTGCGCAAACCTAAACATTGGTCATGTTTTGAAAACCTTCAGTGATCTTCAGCGTCTTTGGTGGTGCTATGCACATCCCAGTGAATCCGCCAAAAGAAACACTTGGGTGCCCAGTTATGGTGGACTATCTCAATGTATGGCTAAAAACGTCCGCGGCACGTCCATTATGCATGTTGTAAAAGTCAAAGGCTCACACAGAATCATAATTTCAGGGTCACATACCATTGGTTTTAAAACCGCGGCAGAAAATCCAGCTGCAGCATCTTGGCTTCGGGTAAAGAATCGAATTAAAAAGTAATTCATTATTTGAGATGCGTGAAAATCGCAAATGCGATATAGATGCGATGTGCGCAAATAAATGCGACATAGATGCGATGACTGAAATTTTGTGATATTTTTACGCAAATTTGCCTTTTCCACGGCAAAATTCGTACATTTTGTGCCGAGCGCAGTTTAAATGCTCCGCCGACACTCACCGCTTAGAGCATGTGAACGACTGGCCAGCTGCTAGTTGGCTGGGAATCCACGCGGCCGCGAACTACAAGTGGGCGCGGGCAAGCTACATCTCCGCCACTATATGTCTTATTCCTTAATTTATTATTGTTCGGCAACTTAATTATTTAAAATATTATAGTATATAGTATATAGTATAGTATATTAAAGTATTTTGTCATATAACTGTGTTTCACTACATTTTATCGTCATCTACCTCATTATGAAAATGAAAAATAGACGCTATAAAATGCGATAAACAGTTATTGAAAGCGCGATAAAATAAAAATGAAAGTGCGATTTTCACGTATCTCTATTCATTATTATCATTAAAGGTTTCTACGGAATAAGGTGGGTCTGCATGGAGTACTTTAAAAGTTCTGGCAGTCTCCTCTCCTTTCACGGAATTCCCTCGTCAGTTCACAATAAGGCCTTCTCCCCTTCATTCTATCTAAAAATCCTATTCTCTTTGTTCCTCTCCATCTTTTACTCAACATTCTATCATATAACACTCTGCTCAACATCCCTTCCTCGCTAAGTACCAGCTAAATCCATACTTTCTGTCTCCTCAGTATCTCATCTAGAGGCTGCCTCTCCCCACCCACCATGTCCAGCACTTCTTCGATCCTCCTCCTCCCCGTCTACTTCACCTTCTTCGCTCCTCTCCAGACTCACCTCTCGAAGGCTTTCAGTCTTTTCTCGTCCTTCGTAAGTACCTACGTTACTGCAGCCTTCCATTTCCTCCTTTACCTAGCTGGTTGTTAAAGTTCTGAAACGATCTTCTTCCTTATGTCCTTTATCTACCTCAAGAACTTGTGTTTCGGTTTTCCTTCGTAGACTTCTCCTTGAATTTTTTTCCTTCATTGTATACCTCACGTTCAAAAAACGTGCACCAAATTTCTGTCACTCTCCATTTTGATAGCGTGTGGAAGGGAAATGCATTCGTATTTTCCGTTTTTTTATCCGTCGCCTCCTTCTTTGGGCCTTCGCGGCAATTAATACCCAATATGATGACGCCAAAGCCTCATACCTAGTGGGCCACCGCATCTCAGCTACCCAACGGACTCGAGTATCTGTCCCCCGTGTTTTTTTTTGCACTCCTGTGAGCGATTCTTTCCATCAGTGATCCCTGAACGAGTTAATGAGCCGAATATTTTATGACGTCAAATACCCATGAAAAGTGGACTGTGACATTCGCGTTTTTTTATTTTTTCCTCATGACAGAATGGCTAGGTGAGGGAGGTTTTTTCGTCGTACCTTATTTTTCCCTTCCATTTACCGAAATTCATTAATGAATTCCGTCTTCAGGGATTTTGAACGACCCAATTTCTGTATGTTTTTGCATAATTTACCAACCCTCCAAAGGTTTACCTTCTTTGGCACATTATGATCCACAATTCCCATTCCTTTGCTACTCTTCGTTAAGCCTATAATCACGGTAATAGTGTTTTTGCGGGTAATGATAGAAGTAAATAGTTATTTGTTTTTCTTTCATCCCTTTATAAAATTGAACGAAATGTCTACGAAACGAATCTAACTGTTCAAATCAAGTTATATGATAAATATAAGTAAAAATAAGTTTTTTAAGTCCTTGGGATTTAAATAAATTTAATACATAAATAAAACTCATGTAATAATAAATTTTCAGAAAAAAAGCAAATAAAAACAAATTAACAGAGATACAGAGAAAACAGTGGGAGTTGCATGAAAAAAGTACATGAAAATTGACGTTAGTATTAAAGATCGAGAGGTAAAGTACATACTGTAAATTATAGAATAACTTTTCGAGAAAGCTGTGATTGAAGCGTTTTCTAGGCAGGATTTTGGTAATCCTTCGTCTAGACATAAATTTGAGAACAAGAGTACAGCCCGAATCATCCAATCGGACGTGAGCGACCTTTGAATACCCTTTTGCGCTCTGCCTCTGCTCTTTTGTTCTCGCCCATTGTCGCTTCTCACGTCACCCATGGAGGCTCCTTGGGTAGCAGAGCGTTGCGATTCACATTAACCCCTTTATTGAGGATATCCCATTGCAGAATTGATAGGTCACACGTTTTTGGCAGTGTCGTCTTGTTTGACCTGTGAAAAGGTGGACGACCCGAGGTCTTGATCTCGTAGTTTCCTAGGTAACGTTTTCGAATCACGTTAGCCATCATAGTTTTTGAGATTTAGTTACAATGTTAAAAGCATATATAGTTTCAGCGTCTAAGAGGCTTACTACACTCTTAAATGGTGATTTAAATGCGGATTTTTGCATATTTAACGTTTTTAAATTATTTTTCTGCGCTTGAGTGCATTGAATTTGTGTTGATGGAAATGTTTGCGGGAGAAGCAATAATGTAATCTGCTAGGTTTAATAAATGGATATATAATGGATATATATTTTATGTATAAATATTGCATATCGTTTTAATCTTTGTATTTTATATTATTCGTACTTTTTTCTTACAAAGCCCTGATGATAATTTAAAAATTAATCGAAACGTTGGCTGAAACTTGTTTTAAAATTGACCTTAACTCCAAGAAATATTATATCGTATATAAAATGGCAATATAAAATTGGCCAGAATGACCAGATTTAATTTTTTATAATAATCATCTTTAAAAAACTGCCATGCAAACTTTTCATTTTTGTGGCACACCTTTTCCTAGGAGGAGCTTTTAATACCTACCCTTTAACTTAATATTTCTATCCTATTTTATATTACCTCCAATTGTTAACCCATAGACGCTCAAGGTGCCGATATATTGGCTTTCGGTTTTCGCCTTACAACGCTCATGGTGCCCGTATGTATCGGCCTCGTAAAAATGTAGTTGATCCATTATTTGCTATTGAAAAAACGTATTACTATTTTTAAATTCAAGTTTATTTTTATTTCAACAGTAATGTGTTCTAAAGATCAAGTCAAAGTTTCAGCATCCTATTTCAAGAAGTAACTTTGCAAAAAATAGACTAAAAAACGAAAATTCGGGCCAGAACTTTATGGATGTGAAAACGGAAATTACCGTGAGAGCCAAAGGGATAAGGGGGGACGTAGTTTATCCCTACCCCATGTAATGGCACCCTTATGGTCATGCACAGGATCGCGCAGACTTACCCATGGGTGGTCATTATCGGGATTTCATACAAATGTGGAAATGAGGGATGGTGAAAATAAAGATTTGTATGCGCGATCGCTCGGAATAATTGCTCGAATGAAAGACCAATTTACCCTCTTTTATTTCCCCAATTTTATCAATCTCCCCGAGAACAATGCCACCAATCCGCTCTTAAAAAGGCCACGCCAAAGCCATCGGAAATGTTGCCCCTCATTACACCGCCATCCTCTCCTTCAATCCCTAGCCCCATTCCCACCCCAAACCCATTTCATAAAATGCATCCTCCCCACTCGACCAAGCTCCGTCGTTGTCGCCTCCTCTACTTCCTCACCATTAACTCCATCCTCTTCTCACCAGGCGCTCACAAATTGCCGACCATATAGACCAAGGGGAATGCATAGAGGAGGCCCAATTCCATCACATAGGAGGCTGATTTTCGTTGCCCTTTCGGTCGCATTTTAATCGGCTTTCAAAAATGTCCGCGGCGCGGTGATGAGTGCAATGCGATCCGCTATTTTCCAATATTGGGCTTAATAATGTTTGTAATCGTTAGGAATAGCATTGAAAAGTTATAAAAATTGATATATCACATCATCATGTACATAAATTTCCGTTAATACCCCTGATTATACCTTATTTCCCCGTGAAACTCAGATCACTTTGTCCGCCTGCGACGCGGGTGGCGACTTGTGTAAACCTATTTACATGCGCGGCGGGTGACAACACATTTAGAGGCTGACTTGATGATCCTCTTTTGTAATATCCGTGATATAGACAGAGAGCCAAGAAGGTTGGAATAGCTGGAGGCGCTGTTTCCTTGTTTTTAGCGTGGTCAATGTTCCGCCATCTTGGTTTGACAATTTTCGGACTTAGTCTCCCACTGATATTTTGAGGTGGCTGTGTTTTGTTCTGAAAATGCAGTACATTAAATGAAAAATGCTACAATAATCATTAGTATTTCGCTAGTGATTGTCATCGGATTTTTACCATCATTCGCGATACTTTTATTTACGTGTAAACTCTGTGTCTGCTACCCACTTTACTGGTCGGGATATCCTTGAAAATATACTTTTGTACATAATTGTTAGATTCCGTTGGGTATAATAAAGATAAATACAGGTATAAGTACAGGGAAATGACTAGTTTACAATCATAAAATGCTATTTTCAGCTGAGCTGAGCTGAGTAGAAGGTAACCGTGGAGATTGATATTATTAACTTTGTCCCTGGGAAAAGATGTTTGAGTCATAAATTCGCGAAGCCTACCAATGAAGTAAGAAAAAAAGGTTTTCATTGTGCGTTCCATAGTTTATGTTAACGTACTAACGAGTTATGACAAAAAATTTCACCAAGTAGTAAGTATATACCCTAGGATTGTCTATGTTTTGGTCAAAGTGGGCGTGGCTAATCCTACTCAAACACCCCCATTCCTGTCACACTGCGCTCCACGCTCGGAACCAGTGGTGCCCCCTCCAGTATATTTACAACCTAATTGCAGGGAACCCTCTCCCTCCTTTTCTTCCCATCGAATTCACCAAGGCCTCGTCCACTTCCTAGTTCCCAGGAGTTTGTTTCACTAAAAAATCACAACTTCGGCCAGCCTTTACTTTTGGTTTATTGTTATTAATATTTTTTTTCATTTATTTCAGTCGAGCTGAAATAGGCCTATAGGAGTTTTCTTTTTATCCATATGATCATAAAGTTAGGAATTTAAAACTACTTTTGCGAAACCACTTACACCCGTGCGAAATCAACGCTTCGTACCTACTAATTGTCCATGATACTTTATTTAACTGTGGAACTGATTTGACAGCTTTCAGGTGTCTAAAGTTGCCGTTGATAGGTGAAAATAATGCAAAAATTTAAAAATTGCTTTCAAAACTAGTAAGCAGTGTGATGAATACCAAAATATTTCTAGAATTGAAGCTTAGTTTTGCTTCCTATTCGTAAGAGTGCGTCGTAATGTCACGTGGAATCTGGAAAACCTTATGGAAAAAGAAAGAATAAGGTTTGTTCGGTTCACCAGTATATTTTAAAAAGCACGACCCGGGATTGATAACATAGTTACATCGTTCTGTAACTATGTGATGAATCCAAGGCCGTGCTTTTTCAAATATTTTAGTGAACCTAATAAAATTTACTTTCATTTTCCGTAGTGGAAAGGCTTCATAAAGTTAACCTGAAATCATTAGTTACATTATGAAAAACTTTTTATTAAGATGGTAAATGTGATTGGCGGAAGCATTCTGTTAGAATGAGTTAGGGATGGAGATAAAGTATGAGTCGTAGCAATGGTTTCATTGATTATTGGGGGTCGCTTTGAGTTGTTTTTTTTTTGCGAAATCAATTTATCGCTACGGGTAGAGAAATTCTCTTTTATACTATTTTCATTAATTACTGAATGATGAGGAATAAAATTACTATGGAAGCATTGTTTGCTTGTCATAGTGAGAAGTGACTTTTGGAGATAAAATATTAATATCTATGGATATGGAACAGACTTATTGGATTTTACTATACTTTACATCTCATTGTACTGATATATCTGAAAAATACTTGCCTTCAATATTTTCTTACCTCTGAATGTCCTAAATTCGCTGTCGGGATTAACAAAATATTCCTCTTCTCTCTCTATTTTCAAAGAAAAAGTATTTATTATAACCTCAGAGAGCACTTACTACAAGAAATTTAATTTAATTTTATGTAATGTTAACACAAATTATGTGTAAACTTTTTTGTCTTATTTGTCTCTTCCTCCTCATTATTAATGTACGAGCGTGCTGCGCCCGCTCCCAGCGGGCTTCCCCCGCTCTTTTCAATGCAGGTCCACAGAGGGACAGGCGCGTTTCTAATTTTAAAATGTAGAAAAAAAAGGCAGGGTCTTATGTACAAATTTAATTGGAATGTTCATGTACAAATTGAGGTCAGAGGACCTCTTTAAACACAACATTGGACGTAATTACACTATCCTATACAATTTTTAAATTATTTAGAAACCAATTTTAGGAAATAATAGCAATATTTAGGAAGTAAGATATGCCGTCGCATGTTTTCTGATAAATTTTGTGCATTTTGGTACCTCATTTGTAGAGTTTGGTTGCGTATAAGTTGAGAAAAAGGTATCTATACAGTAGAAATAATATAGAAGATGTTCTTCTTAAGTACTTAGTGTAACTTTACTTCGTTGTAATATATTTACTTCTTATTGCCAAGAGAATAGTGCCATGTATGTTTATTATAGTCTTTTTAAGCAGAAATTGTTAATGCATTTGCTCTTATGAGGAAACCAACAGGATAAATTAACTAATTCATTCATTCATGCATTTTTATATTAGTAACCAGATTGCCATAGTGAATTTCTATTATTTTCTCTCGCGGAGAATTTTCGTAATGGATCCCCCTTAAATAAAAATTGAAGTAATTGTCTTTTCTGAGCTTCAGATTTTCCTGAATATGTGTCGGATACTGTTAATTGGTACATTTATGCCAAATTTTCTAGAACCGAGTTGTTCATTGTCCTCGATTCACTAAAAATTGTGCTGGAAAACCCGCAGTGTTCGCTTGTAGTTGTCTTTGGAACTGTACAAATATTTTAACTCGTTTTGCATGTGCATACCCGAGTACTTTCATATATACATGACGAATACTTATCCGAAAACAACAATTTTTATATCAATAATGTGTGTAGAGAAGAGAAATGGTGTACTCAGTAATGCATCGCAGCTAGAGAAGTACTAGGAGATGCACTGGTTAAATCGTTCCTAGATCCCTAAATTGCGCTAAATTTAAGACAACAAAGTTGTTTTTTTATATCTTTTATTGGCCGACGGTAGAACTATAAGTTTTTTCGTACTCGTTCACAAAACTGCAATTAACAGTAAGCAGTTAGTGTGTGAATATGGTCTCCTTCCTCTCAGCCTTTCACTAGTCGTTATAAAATGCTCACTTCAGGATGACGTTAATGAGACGGTATCTTACATTTATTTATTTCTCTCGCGATCAAAAAGTTTCTACCTGTCACGACGCATTTGAAGATCGTTTCATATTATCCAAAGATCTAAAATTACCGTTGGTAGGTTTTCATGGCTTCTTGCTCATTTAAGTGGTCATAGAATAATCTTATATTTCATTCAAGAATTTCCGTCAAAGTTTCCCAGCGGCAATTCCCATGGGGAACTTCCCACAATCTAAAAATTTGAAAGGCATATTTTGGTTATCATTCCTACATCAGTAGAAGTGAATTTTTTGCAAATAAAACGGAGGATCGTCTGGTACCATATGGGAAATGCCTGACTGCTTCGTCACGTATAGTTATTGCAAATTAGGTAGATATATGTGCATCTATATCGGACACATGAGGGGGTATGCTTAATATCTTCGAAAATATACTATGGGCCAAAAAAGTCTCCTAAGAAAATGAGTAGTGCCACTGATGTTCTTAACGAAATTTTACGTCCTAAATTGTTGCTTGTTATTCAAAGCCACGGTGTTGAGGATCATTGTAATTTACAACGTTTTGTAATTTTCAAATTTACAATTTCCTCTTAGACTCCTTTTTTATTTCTCTTTGCAACTATTTTCTCCCCAACATACAGGATAAGCAAGAAGACGATAATTTTTCCATAGCTCTAGTTTCTATTCCACAGGAAAATTTTGTACGTTAAATAAAAAAACGCCTGTTGCTAATGCTTTTCGCTAATTGAATTGAGCCTTTTGCTAATTGAAAAGTAAACAATTAAATTTGTTACCATGCTACTCTGCTTCATATGCGTGGCCTGAGAATAACATATAACAGTAGAGAAAGTTATTGGGAAAGAAATGCGTCCCAAAGCAGAAGTGGCGCCATTAAATTTTTCAGAAACTTTTTTGACTCGTCGTGCGTAAAAAGATTAGCTTATTTCTAAGTTTCACCATTGAGGCAGTTGGTCCCAATATCAACCCGTACTACAGACGTCACACCATATATATTTTCGTATGGGGAACGTGTTCATGGCATGATTTTGGAGTAGTTAATTGCCTGGTTGAAGTGGCGCATGCGCAGCATGATTCGCAAGGCTTAAGACGTTAATGGTTTAAAAGAAGCTCCTTATGATTCCTCACGAAAACGTTTTTGTTGTTGGGACCATTATTGTACTCTAATTGTACTCTTAATTGTAGTATAAACTCTTGTATTGTTAACATGATCGAAGCTTAAACTTAAGAATACATACCGCGAAACTTTCGGAGGGGGGAAAGAGGGTTGAATCCTTAGGCTCCCTTGGAGATGCTCCACTTACTCATAAAGTGATTCCAATCCAAAGGTTTTTTGGATTGGTGAGGGTAGAGCTCACCCCACAATAGGCCACTAAATCACACAGTCAGGGTGAGAAGGACAGTTCCTTTCCCTGAGTCACCTTCCTCTTGTAGGATTTTGTTTGAGGTTGTCGGAAGGCTTCACCCGAGTTTTGAACTTGGGACCCTTCGGTCAGCCGCGAAACTCTCTACCCACTAGGTTACTGCGCTACCTCTTCATGTGCCCATGCTACCTATTGCAGGAATTTTATGTTCAACCCTTGTATGCACTTCTTTGAAGACGGCGCCTCGTGGTGCGTCATGGTTGATCCTCTCCGAGTTTCCTTTTGTGCTCCTAGCGCCCCTCCCCTCTCTGTACACTCCCCTTCCCCCCTTCCAAACAGCTGCCCGTCTGGCTTTCTCATGCTGCTCCCTCCCGCCACCCACCCCTCCACCGCCTCCTGACCTGCCTCTTCCTAACTGGATACCAGTGATGCCTCTTGTGGCTCTCGATATGGCAGTGCTGCCACCTATGGCCTATCTCCCAAATTATTTAGCCGAGCCCGGTGCACGTCTCGCAAACTCAACCATGAAATTTGTATCGGAACCCAACAGCAATTGTATGCATCTCGCTCTGGGAAAACTCGGGACTCTTTCTACAATCATTAAATGTTTTCCCTCATCTCTAATTGTATATATTAATCATATTGAGGCCTGACAACTTAATAGTAGTGATACCGGAGTTAAAAAAAAAGCATTTAATGGCGTGAACAATTCTAATGCTTCCTAAAATTATGCCTTGGACCCTTATTTATTTACTTTTCTCTGCCCAGGAGACTTTTATTTGTCTTCTGACTGTAAGTGACATGAAATGAGTTAGTTTACTAACATATATCCTACACAGTTATTCATTATTCATTTATTCTCGTGAATTGAATTCCAGATTGTTGAAATTTGTTTAATTTTTTGAGTATTGTAGATTTTTACTGCCAATATATGCTTAAAATCCGTTTGCGAAACTTTAAAGATGGAATCATTGGTGAATACACCATTTTTCGAGTATTAGAATGTCCGTATCGGAAGATTATGGTAGAAAGAGTTTGTGGCATTTTTTATGTAATTTATACCAATAACAATTGACAAAATTTAGTTAATGTGTGGTTAAAATGTAGTAGTTAATAAGTTGCGTCAAGTTTTTTTATCATTGTCATAGCTTTTTCACACTTTATGATATTTCATGTCTCAGAATAATATTTTTTCGATACAAATGAACGGAAATAAATGGAAATGGGAAAAATATTTTACATATTTTAACAAAGTTCCCACTCAACCGTGAAAACCTTAAAACCGTGAATAAGCCGTGAATTTCGTCTACCGTGAAAAAACCTGGAAATAGCAGTGAATTTCGTCGTAAAACCTTAGAACTCTCTCAAACTTGATTGTAGAACTACGATAGACGGTTTAAAAGAAAAAAAACGATATTTCCGTCATGCTTCAAGGCCGAGTCACGTGCAGACACTGTCCACGCATTTACCTGCACACGTATATTCGAAAGCGCAACTTTTAATTGGTCCGCGTGTGCCATGACAGCACATTGACCTTAAGCCTGCGATTGGAAGAAGTTAACCCTAGCAAAAAATCAGGCACGTCTTCACCTCCCTGCCACCCTGCTCTCTCCATTTTCCCACTCACACCCTTTTAGCCGGACATGAATTTTGCTAACGATAGGTGACGTCATGAGAGATAGCACTGTCATTGCTGCGTTTGCATTCAAGGCATCTATTGCGTTTGTTACATTTTTAGTTAACGTGCGGCCGATGATTGTTACGTGATCAATATTTCTGCCTAAAATGCTTCATCTGCAAACCGTGAATTTTATGACATTTATACCGTGAAATCCTGGAAAAACCCGTGAATTTTATATTAGTTAGAGTGGGAACCCCGTTTAATCGAATTTAATGGAATTAGGTCTAGAACAGCTTTAAAAATGCATGACTCTCTTTTCACTGGCCTGGAGCCGCATTTGTGCGCAATAGATTATTGTCTATTACGTTGATTCGCATCGATTGCTGTGTCGTTTACGTTCCAGGCATAGGACCATAGAAATAAACGAATTCGCGTAGGAAATTGCTTAAGTACCCCTTTAATAACACCCTAAAACTCAATCACATTATTCGTAGTGCCACTTAACATACGTTTATTTTTAGGACAGATGGAATTATAAACTTGATTGCTAATGAGGCTAAGGAAATTAAATTTGCGATCATTGCAGTCATATTCCCTGTAATATATACAGCATTCTCTCTGTATTTTCTTTACCTGCCGTCGATGTCCTGTTAATTAAGGAAAAGAGGCAAGGAAAACCTCTCCTTGAGAGATTTGTTTTGCCCTTACCCGCAAGCATAGCTACCACTAACACCGTAAAATTGAATATGTTGCCTTGAAAACTTATGAGGGCGTCAGCAATGACTCTTATATTACAGACTTTTAAATCAAGTCAATAGATTCAAACTGTTGTGTCCTAAATTTACTGCTATTTTTAAATTTAAAATACTCTGGTCATACATGTGAATATGGTCCGATAGAATCCGCGTACAAAATCACGGCCACAAGTGTTGCGGAAAAGTGTATACTGATGAACGCAGCGTGTGGAAGTGAGTGAGTGATTTTTCAGAACGCTTCCCCCATTGGCTGGAAGTCGTAGGAAAATCTCATTTACTCCCAGCTTTCGTTTGTTTGATCAGCAATCTTTGGGAAACGCCTCAATAAGAGACGATCAAGTCTGCCTGTACTCCGTGTACTCCTCTGATATGAAGGGAAGCAGTGTCATTATCCCATCTAATTATTTTATGTGTTACTAAAGTACTTATGTATTTCCAAAAAAGTTTCCCGATTTCATAAAGAAGATTATTATTATTATAGTATTCTACCGATTAAGGTAGGTTTCCATGTAGTACTAAAGAAGTGATTTGGGAGCCTCCCTTTCCTTCCAGCGCTGCCATCTTCCATTCTCTGTAAGGCCTACTCCCTTTCAATCTATCTAAAAATCCTATTCTTTTCCTTCCCCTCTCTCATTTCCTTAACATTCTACCCTCTAACACCATTTTCAATATCCCCTCCCCGCTAAGTATTCGCTCCGTCCATACATTCTGTCTCAAGGAACAAAATTAAGAAGGGGATCACAAAGTTTATTTTTTTAGACCTGTGATTAAAATTTGATCGAATTTGGAAACTAAGCGGTTGGTATGGTTTATTATTCATGCTATAATGACGCAACGGGACAGACTTTATCATTTTAAAATGGGATTTTTCCGTGACTAAAATTACTGGAATACGCCTCGGAACAGAATGAGAAACTTGGTCGCTAAAATCAACCACGAAGCAGTTTCCCGGAAGCTGTACCCAAAATAGATGATTCACAGTTAACTTTCAGTAATCAAGTTTATTTAGCTCATAGTTTAACTTTGCTATGGTTACTGATCGTTTGTCCATATCATGGCGACCATTACGTATCAATGACGCAACAATCACTTAGCAGCGAACACTGTTTTCGCGCGGTTCCCGTTTTACATAACCTCTTCAATAACTTCATCAGTTCCATGTATTAATTTGGTATCAGTGGATTTTTTATAATCTCGTAAACGATGGAACTATTTCCAATAAAATGTAAATTCCCGATTTTTTATCTTGTTACTAAAAAGATTTGAATAGTTCACATTAAACCCGTCTATAAACCCTGTAAAAAATCAAAACCATTTCAAAATCTATTCACTAAATCCTCACTCTGTCGATTGCTAAGATTCACGTTTTGTCATTAATTATCGATCCATGGGCACGCTCTATTTGCTCCGCACGCACAACGCGTTGTTGAACTTTTAATGCAGCGCTTGGTTATCTTAAGGTTAAATTAATGTTACGGTCGTGTTCTAACAGTACGATAAGTAGTGATTTTTTTGTTTGCGCGTGTGAAAAATGTCACTTCTTGTTCGCGTTTGTTTCCCGTAGGAATCCCATCCCTCTTGAAATTCCTCGTGCAGCGCTGATCGGTAAACAGGCGTCACTTTCACGGCTGGTTGTCGTTGGAGACGCCCCGCGAAGCGTGTAGCGGGTGCTACGCGTTGGATTGAAGTTCTTTTGGTGAAAAAATTAAAGAGATGTTGGAACGGTCAATTCTTTTGATCTCGGGAGTGTTGTGCCTTCGACGGATGGCTGAAGGGAAAAGGCAAAGAATAGCTTTCTGCAAGGAACCTGCCGGTTAGCACCCGAGTTTTACTGGAAGAGCTCTTGACTGCGGAGAAGGAGGGTGACTGATGAAAAATTCGCAAAATTCCGTCAGAATTGACAAATTGGATGAGTAAATCACGCTGGAATGAGTATTCTCCCTTGATCACGTGAAGCGATATTTTAGATAAATGAGGTCTGACTCGGTAATCTACGAAAATAAACATAAAAATTAGGAATATATGCTTAGAAATGGAGAAATGTATCCAAAATATTGGAGGGAATTTTTTACGTAAGGAAATCAGTGATGACTATTAGTATTAAAGTTTACAGTTATTTTTAAAGTATTATGTTTTTTTCCATACAAACGTTGTTCCGAATCTTGGCATCATTATATTTCCCTCACATCGGCGTAGCTGCAATACGGATCCAATAAATAAACAAGACATTGACCCGTAACTCGAAAAACAAGCATATTTACATACTTACCTATTTCAAAGATGAAAGGTATTTGTAAGCTATAAAAATCGGTACTGCATTCGGAATCTATGCACCTATCCATCTCAATTTCATATTAATCGCATACGATTGTAGCGAGGCGATTTACAATCCTTTTTTCATGGTTGCGCCTCTGTTTAAAAAAAAATTAAATTTCAGAAAACATCGAAGTATTTTTCGAACGGAATTAATTAAAACTATCGATTATACTTCTTCGATACTTGTGTGATCTTTTATAGGGTGGGATAAATTTTTTTTTATAGGTTTAATAGGGTGGGTGCAATAAATATGATTCATCCAGTTTTTGCTTAAACGCTTTACCTTCCTCGTTTTGAGTGACATTTTAATTTCCAAAGGAAAAATGGTGTGATAACACGAAGGTTTTTATTAAAATTAGAACTGGGGGTGAATTCGTTGCAAAGAAACTTATTTGCTCGCTGCCTACTTTGAAATTTTGATTTTTTTCCACTTCAGGCGTTTTTTTTTTGCTGTGCTTCAGGAAAGGGAATGGTGGATGTGCGGGTGAATCAAGAATAGATTCAAAGGAAAGAGCGAGGATGAGAAAGGAAGTGAGGCTTTGAGCGGAAATACTTGGAACTAGGATCCGATGTGGAACGTGAAAGCACAGAATAGTCCGATAATTTAAGGTTTCTCCGGACCTAAATCCGGATCGGGAACTAAACTGAAAAGAAAGATATAGTGGTTGGTGTACAGTAGTAGGCACGTAAATGCTGTTTCCTCTGCGCAGATTTGTATAGATTTTGGTTCCGTTAAATGCAATGACTCGGAACTGAATCTAAATCGTTCGTCCTTTTAGGGAAATGGAATCGTTATTTATTTATTTAAATACGTATCCAAACAAATTTGAAATCTATGTATAGAAATCTGAAGCTTATAAATTTATCATCAAACGTTAGCGTCGTATTTATGTACAGTTTGAATTCCATCAAAACTGCAAGTGTTCGGCTAATTTACATTTAACGTAGTAGTAGTTCGGTTGTAAGCCATGACAGAAATGATAATTCTTATTTAAAGAATGCAAAACATCGTTAATTATTTATTTTAATAAGAAGACGTGAATTTAATTATCATTGTGCCAATATCTTCCTGCAGATTTATCCGTTCAAAATCAATATATTACTGGGCTCCATTTTTCTTCAAAGCACTTCATAGAGCAAGTGACTTTGCACTCAGTCACTCGCAAGGGTGGAATGCACACTTTGGATTTAATTCGCCATGAAAAAAATCATTTGTATTAGCCGAGATTCGAACCCGGGTCTCCCGAATACCGGTCTATTTTTTTCTACCCCATCTGTTGGTGGTTTTTGCGAGGGGAAATTCTCCACATTAATGGAGGTGGCTTAGGACAGGGAGCTGTGACGACCCCATGGATGCATTGTGTGAGACCGGAAAGACTTCCATTAGGGTCCCGTGAAAAGCTGCGGCTGTCATCCACGCCGTAGCCTCGGAAGTGCGGCCCATTTTAACCCCAAACGTGTGGAGCAAACTTAGCACTAATGGACACACTCGACACCTATCGAGAACTTTATTTTTCTTTTTCGAAGACATCACCCGCTCATGCTGAAAGCTCGTCTTAATCTGCATATGCGGCTGGCTCGAAGCCGCCACCTCAGTTTCCCCATCTGCTGGACGCTGCAATGGGCGTCCAGCAGATGGGGAAACGATGCGCGCCTGCAATGGGCGCCTTTTTATTCTCGATTGTTACTGGAGTTTGAAAACTAAAAAGATCCCTATTTTACCTTCTTTCGATCTGTCGACTACTCCTTGAGCTACCCACGACGTGTAAAATCGATGGTATTGACTCTTCTTTAAATAAGCTGATGACGTAAAAATCTCATGTCGAGTGTGTCTCCGCTTCTCTGCTACATACCGGCCTTTATCCACCTATACCTATATCTACTCTATACTACCCCGCAAGCCGCCTCAATAGGATTGTTGCGAGTCACCATCCGTTTACAGATAAAAAGTAAATGCTCTTTTGAAGTTCCGCTTAGAATTGATCAAAATCCTAAATCGTTTGGGGAAAAACTAATTCCCATTCATATCCGATTCCAAATTGCCCTGCAGTTACGCCCATTAGAAATTCGCACCATGTAGAGGGCAAATTGTCCGAAATATCCACAGAGAAAAAAATCATTCGCCTTGACCAGGATCCTTTAACTGAATTGTAATCTTACTCGACCGGTTTCAGTGCTTACGCATCATTTCTAAGAGCTATCTCTATTAAAAAAGTGTGGAAAATTACCACAGCTATTTCAATGATTAAAATCCATGGACTTCCACAAAGTCAACTCCTCGACAATCAGTATGTATCGTACGTAATTAAATTTTCTGCTGCATTTTCGCTTGGATATAACTTCATATTTCCGTTGAAGACATACGATGAAGTCTTTGTCGTTTCCACTAGTCACCATTTAGCGGGCACTCTCTTTTCTTTGGAGCTGACAATTGAACCTTTTTTTCGGTCCATCTTCTCCCTTTTCTTAAAGAGCAAAATTATTACTTTTATTTCGTTTACGATGTGTTGAGCTCGACTTTTACTATATTTTTTTTACTGATTTTCAGGGTCTTGTATGACCCTGAAAATCAGTAAAAATCAAGTTTCATGGATTGTATCTATATTGTCAGGAACCACCAACGTGATACTAGTCCAATTGCAATAATTTTGAAATATCTCGCAGTCAGCATCCATCTTTTATCCGGCTGTCGCCTAAAGTCCGACAGTGGCCTTGAATTTTCCGATACAGATAGTCTGTCTCTTGCCTTTGGCCTAGCTGAGAGCCATCGTCGCTCTTTCACTGTCTTGTCGTCGGATTCGTCTGCCCTATAATCCCCTTCGCCAGGGATAAAAAGAGTTATTTGTGGTGGTCATGCCTGTCGGGAGGGGAGGTCGTCGCTATAAAGTCCCTTTGTCGCTCCTGCCCCCCACCACCTCCACCCTATCTCCCCCACCCTCCTCTCCTTTCACTCTCAAAAGACCCCCACCCCCAGGATCAAATGGACCTCCTCGTTATTTCCCCTCCACCACAAACAGTCACCAAAGTTTTCAACATATTTTTTAAATTTCCAGTGAGGTTGAGAAATGAGTGACTTTCAGTTATTTCACAAGGTAGAATCACACCTTATCAAGATCGCCCACAAATATAATAAGCAATAATGAATGGACAAATGAAAGATTAAATTTTCGCAAGGTCATTTCCCTACGTACTAAAAGTTTCCCGAGTCAATTGTAAAAAGGTTCATTCCCTATGATTCCAGTTTACTAGAATGGTTATGTAGTAATGATAGTATCTTCATGCCTATTTGCAGTGTAGCATTCACCGATAACATGTACCTGGATAGTAGACTATCATAAGGTTATTTTTATTTATAGAGTACCTAATGATAATATCAGTACACGTGCTTAGTGCGAGGACCACGTTTTTAGGATCAGTTTCCTCTGAAAGGAAAGTCACTGAATGTAATTTTCATTGGATTTGTTAGCATATGCAATGGCAGAAATAATTCGAAACCCAAATTATTATCATTTGACGTAGCTCCTTTCCTCCCAGATGGCGCAGTGATCCAACATTTGCTTGCCCGTGGCGTGAGTGAATCCAGCAAAACTCAATGCCTCTCTGAGCTCGAGATTCTCATGTTGATGGTTGGTGTGAGTTTTAGAGATGAAGAGCCCCCACAATCAGAATTGTCTTTTGCTGTTATCCATTTGCTTCTTTCGTGTAGCCTATCTCGGTTGTTCATGGTTTTCCATAGGAAAGATATGCATATAAATAAGCATTTTACTTTCTACCAAAACGGCACATATGCTTTCTCGCCTCTGAGTTGTAAATGTTTTTTTTTTGATCTCTGATCAACCAACCCTTGAACCTGTAAGGTTTCCATGACCATTCCTGGGTCATTTCATAGCATTAAAATCCTGAGATTGGTGTTCATTTCTTCCTTTTCCAAGCGTATTTCTCCAGTTACCTGATGTGCTTTTTCTTAATTTCCCAAGTATTTATCTTACGGATAGTGAAGGGGCGCCCGCGCACTGGTAACTTAAATCACCCGCAACCAAACAGTTTACTCAGCCGAGAGTTGCCCGCTGCCGCGCACTGACGGTTAAATAGTTGCCTCTCAGCTCAGTTTACAATGGATTTCGTGGAAGCTATTCGTGTTGTTGCGTTCAGCCTGAGACCGTCAAAAATTTTTTTCATTCTTTTCTTTATCCACCATATCCATCCAGTTTTCCATACCTCCTCGCACGCTAACACCACAATGTGTTTTTTTTAATCTCCGTATTCCTTGAGATGCGTATTGTATAGCACTGGCCGCTACTCAATGAGCAAAATAAACTTTTCGAAGTTCTACCGCAGTTACTTCAAAGACCATGTGACCTTTTCAATGCGCAAATGGCAAGAAACTTCCAAAATGTTCTCCTATATAACAAGGGCTGTCAAGCAACTGAATAGTTGACAGTGCGCGGGGTGCGCAAACACCCACGCGGTCTATTCCTGCCGGCAACAGTTTACTCTCCATCGGAATAAGTCAGGACGCAATTATTTAGTTGCGGCAACTAAAAGTTCGCCCTTGCGTGGGGTCATAAGACATGTGTTTCTTGGGAACTTCTTTAAAGAAACTAAATACTTACTAGTTGCTTTGAAAAAGTTGCCAGTGCGCTGGGACCCTTCGTGATGCGTTAGCATCTGTCTCTAGCCTGCTCTCTTTTCTAGCCTGTACTCTAGCCCTAGCCTGTCATCTTTTCGCGCTTCTCTATCCGCTGGCAGTCGAGAAAATTCTCTTGATATCCATCTTCCTTTTTTGGTTCAGTTTCTTTCTCCATTCGAACTTGGTCCCCATCACGCTTCATCGAGTCTTCATCCCTGAGAGCGTTGGCAACCAACCGTTTCTAATAAATTGAAATAACCATTCCATCACCATGGAAATATTCGATCCATGACAGTCCTTATTAAATGAAACGCCGTTAGAAGTTTTATGCTGCGGGTGGAAGATTTTTCCGCTTCAACAGATTCGTTTACGCAGTAGCATTCGAAGCATGTAGTGAAACATAGCCTAGTGTACCCTGTTAAACTACTTTCTAATGATTTTGACGTGATACTTATTCATCTCAGGGTGTCGAATTTTTTTTAGTAATGTATGGTTTGTGGTCCAAGTCCCTCCGATTTTTTCTATGATATAATTTTTCTTGTTGACATAACTGCGATTGATATTTGTATTTCCAAAGCATAATTTTGATTTCAGTGATAAAATATTTTAAAACATTTACCAATGGTCTCAAAAATGAAATGGATAGTTAACAAATTAATCAGCTATCATCATTAAAATATGATCGATAAAACATTCGTGTATGCCAGATATGTATTCTACATTCATTGCTTATGTATTTTGAATTTATAAACTATTCAAAGATATGTCCAATTCCACAGTTTTTATCTGTAAAGAATCGAATAAAGCTTATAATATTGAGTGGCAAAGGGGAAATTGGTGAGGGCGCATCTCACAGGTATTGGTCGAGGGACGGGGGCGATGATCTAAATAATCTTTAGGCTTTTCCGAGCATTACAATATGCAAGTCCCCTTAAGTTCGTACTCCAAAGAATAGGAACAAACCCTTCCCCTCTACCCAACCCTGTGGGGTTCCTCACCAAAGTTCCTGTATCGAGTAGAATTATCAACAGATTATTTTGAAACAAAATGATACTGACAATTTTGTCGATACAGGGTGGAAATATCGATCGCATCGTCATCAGATATCGTTAGCGTTCCTCATAAGTTCCTTGGCGATTTCTGCTTGAATCACGAGCTAAGCGAGGAGACTGCTCTAGAAAAAAGGAAATAAGAATGGTTCGAGTAGGAGTGAGCAAATGATCTTTAGCGTGGAGAAGAAGGGTTGGGACTGGACCGAAAGTGTAGGTGGCGGAGGTGAGGTTTGACGCGGCGGGAGTTTAAATTTGGAGCTGTTTAGGAAAACAAGTTGAGCCTGGGATTAACACGAGGGAGCCGAGATTACAGCCGATCTTTTTATAAAAATCCCCCGAAAGATGGGTATTCTTGGATTTTGGTAAAAATAGTTGGCTACAATTTTGTTCCGTCCAAGGGTGAATCAGTTCATGAACATTTTCTATAAAATATTTTTTTCGTCTGCAAGGTTTAATCGTCTCATCTCTACGTCTCCCTCTGTAATTCGTCTTCTATCGCCGGGAATTCTTTTGTTGTATGCTTAGCTCACGTGTCGGGAACTTCCCTGAGAATTCTAATGTCATCCTGCCCGCACTATGATGGAGTCAGTTAAGGTGTCGATAATAATTAGACCCCGTGTTCAATCCCATGTAAAAATGTTTATTATATTATGAGATAGTTTCGCTATTATGCCGGATAGTATGTTAATGTTTATTACTGCAAATGGAATGGTATTTCTTCTACGGTATTTTCTTGTTGAAATGGTATTTCTGCTACAGTATTTAGTGTTACATGTAAACAAAAGAATTTGTCTCTTATTCTGAACACCTGACGCGTTCTTGAATCGGGCCTGACATTTCTAGGAGAGGAAACGGAAATTGCAGTGAGAGCGAAAGGATTATTTTAGTTTTGTCGATTTTCCCAAATGCTTTAGTTTCAAATAAAATTGTCGTATTGAGAAGCGAGTCCCCTTGCCAACCGTACCCAGTACTTTATTAGTACCATTCATCTCTCTTTTTAAATTTCATCCAAAACGATAACTGTTACGCCTGCAGCCTGTTTTCTACAACCCCTCTTAATAATCGCATAATATACCTCTATTACTGAAATTATTTTATCGCTCAAGAGCAAGGCAAGATTGTAAGTGTGGAGTTCAACTCTTCCCCCCCGAAATGAGTAAAATTGTGGAATTTTTAGTGCCTTTTCCTTATGATATGCCCTCTGTGCCCTCCGTTTTCCACAGTATGTGAAATAAAGCTGTTATCTTTCCTCCTATTCAAGTTAATGGCCAACTGCTTTTATGTTATCCCTCACATTCCTTGCCGTGGAGTATTGAAGTATATAATTTCCTGACATCGGTTTTCTTGTGATCCATTCTTACTCTGAAGAGCTACAATTTACATCAACATCTTTTTGACTCTATATTTTACGTGGTTGCTCAGAAATCAACTCCCTCCTGCTGCAAAGCACCTGCTTTTCCTGGCTATGAACATTGTTTACATAGCGTACCACTTCATTTAACCTAGAATTTCAACATATATTTTATATAGAAAATAGATTAATAAGTTGTTAAATTTATAATTATTTATTTTTTACCGATGGACCTTTGTGATTCCCGCCAAAAAAGATAAGGCTCATGCCCTTTGATACGCGGGTGAATAAATGTCATCAATGTGCTTTTGAAAGACTGAAAACAGACACTAGGTGCTTAAAACTTCTCTCTCTCATGTACTACCTAAAATCCCTCGTATACTGCAGTAAATGTTTCATTTTTCTTTGATACTCTATGAAGGTTATTTGATTCCCTTTGTTAAATTAGGTTTTTATTCTCTTATAGACCGCATTTTAATATTAAATGAGTTTCTCGGAGTATAGGTCTTGAGCTTAAAATACAGTTTTTTGCCAGCGTTTCGGTTTTATTTTTCTCACTTACCCCCGAAAGTTGCTCAACGAGACCTTTACATCCGGGCTATCGACAACAACTAACAATAGAGGATCACATGCATCAACGGGATAGGGGAAAGCTACCCAACCTGTACTCGAACCCAGGACCTACGTTGTGGTCGACGAGGACTTATCCCCGCCGCCACCGAGGCCGAGTTTAATATTAAACCGTAATCAGGGCTTGTAAATGAAAATGGGTGTAATTTTTAGGTGCATGCAAAGGTAGGTAGGTAGTTGAAATGTTTTACAATAATAAATTCCGCATTAAAAAAAGAAAAATATCAATGGCATATTTACAAAAAGGAAATTAGAGATTAGACTCAAAATATAACACAAGACCTACTCTCCCAAAAAATAATTCTCTACTCCCTTTATTATGTGTTAGTTGATTTATGTTCTACAATTGATTTTTGAGTTCAGGCAGTGCCCTTATAGACTTGATAACAAACGGGACATCGACTGCATGAGAACTCGGGAGAAAGTTACCCTGATTTGGAACACATCCAATTTTAGGGGAGTCTGGAAGACTTAATTCTGTAATGAAAAAGGCGGAGGAAATTTTTCAGGGCGTAGTCTACTGTGGTGAGATAAGACGGGGAAGTTCGGGGAGATACGACGCCGGAGCAGAGGTTGATAGTGAGACCTACATGCGCACGAAAGGGGAAAAGAATAAGGCCAACGGTCGGTCCCTTTCCATCCATCTTTATGCGTATTATACGCTCTCTGCATTCGTCCTCTACTCCGGGGCGACAATTTTCTCAATTCTCTTGTCCCACTCTTTTTTTCTCGGCGTCTTCCAACCATATCTCAGAGTTTTTCTTCATAAAAGAACCGTGTCTTTCCTCTGCAAATGAATATAGGTCACTTCGTGAGATGAATCTGTGAATACTTTCAAGTACAGTAGAAATTGCTTTTTCTGTTGGTTGGGAGAAATCAGTATGGGCGTTGTGGAAAAATATTTTCGGGATATGGATTCATTTGGAGAGGGTGGATTTGGGGGGATTAGTGGTTCATCAAGGGGATATACGATTACTACCGTATCTATCAAACGCTCCGGGGTGGTTTGAACCCCTTAAACCTGGCTCTCTGGCTCGTTACAGCCTTGAAAGACCAGCGATGCTTCTAAATGTGTACTTATCAGGGTCCAAAAAGCAGGGAAACGCTCAGGCGAAAATCCCCGGACAGGAAAATATCATAAAATATAAGGGTTAAAGCACAAAAGAAAATATTTTTGACTTCGGAAGATGGACAGAAGCTTATAGATTGAGAGATCATATTTTCTCAGTGGGACTAACTTTAGCTGGATTAACTTTAGCTGGATTAGGATAGCTGGATTCGTCAACTGCTATATTTTGCAGGGTGTTAAACAAGGACGTAATTGGAAAAAAATGTTTGGGCGCACATTTAGGGAGTACGTAAATTTCGCGAGTGGGGTTCAGTTGCAGGATATACCCTGAAGATCTTGAACGTTGAACTTTTAGCGGAGGAATTAGAAATCCGGAATCCCACTTATCTCTTTGCTAAGTAGTACCATAGAGTAAGTATATAGAGTAAGAATATACTTACTCTATGGCTGTACCTACACTCGCAAGAACTCTTTGGCTACGGTCTTCAAAGATATGTATCTGTACATTGCTATTCTACCTCATCTCAGCGTCTTCCAACCTCATCTCCTGGTAAGTTCAACAGATTCAGGCGTTATATGGTGGAAGTTCGACGTATTTAAATAAAAGATGTTAGCACTTTTCCACAATATTATTAAAATATACATAAAAAATATTGTGGCAAAGTGCTACCGTCTTTTAATTAAATATATATCCTTGTGTCTTTCCTCACAAAACAGTCGTGTCATGCCACTGAAAATAAATGTGAACCTGTGAATACTTTCAAGTACAATAGAAATAGCTTGTTCCAAAATGTACATATGAACTTCATATAAATGTAATTTCATGCCTCTAAATTCAGTGACGATATAAGTCATATAGTTTTTTTTTTGTTAATTTACGATTTATAAAATTTTATCTGCAATTGTATTTTATGCTAAAAATTGTAGTTCAGCACTGAATTTTTGATATACTTGGTATGAAGACAGGTTTTATAATTTACTAGTTTGCTGCCCTATTTTGTTTGAATTTCTCGGAAATTTTGTGAGGCTTTTTGATTAAGTTATGTTCAGATTTCATTGTAACGTTATTTAGACTCATGGCAGCGAGAGACCTTTATTCCAAAAACCTAGTCATTGAGTCACTTCTTATCTCTTTTTATGGTTAAAGAAGGGCATTTCAAAGAGGATGTTTGTCGTGAAACCCTGAAAAATAACTCTTCTATAGCTCCAGCAGTTTCAGTGAGATTTGTTCGTAAAAAGCATCTGGGTGTCTAGCTACTCCCAGTTTAATCTGTATATGAGCTGTGAAAAGCTCCCCGTAGCAGTTTTTTTGACAAATCTTGGCGCTTAACTTCGTTAGTCATTTTGTTCACGGATTAAATGATTCTGCGCTGGATCTCATATTCTTACCGCGTATTTGAGGTGTGGCATGACGAGAGCGAAATAGCACCTCCCTTTTAGTTTTTTGTCCGATGAAGTTCTCACAAAATGTCTAACGAATCTTTTCTCCCTGAAGTCTGTCACAAATATTTATTGTTGGTATTCTCTACAAGATTGGTTCGCAGTTAACGTTACTCTCAGATCTATAATTTCATATGGCTCTTTCAGGTTGACTCCATTCTCAGTGTACTTATGGGGATATTTAAGACGTCCTACGGGAGAAATGTACTGCCATATGTTTTCTGCGATTTAGTGGTCCCCACTCTTGGAAGAACTGCTTTGCGTTTGCCCTTTGTGATCGGCACTTAATCTTGAACTGGTGATCACTTTTTCACGCAAAGTTTGGTTATATAATGTCCTTCCCACATTCGTCCCATGCTTTTTCCTCACTCACTATTTTGTACATCTCACGTAGCCTGCTCCTTTTCCTCCTCTCCAGTAAACACTCCCATCCTATTACTCTTAAGCATTTCTGTAACGCTCACTGTTCTTATTTTGGTGTTTCCTTAACAGATAACTGGCAGCTTTTCTCTGCTCCTTCTCTAAGTTCGTCAGCTCTCTTTTATTGTGTGGATCCCAAACAAGAGACGCGTACACTTACGTTGGTCGCACTAGGGTTTTATAGGATTTCTCATAAGCGGTCTTGCTTCCACCGCTGTGGTCTCTCATTGCGTAACATTTTAAACACATTTTTTCACCCAGTGAAGGAACAATTTTTGGAAAGGAGAACATTTACATCTACATAATATCCTGCGAGCCAATTCTAGGGTGTTTGGCAGGGGGTGATCAATTACCAGCTAACCACCAGGGAAATGGTAGAACCCAGTGTAACATTCTAAAGCGTGTTCCACAGCATTGTTACGGTTGAATTTCTAAGAAGAGTGGTTTACTTCTCTGGGAAAATATTCTCTCGACACCGAAGGGGCTCCAATATCTTTTACTGCTTCAACGCAGTCTTCCAGTTCTGCCCTTATATTCTTTTCTTTGCTCCCCTTTCCGGACATAGCATTTTTACCCTTCGCTCTCAGACCCTCCATTCAAGAAGGCTCTCTGGGAATACCCATTTGGCAATAAGGCTTGACTTTTCCAGGGATAAGCCACAACTGCGCGCGCCTTTGGTGTTATCGTTTCACTACCCATCAACCTGGGGTCGGCTTTGACCCCGTCCAGATGTGAGGATTGGGCCTAGCAAGCCTATTTCTGCCTTCTCAACCGTATATTGGCTGCAGGGGATCTGGGGGAAAATTTTATGGAATCCATCGTTACCTTTCCTTTGAAATGTGTAGTTGTATAATAAATGGAGTGCGCAGACTGGCTGTGAAATAGGGAGTAATCACGCACAAAATTGGACCACGCGTAATTTGCGGTACTTTGAAAGTATAAGCAAAATCTACTTAGCAATTACTTACTTGGTAATCAATCCCATTTGTCGTCGTCGTGCTCCTCAGCAGGCTTCCCACGCCCATGTAATGCCGACTTATATCGGCTGCTGTTTACGTCGTTTTCAGCTCCACATTCCATATTGGGCGTCATAAGTGTCATAGTCGTGGACAGTAGGTTGCCATCCTCCCGGTTCTATTATCGTGGTTCCTGGTTCTTCAAAGCACTTCCCTGATGTCGCATGAGAAATGCCTCTTTTTCTGCGGATGATTGAGGCTTTCGAATATATTTTCCTAGTAAACACTGCTGCTGCTAATTCGAGCTTCAAAGCGTCCAGGGCAAACATACTCTTCCCGTTTAGCTAATTGCTTGGAACCCTTAGAGGTAAGCGAGAAGTATGCATATCATTAGCTCTTTCCTTTTTTTGTCCCTAACGCATTTATTACTTTTTTTCGTCGTTTGTTATTATTTCTCCGCACGATTCACTCAAAGAAACCTCAATCTTCCACATTAAGTAATTTATGTTCGAAGTAGTTTGAATACGATATATGTACTTTATTCTTTTTGGCCACTGTTTATAGATTGCACTACCCAGTTGGGCGATTTACGTAAGTAATACGTTTACTGCGATCAAATCTCACAGTTACCATGTCCAGCTAGTAATATCATCGCCTCTGAGACGATATATCACTGTGGTGGTCAGTTTTGACCAAAATCACTTCCAGAAGAAGATTTTAATCACTTAAAATCCAATCACATGTCAGCGACTACTGGGGAAATTGTTTATCGTTCCCTATTCGGAGCGATTTTGTTTGCCATATATGTGGCCGTATAAGGTTGGTCACCTTTATATCGAGTTCATTTTGCTTGTAAAGTTAATTTATCGTATCTGAAACTCGGGTTATTAATTTTATTTCACCAGTGATTGTTATTATTTGGATATTTATAATCCACTGATAACATCAGAGAGAGACCCGAGGCATGTGTGACAGAGTGACCCCGATTCGTCCCAGGTATTTTGTGATTCATCAATGTATGTATAAATATATAATTAATGAAAACGATAGGTAGATAAATTGATTGATAATATAACAGTAAGATAATTTAAACGTGTCATGTGTAAATTATCTTAACATAATCTTACATCTTCCACAATAAACGTTAGAAGAATCGATTGAACATTAAAATTATATGATACTCCATGGAAGTATTGCTGACCGTGGGATCAAATTGTATTCTAAACTATTCGGGTGTAATTTTTAAATATAAATATTCGATAAAAATGAAACAATTCGGCAAATTTCAGGAGCCCTAATCGTACTTAAGTGCTGAACTAATTGCCAGGTTAAGGTCCTATTAAATTAGTCATGACATGATGTATTTCCTTGCAGTAAAGTTAAGCTGTGTCCTGCGTTTTAATTGAACATCGCGAATTCGTATTATTTTTTTTTGAGTATTCATAACAATCGAGCATTTCCATGCTTATGCTAGCATGGAATTGCGCGACCCCTGTAGGTTGCGCAACCAGTATAACAGTCAAGAATCGAGCGTTACCTTACTGCCAGGGAAAATCATTTATCAGTTGTGCGCAATTTTTAGAGGTCACAAGAGGTGAAAAGGTGGTGCCTTGAAAGATCTCACGTGACATGATCACCTTACTATATTGAGAGATTATAAGTTACCGATGGCAATGAATGATGAAAGTGACTAATTAACGATATGCAGTTGCAACGTATTTTTTATTGTGATGACACGTTTTGATATACTCATGGACCAAACCTTAATATGACTGGATATCGATCGTTATAATATGTTTTCTCTATTTAATAAATAATAAGATACAATTAAAAATATATTAAATAAAAATAATAAGACTAAATAGAAAATTGACAAAAAGATATAATACAATACAATAAATTGAATTATTTTTTCTTTTTTATTTGTGTATAAGTTTCCTCTTCACGCAAACAACACTTCATACAACAACAGTACATATGCGGACGACACCTTTAAAATTGTAAATCCGTCTGACTCGTTTTGGTGAGGTTGGCTCACCGGTACAGTGTTTACCGACGCGCCTTCGGCGCGAACAATGAATGTGTGTAAATTCAGTGGATCTAAGTATTTGCCGTTGGTTTAACTGTGAAGAAGAAGGAATGTAAAGTTATCACATTCTTTAAATTAATTTTGACTCCTCTTCAATGAAATGTGCGCATGCGTTATCGGAATGAGTGAGAATTTTCCGCCTCTGAGTATATTCTGTTTTGGAACGTGGCTTTTGGCCGGAAGTCCTTAAATTATTGAGTCAACGCTGCTTCCTGTTTTCGATTGTTAAGGCGCGCGATTCTACCATCCAAAGCCACGTGTTGCGTTCTCCGAAAGAAATGCGTGTCCAAATAATTGCTTTATCTAAAGAAAGGTTAGTGTCGGATATTAGGACATCAAAACACGGAAACGTGGTTTTATTCAAGGCTCTATAATTTTGGTATATGGATGTTTTTGGTATGAAAGAGGAGATGGCTTAAAAGTGCTACCCAATGGACCGTCACGCAACACTCAATGTGTCGTGGGTGTACAATTCTACATGCTCAAATGTCGATCTAGAAAATACAGTTTGGCTGAATGATGATTTTATGACTGTTTTTGCTTCCTTTAATGTGTACGAAAAGGCTACGGACGGCCCCGAATGAGCTACGTTAGACTAGTTATGAAGTATGTAAAATTAAATTAATATGTAACTGTGAAAAGGCTAGAAGATAGGGGAGAAGAATGAAGCGCTGCACAGTGGTCCGAAATCAGAAAAAGTCGGACAAAAGTCCAAAATAGTGTTTTTTGAGGTAGAGACTTGAAACTTTACGTATATACTAAAAAAATAATTGATTATCTTAAAATAGTAACTCATTTTTCATAGATCTCATCCGTTGCTAAGATACAGAGGACCAAACAAGACCAAATTTCCAAAAACACGCCCGATCTCATTCTTCCTCGAAAAACTTAGAAGTTAAGCTGCTCGTAGAGTTTTGGAAGGATTTTTATGAAGTAAAAAACATTATATTTCAGTAAAATGGTACTTCATCTACATTTTCCATTATTTTTAAATATTTTAGTTTATATCGATGTGGTATAATGTCGTAAAATGGCGGCTCCATTTTTAGGGCAAAACCTGACATAAAGTAGACATTATCTTTAGTTTAAGAAATAATAGTTCTCCAATTCTTACTGAGAGTATTAATTGAAGATAGCTTAAGAGTATAATGTAAAAATCTTGGAAAAAAGTTTGCAGCTGCAAAAATGAACGCAATTTTTCGATCGCGCTTCACGTCCCGACTCCGCGACGCGGAGGCTTAGAGACTCGGTGATACCGATGGATATTTCATGTTGTTTGGAACTTAATTATTTAAAATCTGTGTTTTGTGCACACTATACAATATCTATAGTATTAACTGACGAGGGAACTGAATGGAAAGCTGCGTCTGCGTAAAATAATCCTACGATTGTTAGCCGGTGATTATCTAGTTACCGCCAAATGTTGAAAGAGCCATACGCTATAAACCTGCTTTGGAAATTTCAAGATAATACGGTAGTTTCCTTCATCAAAGAAAACGGAAGGCGTTGATTGCAATTCGTTACCCACAATCAGTGTATTCATAATATAAAAATTATTTGGTTTTAGAGATCCCAGTTCAGACGAATGGCAATGGTCAATTTTATCCTCCTTTGAAAAAGGCCAGATTGGCGCCCATGCGATGCCACTCCACGTGGCGTCACAGGGACCTAGTTTCTATACGAGTAGATAGGAGTTTTACATCGTCTGAGATTACCAATGCATGCATGAGGCACAGAGCTCAGGGAAACATCTCTTAATAATCACCCATTTAAATTACCTAAGTTCGGAAAGTTTCCTTCGTTTGATAGGATAACAATAATCCATATTTAAGCCAAGCGCCACCAGCTAACACAGTACTCTGCTACCTGCGAGCAGCCTGCGTCGTATCAGCGCTCAAGCGTCGCCCCAAGATCTCCTCACTTGCGGCAGCGGGAACCAGAACGACGTCACACAGAGTTTTCCCAGCATTCATACTTAGCCGTCGCGTTTTCGCGCGCTTGAAAATTTTCACTTTTCCTTTAATCGCGAAAAATAGATATCGTCATTTGAAAATTTAAGAGCGTGAAATGCGTACTCCACGAGTAATAATCTTTCGATTTAGGCAATCAAAAAATAATAGGAAACCACCATATTGGGAAAGTTGGAATGGCATTTGGATGAGGCGACTAAAAGCTAAGGTAATTTGTGCCTTAGGAAAGGGTGGAGAGAAACCCGGCGTCAGTGTCAACAACCGACTTCGTGGCGCGCATTTAAAAAAAGTTATGTTGCCGCACCCCGTATAATTGGCGCTCTTGTTTTCTTTCTCCTGAGGGAAAAATTGTGGAGGTCTTGCACCCTCTTCAGCCTGCTGACCACTCTTTCCTGCCCCTAAAACTGTATCTCTCGAGCGAGTCCTCGCCCTTTTTAGCTGAGGAAAGCGTCGAGGATCAGCTAGGTGTAACCCCTTCAGGCCAGAGGGGAGGTGACCATATATATATCTTCCCTCGCCCTCCCCTCATCTCCTGCCCCTCCCCCTGCGCAGAAGAACACTGCGGTCATCCTCCCTTCTCCCTCGTGTGGGATCGCCTCCTCACGTGTTTGCGCTCAGCGATCCTCTCCCAGTTGAAATCGCCAGTGCGTCCCCGACTCTCCCTCAGGCTCGTACGTATTTCGCGCTTAGGATTAGGACAGGAAAGATTCTTAAAATTTCCTCCTGCTCATGCGTCCAATATTGACATCCTCGTATCCTAGTAGTAAGGACATCAAAGGGCGATAGTATTGTCCTCTGCGCATGCGCCCAACGTTTCATTTCCCGATACCACGTGACTTATCCCCACTCCTCCACCTCTCCGTGACAGGTGAGACAGCTGATTGGCTGATACGTAAGGGTGAGTTTGTTTGTACTGAGGGAATAGTTTCTGTCCATGAAAATTCGTTCCCGAGTTGCAAGAAGTATCAGGCTATCATTAGGTACTGTATCCTAGACTTTTATTTTTCGGAATTCACGTTGATTTTAGTGTTGGCCCTTGCTGCACTTTACTCAGCAACCGCATGGAATGATCTCTGTCCATTTACTTTCAGCTCCAAATAACATGATCTGCACCTACTCCTAAAATTTCGGTTACTGTTGTTTGGCTCATTCCGTGAATCTAACTGTTTTACTTGTGACAGTTATGAAAATTATTCTCCTATTAAATCGAGGGCTCATGAAAAGAATAATTATCGGATTATGATTTGATGATGTTCATATCGATATAAAATTCCTCTTTCTAAATATTATAAGTATTTTCTTGGGCCAGGTTGTTGGCCGCAGCTTTACTTTATTGCCCGACTACGTTTATCGTTCTAATTTTTTGTTATATAAGACTTGTTGAGCTTTGCTCTGATATTCAATTATTTCCTCTTCTCTTTCGTGTATTCTCTACGGTAAAAACGCTGTAATATTCCTTCGGACGTTCATTTTTTTTCGAACGTTGGAGAAACTCCACCCAATTTAATTAAATAAACCATCTTCCATTCCCTTTTTCCTCTTTCGTGCGTCTCCTCTCTCCTATATAAGTAAGCGCTGCTGTCTTCTTTGCCACGTTCGACGTTCAGTTTTTCACAGGAATAACTTCGATATCTCACTCCTTCCACTTATCCTTGATCTTCCTCTTCCCCGAGGACTTTTAATAGAGTTAGTGTGGCGTCATAGCCTTGAACTCCACCCTGAGAATATATATTTTTTCTCTGACTAATATTTTTTAAATATTTTTTCCCCATTGTAATCAGCGGGGGTTATAGGGAGAGGAACGAGTCCATAGTCTCCCACCACGTGTCGCTGATAACCTACCTCATCATCTTCACCACGCCAACCTGCCTATCCTCTCTCTCTTCATCCCTGCTCGTATTTATTACCGCCCTCTCATATTTCATCCCTCTGCGTGTTTCGCACCCCTTATACCCACCATAACCACATGATACACCATCTTATTCCCCCCTCCACCCTTTTCGGTCTGTTCGGACCGTATCCCTACGTATTTCTCAGCTGAGAGAGGATAGAGATACAATATATTTTCTCCTCGCTTCTGGACGCATCCCTCTTTGTCCTTACGACCCCTCCCCTCTCGGTAGGGTAGTCCGTGCCAAAAAATCACCCCCTCCCCGCTTCCTCCTCCTCCTCCTCCTAACCCTTCCTTCCTCCTCCTTTCGTTCTTTTGGCTCGAGCTGTTCCGTACTCGTCATTTCCCTCTCCATCCCCTCCTCCTTCCGTCCCTACTTCCTCCATCTCCCACCAGGGGGAACCGAGATTGTCAACTTGTTTCGCCCACCCCGATCCTCAGAAAAGCCCCGAGGGCTGCGATCGTTTCACGCGCTGCATTTCGATCCAACCCGCGAGGGAGGCTGTCAATTTCCATTATCGTTCCCGCGCAATAGTTACTTCGACCGACGCTTCTTGCTCGTCTTTTTTTTATTTTTGAAGTTTGTCTCTCCTACGTTGCATCGGTGCGAGTGGTGTCATACGCACGTGCTCTATTCTATTCTGGGATAGACGAGTAAGCAGAGGTGGGGATCATGGAATAGGGTTAAAAACTACCGAAGAATCATAAATATACCAGATTTCCCATTGCCGTTGCATCGGTACACGTACAGCGGTGCTCGCGCGAGTGGTTTGAACGGCGCATGCACCATTTCGTCTAGGATAGAAGACTAGGGAGAGGAGGGGATCGTAGAGAACACCTCAAAACATCTGAAGGCGGCTGATAGTGCAGCTCTATTTGACGGCAAGAGGGAGAACTAAAGACTCGCGCTCTGCAGCGAGGTTCGCGCGTATGTTTTTCGCCGCTCTTTTGTTTGGCGCGGTTTCCGCGCCTCACGGAGCCACCGTCGTTGCCGTGCTTTTTTAAAAAGAGGGAGATCCTCGCACGCCTCTACGTTGTCAAAGATTTATTATAGCCCAGTGCCGGACTGCCGTGACTCGCTCCCGTGGATCCGGCCGCTGTGGAAAGGAAGATACTCAAACAACTCGAGCAGCGAGTGTTGCGCCGAACCCGAAGTGTGTCTCTTCTTGCAGGAAGTGGTGCCCGCGATAAAAGGGGGAGGAAATTGTTGCTATCTGTCGTGTTGGCTGGTGGTTGTGCTCTCTGCTCGGCTTGAGGAAGTCAAACCTTTTTCTTTGCCGTTCAGAAGAAAGGATTGCATCTTCTGAACAATCCACAAATTTTTTGCGCCCTGGTTTTCATCTGCTGTGTTGCTCGTTGCCGGCTTGTCTTGTGGAAGTCCAGCTGTTGTTTTGTTTTGTTTGTGGAAGAAAGTATAGCATCCCACACAGCCAAGTTTGCTTGCAAATTGGCAATTATATGCCTTTTTGGGTTGTAATTTAGTTCTGGGTTTTCTTGGTTGAAGTGCAGCCGTTGTAATTGGCTGATAGGAAGAAAGAATTATATCTCAAGATATCCAAATATCTGTTACACCCTGATAGTTATTTGTCTTGTTGGGTGGTTATTCTGCTGGCAGACAGGTCTGTGGAAGTTTGGCCACTTTTTTCCTGCACTGAAAAAGTTCATCTTTCTTAGCCTAGAGTTTACATGCATAATTGTTGATTGTTGTGTTAGCTGGAGGTTCTTTTGTCGGCTGGGCTGTGGGAAGTGTTGCCGCTATCTTTGCTGCTCAGAAGAAAGAATTACTGAAAGAGCTACCTTACATCCTGATTGTTGTCTGCTGCATTAGTAGTTATTTGTGATTTAAGGCCGTCTAGCAGAGTTTTTCCTTTTCATCCTATTGAGAATCAGCTCGCCTGGAAGAGTTGCGTCTAGTTTTTCCTGTTCTGACGAAAACATTGTGTCCAACTACGTTCAATCGAGTTAACTTACTACCTCGTTGTTATCTGCCGTGCTGTTTGTGTCTCTGCCTAGTGGAAGTGAAGCCTATGGTTTTCGCTGTTCAAGAGAAGTTCATCTGACGGCTTCTAGAGCTTGGATTTTCGCTGCGTGTTGTCGAGACGAGCAGGGGCGCCCGCCTTTCATCTATCCCGGGAACCTCGCCTTCCCTCGCCGGTGACTCCCAGTCGGCCCGACGACGCTGCGCACGGAGCAGAGATGCCCTCCTACCTCGCGGGTGGGGGGGACCCAGCCGAGGAGGAGACCGACGGCCAACACCGTAAGCCAACGTTTCTCTCATAATTATTCGCACCCATTACCCTGCACACTTTCTTTCCCCACGACTCCTCAGATGCATTTATCCTTGACGCTTGGTCTGCGATGGGTCTCGGAGGGATGTTGCTGTATTTTCCTATCAATTCAGGTCAAGTCACATTCCTGTCAATCTGGATTGTGATCACCAGCGCGTGAGATTCCTCTTAAAGGTTTCTATGCTGAATCGATCGACTCAGTGACGCGTGAATCGGTTAAAAATCAATATTCAAGGGTGAACAGTGAGCTGCCTACTCAGCGCAGTTGCTACATTGTTTACTTTTGGTGTCCGATTACGTTTAGGTATTCGTTTTCTGTTTCTTGAGAAGCCTGCTACCTCAATGCGGTGATAAATTTATCTACTGAACGGAGAACATAATGGATTTTAAATCAATTTTCAATTATGAGAAACGGAGCATAAAATTGTTGATGCTATTGTGTTGTTTACGTACAACACCCAGCTACGAGTATGTATTGTTGATCACGCGCTTTGAGGCTCGACGTCGATTGGCTAACAGCAATCATCGTAGGGTGCAACAATTAGTGACGTGTGCTTTTTGTGAGCCGTTCAGCTCATTCTCCTCTCAACTCATGCGTAGCAAAGTCATTTTACATTTCCTCCTAATCCCACAGCCATGGAATTTCTGTTTTAAGTTGTTATCCTATGTGCTTTTGTAACGCAATCAATTCGGTATAAAATGATATAATTGATCATGTGGAGTGGTCTCGAATGGTGATTTTACGACATAAATTTACAAAATAAATACAGAATTTAGCAGGAAACGAATATATACGTGTGCTTAAGCAAGTCGTCAGTTTGTGGCATTGCCCCGCTGGTGGACCAATTCGTTAAATGAGCTGCGATAAGCGATTCGTCAAGGAAAAACGCATTATGTGGATCTGGCGAAAGTCCTCCTCCGCTGGCACTATTCTGTCGGGCATCATTCCGCTAATATCCCGTTCTCTGCTCGCATTTGTGTGTGTGCTTGTGTATTGTAATTCTGATTTCGCACCCCTCTTAAACTGCCTGCATGTTTTGTGCTTTCCTTCGAGCGACCCGATTCGCTACGGCTTGAGGCCTTTTCCAGTACTTACCTACTCCTTTTTCTCCGTCAGCGTTGTTTTGCTCCCTGTCTCTATGATACGCTCGTGAAAAGAGAACGGAAAAATTTTAAGGAGAGACAAAGACTATTTTGGCGCCAGTGGTCGTTGCGTTGGCGCGCAATGAGTGATTTGGGAGAATTGCATCCCGATACTGGCTCAGCAACAATGGCGCCGTTGCTCGAAGTTAAATACAGAGCCACAAATCCAAAATAGAAAAGCCGTTTGACTGACGACCCCTTCGTTTTCTTCCATGGAATTCTCCTCACTATCCAACTAAGCAATGTGAAGTGCAATTATTAACGCCTATATGTTGGTAGATGTACAATGTATATCATGGCAACAGTTTTATTCATTTATTAGGAATCCTATGGTTCCAGCTAAACTATCTTTTCCTCTATCAATACGATATAAGTCATTTTTTTAACAATATTTTCAAATGGAATTATTATTATTTCTATAAAATTATATTTTAAACCCGTTATTACTCCACTCGAACGAAAGCAAATTCCTCACTTCTTGAGCAGTAATGTGTTTTCTTTTACCTCCAGAAGTCAATTTTATTAAATATCAACTTCTTCGGCCTTAATTATTTGTAATATACTGTTTCAAATCTCAACTGTGGGTAATTTTTTAATTTAAATCATTTTTATTTTTAGTCATATGAAAACACCATTTTCGAATAAAGTGCGCAATTTCAGGGCTAAAATTTTAATTCAAATAATTTGACTTCATTAGTACTAATAGACATTAAGTATCAATTAATACAAATATTTTATATATTTTTACCGTTTGATCGTTGATTTATAATGAAAAATGTATTTTTCACAATATATTTCTTATTGCAAATGATCCAAGTCAGTGAAATTATCCAGTTGGTCTAATTGCTTACAAGTTTTAGCAATAACTATGGGAAGTGAATTTTGTGAAGATCGCTTCGAGTAAAGGATTTTTTCATACTCATAATATCCAGTAGGTATATGTGTAATTGAATATTTCTGTCTCTTTCAATGTTTCGGCGCCATATCTGTGTGCTCCGCCGACGCATTTGGCTCTCATTTAGCTTCCAAAATCAAACCGTCGTTGTTATCGCCTCCAATTTCATTTATTTCCCCCCTCCCTCCGTCCCGTGAGGAACGTATTCACCCTGTCCGTGACCTACCGCAACCCCCGTGGTCGTCACGTGCTACTCTCCCCCGAGGCTCTTCCCACTCCCTACCCCTTACCCAAACCCCGTCTCCATCATTTACTTAACGCTCCGCCCGCGTCCCCTCTTTTGTTTTGCAAATTTCACTTCTATAAATTACACAAACAGCGGATGCGCTTCAAAATACCAAATGTTTGCCCCAACCTGAGGCCATGAGATGCTTCAAATCACGAAGAATTTATCTCAGAACACCAACGTTAGACGTTTTACGTTACGTGGTACGTCTCCAAAGAGCCATTTGAGGTTTTGCTTAAAAAATGTAAATGGAGGTGCATAGTAGATTGTAATATCATGAAAGCTAAGAGAAAATTTTATATAAATATGATAATGTTGACTGAAATAGTTCATTTAAACCGAATAGCTGTGAAATTAATGGGTGGGAATAGATAGTAAGTTGGAAAATTCTAAAGGTTTGCATTAAAACAGTAAGATAAACTCTTTCATTGAAATGGGAGCATAATATCTCACTGCCGTTGTTTTTTGCGCTAAAAGAGTTGGCAAAAAGTTAGAGAAACCAACTTCAAAGTAAGTTAGTGGACTGTATTATAAATAAAAATTAAATGTACAAATTTATCCGATGAAGGCACATGAGCGAATGCAACAATCTGCACTCCCTTTACACCATCAACAATTGACACGCAAAACAAAACACGCGCGACAATTTCGCTCCATCCAATGGCAGGCAAAGCAGTACAATACGAAGGTCTTGGTGTCAACGGCCATTGTGTACAATGTTTTCAATTAGTTGATTTGGAAATCTGTCTCCATCTTTTACAAAAATCATTGTTTCCAGTGTGCGAGCCAGAATCGACTCCTCGCGAAAAATCTGCAAGGCCGGAGACGGTTAGCATGTGCATTGGAAACGGCTCTAAGTTCGCACTTGGGAGCTTCGGTTACGAAACGGCTTCTTCCATAGTTTACGAGGCTCATTAAAGTCAACCCATAGAGGTGAGGTGGCTGTTACTCAACTTCGCAGTGTTTCTGCGCTCATGAACCAGCGAGTGATTTGCACATCCTATGCTCCAAAACAGTCCATTCTGAATTAACCCCCCTCATGATAAACCTATATATCATTTATGAGGAATAATGGGTCCAGATATTTATATTCATTTTCCAATTCGGCAACAAAGAGTAAATTTTCATTTTCAGTCAGTATGATGAATATTTTTTGGGGTGACCATTGTTTGGAGCTAGTTTTGGGGGTTGTAAATGAATCGTTAGCTCTTTTCCCATATTTCGGAAAAATTGCAAATGAAACGCAGCGCTCGATTCTGCAACCAGCTTATCATTCCATGCCTAAACAGTTCTCTCTCTCACATTCATATTTAGGTAGCTAAGCTTTAGCTAAATCAGCTCTTCCATAGATGTAACACGTGACATTCCATTGCCGTGATTGCTTTGTTCTTGTCCTTCGACGATTGCCTTCATTAAACCATCATGATGTGTGCGAAAAGGCTGTTGGGTTTCCTTCTTCATGGTTTCTTAATACTTCTCTTCCACTTTTCTGAGGGCTCCCATATCCCTCACTCGATGGATCCACTTCATCTTCACTATCCTTCATTAGCATCCCGTTTCGTTTGCTTCCACCATTGACTTCTATTATCTTGTCATCGTTCGTGCTTCACTGCACAGAAGAAATATTCTAAAGACGTAGGCTGTGATGATTAATTTCTTTACTTATATGATTTTATTTCCTTTTGCATAAAGTATTAGTCGTCATAAAGTATTAAGGCATAGATTTCTCCTTTACGTAGATGCTCTGGTGAGGAAATGAAATGAAAACGTGGTAGCACTAAACATGCAAGTGGAATATTCAGTTCAGTTTGCACCAGTGGCTATTCGCTTGCAACCAAACTATAATTCCAAGTAAAGATGACAAATCACGAATGGAAGTTTACGTATTGCATCAACTCCGTAAAGTCTTCAACCTAAAATTTCCAACAGCTAAAAAAAAACGGCATTTTTAGGAAGCTCTAATAAGAAAAAAATGTTGTACAAGGTGAAATACTTAATCAAATTGGTATCCAAATTCCAATATATAGATGTAATGTAATGTTTGAAAATAATAAAGATTTCATAAATAAAATAAAGTAGTTTCATAGTAAAATTAAGAGGATGAGAATAACTTTGAAGGCCAAACATGAAAATAAATCCATATTAAATTCTGTAATGTGTTGGCGATCCCAAAAATGTGGGATGGGTCAGAAAACTAAGAGATCCTTGTCAAATACATTTACAACTACATACTACCCCGCTAGCTACCCTAATTTGTGTGTGGCAGGGTTGTTAGGGCACCATAAGTCTACAAAAATGAAGAGATGCAAAATTCGCGTGGTAGTGACTTAAAATAAGAATAATAATGATAGTAATTTAATGCGCCCAAATATGTACAATTATTAGAACAACTAATAAATAGAGAAGCTGTAGGTTACCCCTAAGATTGAAACTGTGTGGGAGTAACACAATACCGGGAAAATTGTTATAATAAAAAGAATGAAATATTACTGTGATATACAGGGTGCATATTTTTACAGCAATAAGCATACAGCAGACTTATTTCACAGGATTATTTTACAGATTTACTTTACGCATTCAATGGTCTGCTTAAGAGAGGCATCTGGTGAAAAATTACTTCGAATACTGAATGGATAAAATTTTTTCTTTAGAATTCAATTCTCCTTGCTGCCTGACTCGAGTGCGATCTCTTTGCTGTGGGCAAGCTAGAATCCCTGGCGGCGTCGTTCAATGTCTTTCGCCGCGAGTAATGGAATCCTCATGATCCTCCGGAGTGCCTGGCTGAGCCATCCTCACCATTATAGCTCCTTTGGCCACGGAAACGAAGGCCAAGGATGCAACGTACGGTTCCACGCCGACTGAAAAATGAAGGATTTCTTTGAAACTGTAATGACGGAAAAGACAGAAATATACTGGCGAATCATTAATTCTCAAGTAATTAGTCCTCTTGTTTGAAATTATCACTTTAAGTTGGTAGATTTAGAACATATGTATTTTAAAGACGAGGAGAGATATCCATTTAAAATTACATTCATCATTATTATTTTTATAGATGTCATTAGGTATTTTTATAAATAATAATAAAATAGTATCATGAATCCATTGACTGACTGAAAGTGGTTCTGAATCGAAACGGATTTATCAGGTAGTTATACCTTTCTTTGAATGGAATAAATTGTGTGGAAATAGAGTTTCTATTTCATCAAATGGAACGCAAATAAAATTATATTCCCAATTTTGGGAATTATGACGTGGTTTGAAGTCTCGTTTAAAAAAGAAGTCTTTGTCAGAGCCGTGGAAGGTTCCTCGGTAAATCCACGAGGACAGGTTCTCCAACTCCATCTCGGCCGACGTTTCGATGTGCGAGTTCTCCATCGTGTGGAGATGGAGTTGGAGAACCTGACCCGGTGGAATTCCCGAGTAACCTTCCACGATTACATTGCGCCGGGAAAGCCTACGATCATTCTTCTTTGTCAAAGTGTTTACCTGTTGGTACATTTATTAGCTTCACCTTACTACCATTTAGCTAACGAGCGTGATGCGCCCGCTCCCAGCGGGCTTCCCCCACTCTTTTCAACGCAGGTCCACAGAGGGATAGACGCGTTTCTAATTATAAAATGTAGAAAAAAAAGGCAGGATCTTAGTACAAATTTAATTGGAATGTTCATGTACAAATTGAGGTCAGAGGACCTCTTTAAACACAACATTGGAAGTAATTACACTATCCTCTGTTAATACATGTTAAGCATTTTCCTTAATATTTAAAAAAATATTTTGAAAATATCTTACCCTTGAGAACGCTACATAAAGTTGGCCATGAGAGAATACAGGGTCAGGCCAGCTATTGGAAAAGTCTGACCCTTAGCCTTGTTAATAGTCATCGCATAGGAAACCTTAACGGGAAATTGTCTGCGAGTCAAATTAAAAGGCATGGTGGGATCCGACGGCGTTAACTGTATTCTTGGGATGAGGGCAATCTTGCCGGAATCGATTATTTTTTTATTTAATCGATTATTTTTTTTTATTTTTAAAAACCAATTTTAGGAAACAATAGCAATATTTAGGAATTAAGATATGCCGTCGCATGTTATCTGATAAACTCTGTGCATTTTGGTACCTCATTTGTAGAGTTTGGTTGCGTATAAGTTGAGAAAAAGGTATCTATACAGTAAAAATAATATAGAGGATAGTTATGAAAGTTGGTTGAAAAAGAAAATAAAACAGTTTCTGAGGTTTAAGCTTGGATGGTACTCTTCGAATTACCTGGCTTTTTAACTTGAAGAAATCACATTTGCTCACAATTTCAATCACCATCGAAACGGATTTATAATGCATGGACGGTGGTAGCCAAATTTGATTTAGCCTTAACCAAAGCCAGAAGTTGGTTTTGTTGTAGAGACATAAGTTGTAAATACCTGGTATTCATTTTAAAAACTGCTAAACTTCCATAAAATTACCTATTTGTAGTTCTTTTTGTTTTAGTCCATTTTCTCGATCAAAATTTCTTAATTTTATCCATTTCTCCGTGACATTACATATCAGGCAACCTCCTCGGAGAAACGATAACATGATCCACAATTCATTTCAATAGATAGCGATAATGTTGTTTTGCATTATTTGGGAACTAAAAAGGTCATATTTTTTTGGAATTCTTCATTATGCATGTACTGGCACCATGAGTTTTCTCCGTGGAGGCATGGCTGACGTAAGACGCTGCGTAGCTACTTGGAGAGACCGAAAAATGCTATTCCATTCGTCAGACTTCCTCTGCTCGGGCGAGCATCTTAAAACTCCAGATGAAGTGGCTAGTGATTTGTGGTTTGTTGTCTTATCCGCTGCTGCTCAAGAATGCCGGCCATCGGGAAGTGTATTCATATGCTGTGGTAGGAGTTTCTTCCTTCCCTGTGGATGTTGTTGCCTGATTTGTAGATTTTCCAATGATAATATTTTCTAATATGGCCCGTTATCGGATGGTTCTTTTTTGCATTTTACATCGTGCAGATAGCTTCCTTTTCATCACTCTCGACGTCCAAAATTCCTGAGACTGTTTTGAGGCAATTCTCCTCTTTAGGAAGCAGTAGTTGCTGGTCTCAATGTGGCCAAATGAATAACCGCCTCGTCAAAACACTATTTCCATGTTACAGGGAAGGATAGATGAGTAGGGTTTGTGACTCATTGCTCTAGTTTTAGTCAGAAGAAGAGAATTTTCTCTAACATTTCTGTCTTCTTGAAAAGATGATATTACCTTCTAGCGGCCCGTGAAGTCAACAAAAATGATCGGAAGTATGTTTTTTATGAAAAGGTTGAAAAAAATTATTGATATCCCTTTAAATAATGTTTACGTATTTTTGATTCCTTAGAGGAAGATGTATAACGTTCATAATATATTTTTAGGGTATTCTCTCCCTTTCTCCATGAGTCTACAAACTGCGTTTAGTATCTATAGAACTAAACCCCGTTGAAGTATATTTTTTCCGTTTGTATGGTTTGAATATCACAAAATAAAGGCATGTGCGAAGTTGTGCATAATCCAGAATACGTCCTAGTGTTCTGTAGTACTTCTGGAAGTGATGCACGAATACCTACTTATGTTGCCACTAAAAATACCTTCATGTGTTGATTCTTGGGTAGAATTAAGTATCGTGTTGATTGGATGAGTTATTTTAGTTTTATTTATTCGCTCATTTTCCTTGCTCTGATATTTTCTTAACCTAAGCGATCGAACAAAATTTTATTTCACCATCAAATGCTAGGACTTATTCAAATCTTTTTTTATGTGATTCAGGAGACCTTTACAGATAGAGGCAGGGGCGCAGCTACAAATTAAGGCTTGGGGGGGTTTCAGGCGCAACTAATACTGGGGTGCTTGGGGTGTGGTATACCCACCAGGGTAATCGGGAGGTGTGGGGGCCCTCCGTCAGAAAAAAATTAAGGTAAACGGTTCAAAATATTGAGTTTTAAGGCCTTCTGAGTGATATTTTGTTAATATTCACACTACTCTATAATCAATATTAATCCAATCAAGTAAAATGGATTAAACTTAAAAATGTCTCTGAGCTCTAGGGGGGGTTTTGTCCCCCAAAACCCCCCCCTCGCTGCGCCACTGGATAGAGGGACTATAGAGAGAGGGAATCAAAGCCGATGGAGGATGTATTATAAGAGAACATTAAATTCTATAAATGCTACTCTAACGCATATGAGCTGTAGTCGGCTATGTGAGCTGTTAGTGAGTGAAAATGACGTGTAGTACATACATAACTTGGATTCAAAATTTTCGTTCGTCTGCATAGAAGTCGAGGCTTGCGTGTCCCTCCTGGCCTTATTCTGACCTCCCAGCTCGTTCAATTTACTCTTTCCTGGAAGCATGTAGCCGACGCACTGATGAGCTCACAGCCTCCGTCGTTGGATGCCATAGCAACGGCCTCGCAGCCTCGCCATTCACGCTTCTCATCCTACGAGTGGAAGCGCTGCGCACAAGCGCCATAATGCTGTCAGGCTCCTCGGACGCCGCTTGTTTTCTTTGCGGAGCGTGCTTTACGGCGTTTAGGGGGCCAAGATTCCCTTTCATGTGTTGTGTGGTCTTTTGCTGCCGGTCTGAGTGCATCCCTCACGTACGTGGAGACTACCCTCTTGGAGAATATCCCCCTCTTTATGTGCTCCTCTCCTTTTTATTTTTCCCTCCATTCACACTGGGCATCCCCTCGGAGCAAGGAAAGAGAGAGTTTTGGTTTCTGCGCATGTGGCCAAGACTGAAACGGAATAATAATACAAAATAAAAGTAAAGCTTTGCAAATAACAACGTTTTTATCATGAACTATGAAGAATATAAATAAATTTTATTCAATCAATTTTCAATGAACTTTGATTCCCCAAATTTTTTTGTTACTACTCTCTAGCATTCTATCTCCTTTGAAGGATCGCAGTACTGCTTTCAGATTTCGTTGGCCATTTTTTTATACTAATCGCCATGTTTAATTTTGAATTACGAATAAAGATCGAGATACAGTTAAAATATCAATTAAAATGTTTGAATATTGTATTGCGATCTGTTTCAGAGTCAGATTTTTCTATTCCCTATATTATCCTGAGTTAGAGCGGTTGAATGAACTCAGGAACTTCTTCATATTTACTTTTTCTGCATTTCAAGTCGAGAGATTCACTCAGAATCGTGACAATTGCCAAGATAACCCATGTAAACAAAAAATCGATCGTTTTAAGCATTTTACTTTTCATGATAATGTTACGCCAAATTATGAGGGAATACTGGGAAATTTTCTATTTTCTTTTTTTCCTCAACTTTCGTTTTAATGTTTTCCTCTGCTGCGTAGCCATCTTGAGCACCCTGTTCGTCTTTACTCCGAGATCATGGCCTTTGGTAAGAGGTCTGCTGTTGATCCTGTTACCACAACTTCCATGAGTTGCTCTGGTTCAAGACTCCTCTTCTCGGCACGGATGCACCTTTTTTTACTGCTTTCATTTCCTTCTTTTCAGTCCCTCCTCTGCTATCCCATCTACTTAGACCCTCTCTCGTGGGATAGCAGCAACAGGTTGACATGGGGATGGAGTAGAAAATGTTGAGGGGTAGTGGGATGGGGAGCAAATGAATGTCGATCATTTGGCATTTGAATTGATCAGGATTCTCGGAAATTGTCCTTCTGGGGGGTGAGAATCCGAATAAAATTAATTTTTGGTCTCAAATTTTCTAATTTTTCCGTCTCGAATACTTTTCTGAATTAGAGCGGTTGAATGAACTTCCAAACTGCCTCGTATTTATTTGTTCTGTATTTCAAGTCGGGAAATTCACACAGAATCGTGAAAATGGCCAATATGCGCACTCAGTAATAGCCTTACGTATACATAATTGGATATCGCGTGAGAACCAAATGTCTCCATTGTTATGTCAATACTCAGTGCCTGATAAGAATGATCCATGATCGAGAGAGAGTTCCTCCCACCCTCTTTTCCTCTGACGGGTCGACAATATATGAAAAAAGGTAGCCCATTGCTTGAGGAACCTCTAGGTCCGCCGATGTGGACACAGCAATAATAACCTATCAATTTAAGAGTCTTGATACCCAGAAATCGTCCTTCTGGGGATCAAGGTTGTAATCCCGGTCAAGACAGATGATATTTTCCATGTAGAAGTATCACATATGTAATGCAGGAGGTACAGTTGAATCCACAAGGCCATGAGGTGAAAGTGGGATACAAGAAAATGTGCTTTTAAATTTCGCTGGGCGTGGTGGACCTGTGCTTATTTGTGGCTCTCATACCTGTACAATTTTTTCCCCTCTCTCGCGTAAAAGATTTCGCGTCACGGCTTTGGGATGAATCCATAAAAATCTTACGGAGGCGTGAGTGAGCGGGGCATCGCCAGGTCGTCTACCTTCTCCGCTTAAGCGATGCGTGACACTTGGCAGCCTTTTGATGCGGAGGAAGATTCATGGGTGGGAATAAAATATCTCGCGAAAGGAAAAGAAGAAAAAGGATGAAGAAAATAACCATAAGGATACGAGGATGTCGGTTTGGTAGAAAACCGAAGCCCGGAGGAATTCTATTTTTTTTATTTTCTCCTCCTCCACGGCGATTGAGCATAGGCAGGAAAAGCGGCGATGGATCTGTTCCGGCGATAAAAAGGTTAGAAAGGACTCAGGAGGGAAGCGAAAAGGATGAAGGACAGATAGAGATGAATATAGGAGGAGGAGGAAATAAAAATGATAATGGATCATCAATCATCGATGCTCAGTAGGGAAGGTCTCGGTGGCGTAGGGGTACAGTCCTCGCCTAACAAGGTGCGTCATTCTGGAGGTCGCGTGTTCGAGGCCTTGGGTAAGTTGCTCTTATTCAGGACTTGGGTGTATGTGATCGTACTACGTTATTGTTCCTTATATTCTCCCGTTCCTAAGGCCTTAAACAGACCGTTTTCTAGGCAGTGAAGTTAAATAAATGAATAAGTAATCAATCAGGATCAACCGATAAATGAAAAGTGTAAAATAGTCCTGAAGAGTTTTAATAAGTGTATATCTCATTGTATTATCTATGCTCAAAAAATTATCAGTCTAATGTTCCCAATAAATTTAATCCTTTCACTTTTTTTATGCTTTTATGTTTTCTGTTTAAGTTGTATTTCATCAAATATTTTAATTTATGTAATTTATTATTTTAGGCTGGTCTCTGACGAGCATATTTTTTATTTCCTGCTGAAATATATGTTTTCCTTTACTGTGCAGGTATAAGTATCCGGCTACTTGAGGGCAGGCCAACTATCTCATTATCATCTCTCCCAGGAGCCGCTAAAAATATTGTTTTTAGGACTTTTTGAAAAAATTAATGGCGTCAATTCAAAATCTTACATCACGCAGATAGAGTCAATTATGGGAGTTATATTTGTGAGAAATGTTTTGTACTTTTCAGTCTAAATTTCTTGGCACTAAAAAATATTATTGCTATCCCCGGGATTACACACGCCAATTACCTAGTATCGAACCATGATCCCTCGGTTTCACGCCGCACTAATTTTTCCTGGCTGTGGTCAAGGCGAATTATTTTATCATGCATTGGATTTTCGCAAAAGGCGAATCATTTATCCGCCATCACCATCTTCTCTGGTAGATTAATATAAAAATATCAAGCGTGGCCAGTTCCCAGAAGAAACCCGGTCCGTAAAGGGTGCGAATTCAATTTCAAAATGGGCCGATCAGGGGGTAGTGTAGAGAGAAGGGTGAAGCATTTCGCTTTTGGAATCACGCGATCTGTGCTGCAATACACTTCCCCAAATGACCTACCCCTCGCATGTTCTCCCACAATCAACAATGCCTTTCGACAGCCCTGCCGTGGGAGCTCCCTACTATACAAGAGGGCGATGACAAGTCGAAATTTCACGGTGAAGTCCCAAAGGGCGCCCAATCGGATTAAGATGCCCCTCAAAATTTATCAAAGCTCACTATTATTAAAGGAACTTCAGCCTTGACTCAGCTCACAACAAAATATTTTTAGATACTTTAAAAATATTTTGTTTAAGAGTACCTTGTTGTCATGAGCGATTTCGATTGAAGCCTAGAGGGGAAGTGATACATTTCCTTTTTCACTGTCTGCAAAATAAACTTGATGTTGAGTCCTACGTCCACACGAGGTAACCGATTTCAACCGAGCAAAACATTAAATAGACTGGTGAAGTCTGCATCGGATCACAGGATTCGAAAAATTCTCTGCTTCTTAATTATTTCTGTTGCGCAAATGAATCCATTTTTGGGCGTAAAATAGCATATGCATTTTTGAGGTAAATTTGTATAACAATAAGAATATTTTAACAAAAATATGTTTTATATTCCTGAATAAGCGGACCCTTGTGCTCTGTCCGTATGTAAAATCAGTCGAGTGATGAAGTTTGATTTTTATTTAGAATACTATATTTAGTGTATTATCAAGTTTATATGGCTATTTTTTTTAACAAAAACATTAATTTTTTTGGAAGAAGGTATCCACATTTTTTATATCCATAGGTGTTTCTTCCGAGTAATGCTTCGTTCGACTGCTTTTTCGCAAAAAGTTTCACTCCCATTCCTGGGATTGTTATCAAGGGAGTATTTAGTTCGTTATTTTTTACTGGGACCAACCCAAGTTTCCATAGATTTATTTCTTCACGCCGTTGAAAACGGATTCGTTGAAGTCCTGTCGCCAAGTCTAATCACGATTCTGTCCCACAACGAATGTGGTGGAAGAGGTTCCATTCAGAAAGGAAGGAAATGCCATTTTAAATTCAAATTATGCTTTTTTAGACGTCTCTTGTTAATGCTCCCAGTAATAGGATTTTAGAGTGAATAAAGAGTCTTTGAGGAAATTTTGAGTTAAAATGTACCGGACGCAGTATTTACCTGGAAGAAACAGCCACAGAAAAAAATTTATATAATAGTTATTTATATTATTCTATAATCAATGTGTCGCAATGATGAGGCCATCGTCGTCATTAGAGGTTGTGTAATTATTTTTTATTTTCGAATGCTTTTTCCAGAAAACTCAGCATGGGCAGTTCATATTTTTTATTAATGCCGAGGAAGTATATCTAAAAAACATAATTGTAATTGAAAATAGTGTTTTCTTCCTCACTGAATGGAACCCCTTTTATTACCTTCATCAGCGAACAGAATCGTGATTAGACTTGGCGACAGGACCTCAAAAAATTAGGCTTGATTATCCCTGGCGTGACGAAATAAATTCTTGAAAACTTGGATTGGTCCCAGGAATAATATAACCTTTTGTATATATTTCCGAATTTTTACCATACTATTAAGTTATTGCTAACTGGCGCATCTTACAGATGAGAAAAATGATGGACTGTGCTACATGTGAATCCATCTGTGCACTTTATTTATGACATATGGAATAGCTGCCGGATACCGAAAAACTGCCGCAGTATTCAAGTAACGCAGATTATATCACAATTTTTAAGTATAAATGCATAGCTGTTCTAAGCATAAATACCATTTTATCTGTTCCTAAATTGGTATTTTTTATTCTATGAGATTTTGTGGTTAGAAATAGTGGCAATCAATGTGAATGAAATAGTCGATAGCAATAATAGGATGAATATAATCGGAGGTTCCACTTGAGAAGTTCGATGCTTAAATGCTGAAGGTTACAGAATGATGAGTAATTCTTTTGTAGTTGGTGCATTGAATAAAAAAATGTGACTAACCAATTATGGAAGGTTTTGCATCACCAAGACGTGGATATATACACTTATCTGATTTCAGTGATTACAATATATTTGGAAAATTTTAGGAAATACATGCCTCACGCGATAAGGAATAACTTCTCCAAATTCTTGCGAAATGGTTATGGCATGAAGAGAATTTTTATGTGTATTGCATTGAACTAATAACATTTTTCTCGTCATATTTATTTCTCACCGAATTTTTTTCCGGGGTGTAAGTTCTTTGTTTTTGTTTTAAAACTAATTTTTTTATCACACATGCGAAAATTTTTAAAAGTTAGTCTCTTACCAGTTCCTTTTCATTCCAGTATTTTAGTATGTAACATTATTTTATCAAGTTGTGTAATAATTCTGGTGAAAAAAAACAATCATACACTTCGTCCACTCTTACAACTTCTGAGAAAAATATGGCGTACGCGTTGGCGAACGGGAAGATGCACTAGGCCTATCTATTACTTTCTATTCCTGCTCGCCTGACCTTTCGCTATTTCTCAACGAACGCGTGTGAATAATTACTACGCATGAAAGATACTAATGTCCGCCGTGTTCACAAACTTTTGCACCTCCTGTGTAAGTCCCAATTCCATTTCCGTTGACCAATCTCCTGCAAACGGCTTCCTTAGCATAACATTTACTAGAGTTTCGTCGTCGCCCTCTCTCCCGAAGCACCGACTTCATTTGGACCAGAAAAAATTTAGAATAAGTGTAGACGTGACTGTGAAGTGTTCGAGAGATGTAAAGCCAGTATCTAAACCTCGTGATTTCTTAATATTGACGGTGTCAACATATTAATAGTGTGGTAATCATCATAATGGTAGTGGTATGTAAAATTTAAGACTAATAATTTGGATCTATTAAAAAAACGTACACATATCCTTATTCATGAGCCTCGAGCCTTTTTAGAACGGCTTGACTGTGTAATGGGTAAAGCGTTAGGCTTTTGGACGAAGGGTCCCGGGTTTGAATCCCAGTTGAAGCATTCGAATACCCTTCAATTTAATCCTCACAGTGTGAGTGGCCTAGGGCAAGGAACTGACCCCCTTACTTTTAATGTGCGTGATTACTCACTTGTGGCTTATTGTTAGCCCGGTGTGAGCTTTGACCTCTAAAGCTACCTTCAGTTCGGTTCAATGATAAGATGTAGTGAGAATAAAGATTGTCTGCGTAAACAATGAGAGCAGGAAAAAATAAAAGTTATTTGAAGTCTTGAAAAGATAACGGAGCTACCCAATGGACCACCTCCAAAGGCATGGTGGCCTGACGAAACCTTCCTTCTCAACCTCTTGATCTTGACCGACTTGCAAATATTTTAAAGTTAAGCCTACTACAGTTACGTGTTCCGGTTAACGCTAACTAGACATTATAAAAACGGCCCTAAGTGCAATTTTTAATTTTTTACACTGAAAAATTAGGTGGCTGGCAAATGGTTCGAAGTCTTCTTGAATGAATACTCGATGCGTGTTCTATGCTGTGACCAATGGAACAACTCAATTGCTGCTTGCACAGTTTTTTAATACTGTCATGTTCATAGACGTAATAACGATTTAAAAATTGTCCATACCGCAGAGATTTTCATAATGACGGCGTAGAAAAGAAGTTAGAAAATTACTAAGTCGTTTGGACTCCTATTAAAATTATCGGTGGAATAGTTCACTTATCAGTTAGGGTCGTAATGAATCAAGTTGCTCCAAATTGAGTTGTTGTCAACTGAACTTTAGTCTCATGTGCACTAGCCAAAATCCACGGCCTTCCTCACTCTTTACCCTGACGGAAGAATTGCTTTTGCTGCGTTCTTCCACCAAAACTAATTTCAGGCGGCTGCGTTGGACCCGGTCCACGTTCTCCTGAGGACGGATGGCGTCGTGCGCGCGAGTATAAGTGATCTGACAGATGTTAGATGGGGGGCGCCACACCCCCCCTCCCCAAAACCGCACGCGAATGATAATCTGGAGACGTAAAACAGTATCCGGAGCTTCCGGTCCAGTGAAATCCCTTTCCCCTCTGGTTGCCACGGGAGTCGAGGGAATGGGGCAGAGGGAGGGGCGAGGCAGTTGGCCAGCCAGCACTTGTTAGACCCAGATGGCGCCAAAGTCCCGTCCATCGACGGGAAATGCTTTCTCAGTGTATATTGCATAATATCACGTCTAGTTATAAGGAAAGCTCGATTCTATAATCGAAAGTATGCATCACTTCGAATCGACGGGTCGTGTTTTATCTTGATTTCCTGAAGTGCATATATTTCTCGTCTAAAAGTTTGACTATCATCTTGAAAATTTCTGAGAATGTATGGGAGAGATCCATGTTATTAATTGCCCCTTCCTCACATAATGAGATAAATTTCCATATTTCAGTCATAAGTGATCCTTTATAAGGGTTAATCCTTCGTATATTATACGCCCTCATGCATTGGGTCTCATTAAGATTTTGGTAGAAGGAACTTAAGGAATGGATAATGAAATCCTTTTGATGAATCAAGAGGCAGATTATAACTGGGTTCAAATGATTATTTCCGAAGAAAATGAGGGGGATCGCGTTGATGTGGTGGCTAGAGTGTTGGCTTTCCACCCTGTGGGCTCGGGTTCAAATTCTGACTGTGGCAGAAAATTTTCAGAGACTGTCCATGCTTGAATATCGTGTGAAGGAAGTTTCAAGTGCAGCACTACGCCCGTCGGATGGGACATGAAGCCGTGGGCCTTTTGGCGCCTTTCTTTAAGAGTAGGCTACAAATTCCGACGCCGGGTTTCTCTCCACCTTCCTTCCATACCCTTCCCTCATGGTGCAAATGACCTCAGCTGTAGTCTCCTCCCAACCCTCCTTCAAATGCCATTCTTCACCGAAGAAAATAATGAACCAGAACCTGAAGATATGCTGAAACCATGGTCGGTCTAACAAAATTGTTTTGTAAACTGACTTAAAGGTTACCGTGATAGTGCCAATCACCAATGGCCACTAATTATACCCTGATATTTTATAATATGTGGTGCTCTTCGTGTCATTCTTCTTTGCGCCAACTTTTACACGCGTATCACTCGAAGCAAATTGAATTTTCGCTAAATTTATGTAGTTTCTTTTCGATATGGAGGTATGCCACGGTGAAGTAAGATTGGATTCTGATTGCAAATAGTAACCTTGGCGATGATATGATAGTTATATCCCTTTCACCGTGGATATGTTTACCGTAGACTCTGAAAACATCAACGTATTACATCGCGCGAACCTTCATGATGTTCCCTCTTTATTTATTCTCACTTACAATCCTCGTTTTTCCCTCGTATAAACCATGCTAGCGGTCACAGTGGGGCTGTTTGTGTTCCAGATCACGTCCTGAAGTCCGCATCCCGCGCGGAGGAAACACGCGCAGCGAAATGAACGCAAGCGGTCGGCCAAAGGGCCGACGTGAGCAACCTGATGAATCGCTCTTCATTTTTTTGGTCGAGAGAGGGCGTCTATTTACTCGTCCCATTGCGCCAGAGGATGAGTGACTTACTTAGTCTCCGAAGTGATGAGTGGTCTCCACGGAGATAAATCTCGTCTCTTTTAAGGATGCTCCGCCTTCGCTACGCGGTTCAAAACAAATGCTCAGTTCCAGCATTTCTTAAATTATTATTACAGTATTCTACCGATTAAGGTAGGTTTCCATGGATTACTAAAGAAGTGATCTGGGAGCCTCCCTTTCCTTCCAGCGCTACCTTCTTCAATTCACTGTAAGGCCTACTCCCTTTAAATCTATCTCAAAATCCTATTCTTTTCCCTCCCCTCCCTCGTTTCCCTAACATTCTACCCTTTAACACCATTTTCAACATCCCCTCCCCGCTAAGTATTCGCTCCATCCATACCTTCTGTCTCCTCCGTACCTCATCTAAAAGCTGCCTCTCCTCGCCAACCATATCCAGCAATTCGTCGTTCCTTTTCCTCTCCGTCCATTTCACCCTCTCCATTCTTCTCCATGCCCACATCTCGAATGCCTCCAATCTTCTCTCGTCTTCTTTCCTCAGTATCCACGTTTCCGCACCGTTTAAAATATACTGCCGTCACCTATGAGGTCTTTCTATTTTACTGATTAAACTTAGGCTGCATAGATTGCATTGTAATCAATGAACATATATTTTAATGAACTTCAATCCAAATCGGCTCAAGTGTCATTTTCATGCAAAATATGTATTTTGGCTCACTGATTGGTTCATTTGGTTTGGTAAGGTTAAAATTCACTAACTCTTGGTTTACTTTGTGGTATTCCATTATAAGTTTTTCCTGGATATACACAATTACTTATACCACTTATTTTTTTATATAAGAGCGCGACCCGGGTTTCAATGAACAATAATCATCATCAGGCGCCAATTATAATTAAATTAATAATAATAATAAATTAATTATTATTATTAATTAATTATTATAATTAGCGCCTGATGATGATTATTATTTATTGAAACCCTGGTTACGCTCTTATATAAAAAAATAAGTGGTATAAGTAATTGTGTATATTCAGGAAAAACTTGGTAAGGTTAGTTCACCTTGGGCTAAATTAAGGCTAATGTATGACTCTTTTAGGACAGAGGGTCTCGTTCCTTTTGCAGGGCCACCTCGCACTTGTAGGATATTTGTTGGAGTCTCCCGAAGCTTGCAACCGAGATTTGAGCTTGAGACCCTTTGTCAGGAAGTTTATTACTCTTTACACAAAGTAACGCTTCCCATGAATTTGAGAGTACCAAAGAGCCATTTTCGTTCAAATTTTTTATTTTATGTCCAGAACTTTTGCTTCATTTAAGGAATTAGTGTAAGCTCCTCTGAGAAAAGGGTTAAGTGGGGCCCATTGCCTTACATTTTTACGTGATTTTGATTTTCACAATAATTTTTCATGCCAAAACACCAATCATATTCTCGTTGTAATAAAAAAATTTCATTTTATTATTAAGATCTTATTGAAAGCCTATAGAAATTTACAGATTTTTAAATGCAATTTTTGTAAACTTGGATTTTGGAAGACCCACTTTTTTCTGCAATACTCGGGAGCAAAGAATAAGACTCATTTATCAGATAATGATATTTTTACTAAAATTACAACGGTCTTCTTAATTTTACAGAAAAACATTTTTAGATTTGAAAGAAAAAGGCCCTTTATATCCTAAGTCAGCCATTTCCCTCAACTTAGATTAGTGAAAACGTACATCAAAGGGTTCTTCACTTATCTTTAACTAGCACCGGACACGTTAATCTCTTGGCTTACTCCTTTCGTCTCTTCTGCCGGTGTACTTCCTCTGCTCCTCTGTTCTTTATTTCTCCAAACAGAATGATTTATCAATAACATTTACCATTTCCACGTCTGCTTCTTCCATCCTTGCCCTCTGTCCATTGATGAGATTCTTTGCTTCGCAGTTATCTGCTGCAGAATACTTTTTTTCAATTGAATAATTCAAAAATGAATTCTCAGACGAAACAATGCGTTTAAGAAGTTTTATTTCTTTATAATTGCCGACACTCTACTGTTGTGCGTTTCCAAGGTAATGGGTTCATGATAATTCCAGGGAACGGCGTTGAAACATTAATATTTTAAATTAATGTTTGCAATGTAACCGAGATGATTTTCCTATATGAAGCCCCTTATCCGGTTCACATACTTCTCTCCCTTAAGAAAAATTATATTCTTGCGCGTTTGGATACCTAGTATTGCAGGTCACTCTCACTGTCAAACGTACATACGTTAATAATTCCTTTCTTCTATGGCGTATTCTTGAATACGTAATAATTGCAAGAAAATATTTTAAAATTAACTATAATTTGAAAGGAATAATCGTGATAGGGGCAGAGTGCGAAGTAGTTTTGCAAGTATGAACTATTTTATGTTGTCCACTTAATTCTCTCCCTGAGAAAAATTATTTTACTGATTTTTTCCTATTTAAACTTTACGAAGATCTAAATGGCCACATTTTGGAATTAGCAAGGCTACGTGGGACGCGGATGATGTTATTTTCCCTAGATACATTTGTAAAATCGTAGTTTGCGGATTTAGCTTAGGTTAAATAGTATTTAAACAAGTAATATTTACGTTATAAGAGCGGAATAATTGTTAATTATCAGTTTTAAAATCCGCGGGTTGCCGGACCCTGCATTAAGTGATGCAGTGTGTAAAGAATTCAATGCGTTTCTTTCTTTAAATATATTTCTTGTCCACTGGACCTAAACGGCGGTCGGAACGATGATGGCACATCTCTCATTTTTCAACGTTTCGCCAGAGTGACGGGAGATCTCCTCCGCCGTCGCGAATCCCGCCTGGCCCGCGTCCAATGAGCCTTCCTCTCTTTCTCCTCTCGCTTTGCGTGGCGTCTGTCGTCTGTCTCTCCTGGGAGTGACCGCCAGACTCGAGACCCTGGTAGAGGGGAAGGCGGTGGGACACGGTGTAAAATTAGAAGAATCGCCCTCTATCATTCGAGAAGGGACCATGCCGGCGATAATGCCATCCGAGGGGGTTGGTAGCACTGGCTCCTCAATGAACGGACGCATGTCGACACTCCACGCTCCCGTGCCTCCATGGAAACCACCCTTACCAAATTCAGGGCATGAATTATGATGAGCCCTAAGCCTGTACGTGCAATCGTTATCAATTGCCCTTGATATCTCTACAATGCATTGGCTGACTCTTATCCATACCCAGGCTAGTTATGAGGTTTAAGTGGGTGTACTCCAGAATACGATTAATCATCTGCAAAGTATCATTAACTTTTTTGTTGAATGAAAATTAACTGTAACCCATAATTACAGGTAACTCGAGGCGGGCATATGTACAGATATGAAAAATGAAACAGCCACTATATCAATCGCCTATGCCTCTTATTATTTCTGCATAGTATTTCATTCTTTGGTTCGCTATGATATATATTATTCTTCAGTCTATCCCTTGTTCTTCTCTTTTTTCCCCGCACATCCAACTGCATAATTTCCCCAAAATATAAGAACTGCTAAGGTAAATAATATTTGTAACCCGCCATAGGCTTATCTCTTAGTTGTCAAATAACCATGTTGATAGTGCGTCGGCAAAGCGATGGGATGATGTTTTTTCTAAGAAAGTTTGACCATTGAATATTTAACTCAAGGCGATAGTTACCTCCGTTTTTTTACCATAAATGCAGTTTTTTTTACCATTAGTACCATAATTCAATTAGTTTTTATTCTTTCCGTAGAAGCATTTATGAGTTATTTTCTTACGGAGGGATAACGAAAAAAATTTGCTCAAATTATAGTTCGACTTGATTCAACATCTTATTGTGTTTTCGAAGTTAAAAATGTGCTCAAGTAGAGACCGTGAACATGGAAATGTGTCCAAATTTTCCCGAGTCTTCCTTTTATTTTGGACTACTGCATTTCCCCCATGCCATCTCTTTTCAGGGTTGGGACTGTGAAACGGCCAGGGTAACCCAGAAGTCCTTTGTATTAGCTCACTCTAGACGACATCCTGTTTTGCCAGAATTAGTCTGTTCCCCATTACTAATGATTCGCGTGAAGTATTCCTGGGTTTCCCGCCGGATGACTGCTTCGTTTGTTGGCACTTAGCAGTCCGACTCACAGATCCATAGTTGTCGCCTTATTCGGCCTTGGAAACGGTGACAGATGATGCTCGGTACGTTGTTTGTTTTTATTTTATTTTCATAATTTTTCTCTAATCCCAATAGACTATTACACTAAAAGAGCTGATACTGGTGCCCCATTTCAACTAATATTTACTGAAAATATCGCTTGCAATTGTATGCTGAAACCGTTGCGAGTTGATTGCAAAAATGTTGGCAACCAGCTAGTCTGCAAGGGGAAATTAGCTTCCTCCTGTTGAAAGTAATTTTAATGTGTTTCATGGAGTAGGTGCGGAAAAATTTAGTGGTTACGAAGCTTTAACTTCAATGAGGTTTTTATTTTAATTATAAAATCAGTGCTGAATCAAATCAAACGTGGAGATTATTTTAATTATAAAATTTGATTTGTTGATATACGTTGCAAAGTGATGATATTTATTCAGTATTTTTTATATTTCCGTACATACTTATTTATTAATTGAGCATAGAACAATTTACCTATTTGAGCAGTGCATTAGAGGAAAACGGATCCAGCAGTTAGGACATCAGGAAAAGAATTGCGTTAGCATAGGAGGCGTTAATGAACGCGAAAAAGCTTACGAAAGGATAGATGTGTAAGAGTTTAAATACAAGGCTAGGCTAGTATTTGATCTGGAGTGTAGCGCTTTACGGTGCGGAAACATGGACACGAAGGAAGGAGGACGAGAGAAGACCGAAGGATTTCGAGATGTGGGCTCGGAGGAGAATGGAGAAGGTGAAGTGGACGGATAGGGGGAGGAACGACGAAGTGCTGGACATGGTGGGTGAGGCGAGGCAGCTTCCTGATGAGATGCGGGGGATACAGAAGGTATGGATTTGAGCGAGTGCTGAGCGGGGAGGGGATGCTGAAAACTATGTTATAGGGCAAAACTCTGTGCAAATTAGAGAGAAGAATTAAGAGAATAGGATATTGCGATAGAATGAAAGGGAGTAGGCCTTATTGTGATATTAAGAGGGAAGCCCATTAAGGTATGGGTGACTGTCAGAATACTTCATAAATATTCAATGAAAACGTACCTTAATCGGTAGAATACTGAATGAAAACATATTCATTAGATAAACTATTTATCATAAAATAATAACAAACATGTACCTAAGGTTCTATATCAGTCCCACGAGTCACGTTTTGGAAATAAAATTCTGCTTTTCATTTTCCCAGTCTTCATCCCACGTTTCATGATCATGACCTGACGTAAAGTGGGTAATGGATACATTAAGCAACATGTAACATCTTCTAATGAAATTGTGACAGACGCGTGCGGAAATGAACCCTTTCCCCTTTGGGATTTCACTTTCAATCCCAAATTTTCGCGTAATATATTCATGTGCCACTCGTTCCTTCTTTTTTCTTTTCTTGAAATTTCCTCGCCCGAATCCACGGACCGTCCGTTTTCCTTGATCTGCTCGAGTGATTTGTCGAAGGGTAGGGAGGGGGAGAGGGGGTTGATCGTGGGAGTTGTGGCTCAACAGGTGCTGCAAGTCCTCAGGATCCGCTTATGACGTCCGCATCATCCGAAAGATAAAAAAATAAGCTATCCACTTCCTCCATCAGCTTTAAGATGATTCGTGGAGTCTTGAGAGGATGGGGATGGAGCCATACTTCCTTCCCCGTGATGGCGGAGGAAAGGCTACGATTTTTCAGGGGATGCTTTATTTTAATTGCCCCCTACGCGTTGATAACCCTACCATATCAATTTACTATACCTTCCTTTTACCCCAAACTCGTTCATAGCACACAGTAATGAAACATATTATCCTACAATGGGAGTGGTATACTCATAAAATTATAAATAAATATACTATTTTTATTCTGAATTAAATGGCATTGTAAAAATTTCCTGAAGATCTCGAGAAGTACTGTTAAGAATACTGGTAATGAGAATTTTCTGCATTTTTAAGGTTCCTCTAATCAATGGAACGAATTTTTAATACCATTTAAATCATGCCTTCTCATATCGAACGCATTAAGTTACATTATACGACAGAAAGACAATTTGAAATCTTAAATTTTCTTCAAAATACTTCATGTGATTCCAAATAACCTTCTGTTTAAGCGGGTAAAAATAAGTTTTCAGTGTAGATCATACGATTCGAAGGCTCCATTAATGTGGTTAAACACTATTGGTCTTCAACTATGTCAGCGTCCTACCTTCCTTTATTCTATTCTAAAAAATCAATTCTCCTTCCCCGCCATGCCAGCACCCTTCCTTTTATTGCTTCAACTTCGCATCTAATTTGTCCAATCATCTATTCTTAAATTTCGCTCCCCTAATTCATCGTGTCGTACCTTTCTTCCGGTCCGTCCCGCTTTTTTCCATTCTTCTTCATCCCTGAATATCGAAAACTCATACTAATCTTATATATGTGATCATTATCTCTGGTCAACAATCCTAAGATTGGTTTGACGCAACTCTCCACTCAGTTTTCCTGGCAGCTAATCTTTTCACACCTACGTATTTCTTCTTCACCTGTTCCATATATTTTATTTGAATTTTTCCTTTTTCCGTTTTTGCCACCTACTTTTGCTTCGACGATTGTCTTCATCAGGCCATCATGTCTCAAAATATGGCCTTTAAGGTTTTTCCGTCTTCTTACCAATGTTTTCAAGAGGCTTCTCTTCTCTCCCACTCTTCTTAGGACTTCCTCATTACTAGGTCGATCCATCCAGAGAATGGATATCTTTAAGAGCGACACAGAGAACATAATATTAGAGCCACACTATATTTCCAGGTCCGATAGATGTGATAAATTAAGAAAGATGTTTTGCCGAACGGATAGATGCGGGAATTCGTTTTCCCCCGAACTATAAAGGTCTTTAATAAGCAATTGTCACAAACACGTTAGAGCACTTAATTTTTTTTATCTGTAAACGGCTGGTGTCCTAACACTCCCTGCCACACGCCTTTTAGGCGGCTTGCGGGGTATTATGTGGATGTAGATATAGATAGATTTGATCCTCATCATTCTTCTGTAGTACCACCTTTCGATGGGCACTTCTATTTCTCTGCAGCTGTCTTTGTCTATGCCTGGCTTCCGTAGAGAACCATACTCCAAATATAAGTTCTGATAAATTGTTTCCTAATTCTTTGTTCATATTTCTCGCTGTAAGTTGTTCTTTCTGTCGATGGAATGCTCTCTTTGACTGGGTTATTCTGCTGATTATTTCTTTTTTGCATCTTCCTTCGCTAAATGTGACAATGTGGGCGATGTAACCCTTGTCAATTGCGACACCTGAGTAGCCAGTACTTAAGGTCAATGCTCAGGAGAATAAACTCGTATTAAAATTGAATTAATGACAGTTGTGTCATGTTCCGTTTTGCGCTCAACGGCATTATAAAACGGATTGTTATTATAAAACTAGTTGCTGTCTTAACACCTTCTTCCACACGCCCATTGAGGCAGCTTTCGGGGCAGCATGTAGTTCTAGAAATATAAAGGTAGGTACTGGTTAGCCTCGGTGGTTTGTTCCATAAAAAAGTGGCTTGATGGACTGTTAAGTTTATGTATTTGCATTAGTAGAGAATGGAATTTAGACGCTTGATCGATCACACTTTGCTCATTCGTGCCATCTCGAAAGAATGTGTTGTCGGATGTCCAAGTGTAAACCTATCCCCGTGGTGGCACGCGATGCCTGATTTCGCTTCGCTGCCCTCTCTCTCCCCTTTCGGCTTCGGAATTCGTTGCTCATTTATTTTTCCCTCCCGAGTCCCGTGGAGTGCGATGACATCACGGGTTGGCCCGAAATTTTTAGCTCTCGCTCTGAATTTCGCGAATTTCTTTCCTGCTGGATCACTTCATGCTTTCGGGGAATGTGTTCTGGTGGATTCTTCGCAAAAAAAAGGGGGAGAAGAGATTGGAATCCATGATTAATTATTGTGGATTCATACGAGAATCGCTAAAAGAAATGAAACTCATTTTTCATACGGATGGAAGATTTGGTTGTATATTTTTATGGATGTTACTCAACAGAATAATCGGTGTTATTTCTGTAAAAAAAATCGAAACTGTTCCTACGTATTGAACTCCTTTGCGCATTCTTGATGAAGTCTTCTCGGGAAATCGGCCGGGTCAGGATGGACATTGCTGCCTTCCGCGCATTGCTGCAGGCAGCAATTTCCATCTTGACCCGGCTGATTTCCCGAGAAGACTTCCATCAACAAGAATCGCCGGGAAAGTATCAAATCCTTCCTCCTTCGCACATTGTTTGAAATTTGGGCTCTCCCCGTACTTGTAAGGCATAGAGAAAATCCACTTATGTTTTTTCCTCTGTTTGCTTTTTGTGGAGAGTCCAATCAGAATCCTTCTTTTGCGCGGAAAAAAATGAAATCGTTATTTAACCATATATTTCGACAAAAAAGCTTATATTGGGTATTCCAGTGAGTTTGGTTGATGGTAAAAAATAATTAGCTATTACGCTTAAGAAAAAGAATATTGAATCAGCCTTCACAAGCGAATTTTTACCTTCCAGCAGTGGTACTACTTACTTATGATTCGTTTTATGATACCTGGAATCACGAAGAACACTCTCCCAATACACTAATGGGTGTTGGCTTTTAGCTGAATGTCTGTTTAGATAATCAGTTATTTTTATTGGTTCGCGTGAGTGAATATTTCCTTTCCATAACGATTAAAAAAAATTCCTTCTGCCGATATATTGCGGGGAAAGTGTTACGCTTGTACCTTTTTAGGTTATCTTGGAGGTCCTGACATGGTGATCTGTTCTCTTGTTAGGTGTTGGATATTATTCAAATTATATGTGTATTTTTTTGCTTTTTATTCAAATTTTGAAATACCCCGCAGAAATACCTCAGTAGGCATGAGGTTGGATGTTTTAAAGTGAAAGATTAGCATGCTTTAGAGGGTAATAGTTACCCAAATGTGTAAAACTAATGCTTCAGTGTGCCTCTAGCTTTATGTAACGTACTGGATCCAACCTTTGAGTTCATTACTTTTTATGCTACGTTACGTTAGTCTCTAGTACTAATTATGCTACGTTAGTCTCATGAAATATTTTTCTTTTTAGTCCCATATTTAGCGTTGTTTGAAGTGCCATATTTAGTGTTGCCACTATCACAGGTGAAGAATTTGAGTCTGAGGATGTTGGGAAAGTCTCCCAACGAAACGTTGGCATATACCATGCGGACCCTGACCCGGTTGGAAACCCGAGAAGATTTCATACATTCTATCGCCGATGTTCACCATTAACTTTCCTCAGGAGCATGTCCATTCGCTTGGGCCATAGGGAACTTAGAATCTCTGCTAACGTCTTGTCAGTGACGGAAAAGCCTCCATTGTGCCATGGGATACGAAATCAGTCTAAGTATTAGTTTGTTGTTCTCCGCCCTTAACGCTGGAGAACAGGTAGTAATTTAATAACATCATATGAATTCCTCTCATTCAATGCCCGGTCAATGAGCTTGTGATTCACTGAACTTCGTTATGCTATAAATTTGTTATAGCTTAACGAAGGCTATAGAATAATATTACAAAAAAGGCTTTCTCTCCAAGATTGTATTTAGGAAATAATGCATCGAGGAATGAAACATTCAGACGCAATGTACTGGATATATTTCATTTGTTCCAGCGAAACACCATAATGCTTGTAAATGTGTATCATTGATTTATCAATAAGTATGCAGTGAAATGGTAGGAAATATATGAATACTTGCCGTACTTGTACAGAATTTTGAAATCAAACAGAGATCACTTATGGATAGGTTTTAAATATTCAATAAGTTAAATAATCGATAAACAATTATTGGTAATGCCACGAGCTAGTATAATCGTCTTAAATGTGATGTTAATGGGCAGACTTAAGTTAACAAAAGGTACATACAAGATATGTGTGATATAATAGAGACATTTATGAATAATATACCATTTATTGGTGGTCTCATAATCAATTTCTCTTTGTATAACGGTTTCGCTGAGTTATTATACTCTCTGAACCTCCATCTTAAATGACTTACTAATTAATATTAGTAATCTTTAAGACTTCAAACGGATGTTTACGAGCAATTTAACTCTATTACTATCATTTCTACGCTAATTTTTCCTTGATGGCATCTTTTAAACATATTGTGTCGAGTTGAAATTAATTTTTTACCTCTTATTGTCCCATTCTTAAAATATTCGTGTCGAATAAGGAAATGGGAGCAGGCCGGTTTGGTTAAATTGACATTTTGTGTCTTAAGCAAATCTGTCTCAATCGGGAAAACCTGTATTAGTAAAGAAGAGTGAAAGAGTGATAGAAATTTTGCCAGAATAGCAGGATATGGTTATCTGTACTATGGAAATAAAACATTCTTCGGCTACTAAACGGGTGGCGTGGATGGCATTGGCAATGAATGAATCGTGGATCGCCCTCTGATTCTGCATTGCTCGACTATCCTCGGGTGCAAAAAACAAAAGAAGTCCGGAAACCGCACTGTCTGCGCGCAAGAACGGTCGGCGTTTGTTTGTTTTCGCACCAGCACGCGAGACGCGGTTTGTTTGTTTACGTATTGTCTTCCACCCCGCCATCTCCCAATCCGCTGTTTCATCGCATCGGGCACCTAGAGGTACCGGCTGCTGCGAGATTGGACGTTGGTCTCTCGGAGGATCGCTTTTTGACGGATATTGGAGAATGAGGAGTGTACTGTGTGAATGAAATATTCAATGCTTTTTGTATCGTTGAAAAATGGGCTAATAAATCTTTATGAAGATAGTGTAATAATGAACGTATGTGTGATATAAATTGAAAAATGTATTCATCTAGTAATCTGCGTGTTAAGTATCTTAATTTTGATGGCTACATCGAAAGATGTGTCTCGCGTAAGTTGCGATTTTAACAAGAGAGTATGGAAAAGCTATAATATTCTTTATCAAAGTCCGAGTCTCATTCTGGGAATCTTGAACTTTTCGTTCAGCTTTATGGCTACTAGTATATTGCATGACCATTCGATCTACCAAAGCATACTAATGAACCATTTGAAGGAGTATAGCTAAGGAAAAAAAAAAATACTTCGAACTAGAAGAATTCTATGATTAATTCCGTACGGTGGAATTATTAAGCTACATGTTAAGAAGGTGAGGAAAGAGTCGTAATGAAATACGGAGGAGACAGAAGGTTTGGATGGAGCGAGTATTAGTGAGGGATGGGATGTTTAAGGCCCTGTTAGAGGGAAGAATGGAAGTAGGGAAGGGGAGAACGAGATGGATTTATAGATAGAACGGAAGGGAATGCGTCATGTGGTAAAGATGGAATTTAAATATGAGAGGAAGACAGGTCAGGGTGATTCCATTCTCCATGCATGACAATGCTCCATCATGCTAAATCTTCCTTAAGAGGACGTATGCCTCCCTTTTGACCGGGTGCATTTTGCCTTTTCTGATTGCTTACACTTCTAACACTTACGGTATCATCTTGAAATATTAATGCAGAATTTAGGAGACCTTTGGGTTACACGTACGAGTAGTGGCTTTACTTGTGATTGGTTCTGTGACTACTACGGCTCGAAGAAAATTCTCGCTAAACACTAATGGCAGGATGAATCAATGAGCATGATGTATACTAAGTTCAATATTTTCTTGTATCTCGATTTTTAAAAATGCCTATTGGAAACTACTTCGGTGAAATTCTCAAATTTTAGTTTCAGGCAAATGTTGCAAAGGGCTTGCTGTGTACAACCTGAAATTTTTAAGAAGGTGGGATAAATTTTAAGCGAGTAATGTGTAACCCAAAGTGACCGATTGAGCAGCAAACGTGCATCGTCTGATGTGGTGGAAAACCTTGAACTTAATTCAATGAATTCTCGCTCCACCGAAATCTACACTATATTCGCCTTTTACACCACAGTTTTGTAAGAAGCTGACGATGAACGTTCGCAAGCATCCATGCCCTGATAAAGTCAGTGGTATCAGGAGAAATATGGCGGAACTCCTTTATGATAGTTCACAAAGGAAAGGCAATGGTAGCTTTCACAATTATTTATCAATGCAACCGTTTTCGATACGTAGTATCATCAGGCACTTGTTGTAGACATGACTTCCATTTATAGAGTAAAAATCAGACGAATTGTTCCACCTTACACTCCACCTCCACTCCACCTACCCACTCCCCATGCCTCCCACCTCCACTGGGTCCCTAACTTTACGTTGATACTCAGTCCCCTGTTACTCCACCCCTTCCATTCCATCGTAACACTCCTTCTGATTCTTACGAGATAAGCGGAAATGATATATATTAAAAGTGCCTGATGATGATTCGTATGTAAGTATCGAAACTAGTCGCATTGATAAATAATTGTCCTGCCTGCCACTGCCTTTCCTTTCTGAATTACCCATGCCATGGTTATGGGCAACCTACCCAGGAGGAACTCGAACTCGCGACCTTCCGTTTGGCCTGCTAATACTCTATCCCGCCACCAAATGAAGTCGCTGGAGTTTTCCCTGATGGTGGTGGTGCTACCGGGAAGGGATGAAGATAAAATGGATAGACCGAGTTCCTAAGTAATGAGGAAGTGCTAAGATTATTAAGAGAAAAAAGAAGTCTTCTATAAACCTGTCGGATCTTTTGTAAAGGAAAAAACTCAACATAAGAAAACCTAATTGGCCTCATGATGAGGCATACTGGCTAGAATAAAACAGTCGTAGTAGGACAGAGGGAGGGAAGAAGGCCCAGGGACGGCCCCGAATGAGTTACATAGTACAGGTTATTAAGGATGTAAAAGGCTGATGGATAGGAGAGCGGAATGGAGAACTGCGTCAAACCAATCCTAGGGTTGTAGACTCATGATGCTGATGATGAGTTTGCCCATTCTTAAATATATTCAGGGATATCTTTTGAGGAATACGTGTGATAATGAGGGAGTGAAATGTGAGCGGTCGCCAGGTGAATGAAGGGGAGGTATAAAAAGCGAGCCTTGCTCAACCACCCCGCGGCGATTAAAGGCTCAAGTGACGTCCGAGCCGTTCATATGACGTCTGTAGGCTTACTTTGAGTCTCAGGGAGCGAGGGGCTTTGCCAAACTACTTTGCATTCTTATTTGCAGAATGGATGATTCTAAAGAGGGACCGGGGTAGTTGCTTCTTGCATACACGCTCACTTCGCCAACTTTTCCGAGAATCGTTCTCATGATCCTTCTTTTTTGCTACTGTGAAAACGATCTATTCAATGACGAAAACAAAGAAATCTTATATTTTTGGTTGGTTCGCTATAATATTTTCACTTTCCCACCGTATCATATTGGACTGTGCCTCTTGTTTGACCGATTTATGGAGTATTTAGAACTAAAAAAAAACAGAAGATAGCGTTGGCAGAGAAACTCGTTGAATATTTATAAAAATAGTGCGTAATGTGCCAAAGTCTTAATGATGCGCGTACATATCTCCCTCGAAGTGAAGTCTGATTTGAATTGTTGAATATTTTAGGTTGCTTTTATATGGGAAAGAATTTTATATGAGCTCTTGATAGCTGCAGCTCATTAAATTGCTTCAGGTTTTTATATGACCGGTTTTATTTATCTCTCTAATTAACCCTGCTCTCCTCCTTTTTTTCTTGTTCAGTATCATTCCCACGAATATTGAGCTCGTTTACAGGCTCCCTAATACATACTCCGGCAACGTACTCTTCGCATGCTTGTCTCGTTCAAATGTATATTCTCGTGACGGAAAATGCCCAAACTACCTCTGTCCTCCTCGTTTTCGTTTATTTTTATTTCCCATTCTGCTCATAGCTCGTTATCCAGTACTCCATACATTCATCCAGGAATGGATATCTAGTTAAGGTCAAAAATTAAACATTGGCTACCCCGAGGCAACCTTCCGGAGCGTAATGTATCCCATTAAGTTTATTTGATTAAGCAAGCGCCATTAATGTCAGGACATAGCTGATGTTTTTCGTTCATTCGATATCCATTCCTCAATTTTCCACTCTTTTCCCGACAATATGCCCATAGCACCCTCATTTTATTCTCAATTCTCCTTCAGAACGTTGTATATGCCGTAAAGTATGCTAAAAATGATATTCTCCGACATTGCACTCCCAGAAGGATATAACTTCCACTGTTTTCTTTTAATTTGTGTTCTATTAAATGTTTTATATTTGCTCTTCTGAGATTTTTAGTATCAAGTTTCTAAGTTTTATTATTTTAGCACGCAAGTTTATATTGTATCATACGCTTGTCTTTTGTAGAACATATTACCACGCATGTTGTGCCCTAGGTGAGAAAGGAGGGACCACTTGACCTCATTCACTCCAAAATAAATGAAAAATGAATATATCATGCTTTCTGTGCTATCTATTAGAACAGCTTACGTCGACTGGTGAGTTTTCGCCATTCCGGACGAGTGTATGAACCTCGATTTCATTCATCGGTGAACCAAAGGAGAGGACTGGCTCCTCGTGTGCCTCGGAGTGTGAGGAATTGAGGAGACGAGAGAAATACGCTCGGCTAGGGAGAGAAGGCGAGATGTAGGGAGAGGAACGAATGGAAATATGGTTATCGCGGCAGATACGATTCCGGAAAATCCATTTTCACTGTGACTTCAATGGCTTGCTAATAGATTGAAAAAAATTCCATTTTCATTATTCCAAACTTGAAGAACGTTTTTATTCAAGCAATTTGTTTGGTCAACTCCTGTTTGCAACCGCGTTAATTTCGAAGAAAAGAAGGTAAACTTTTTTTTAACTTTTATTTATATTGTAATTATGTTAAATCTTCGCAACTATTGTTTTTGTTGCTATTATTATTATTTTTGCATGCATGATGCAGAGGAAAAATCATTTTCCTTGACCGGGTTTCAGACTCTATCTCCCGAATTTTCGAATTCGTAAGAAAACCTGAAGAAAATTACAGATTATTAATCATTCGCATCACGGGGCGTGAAAAATGGTCAAAAAGTTCTTCGAAAGATGATCTAAGATTAAGGTAAATATTGCAAAGGTTCGTCTTTGTTTCCCCTTACAATTTCATGGTGATATCGTAAGCTTTGAGCTAACGATATGTCACTAAGAAGGACCGATCAAGTAGGAGTGATGCTTTCTATCGGTGAAAAGGGTCAATCTTTCATTCCATGCGCTGGGGCGGGTGGCCATTTAGCATGCGAGGGAGGGAATTCTGTGATTGGCCCTCGCTTCCAATTTCCACGGGTTTATTCTCGCATTCCCATCCTTATTTTTGGCGCGCACTTGTTTACGATGGGCCTCGCCGAGATGAGTGTCTCACTCTTAGATTGGGTGTGCCCGCCGGCGGCCGAGTCTTGATTCATCGAAAATATACAACACGAGAGCGTTCCTTTCGTCGCCCCAACTTCCAATTTACTACTCTCTTGATCAGGGAAAGTTTAATCTTCCCATCCAAGAGTCATCCACGTCCCACTCGAGGGGGCTCACCTCCTCGGCGATAATTAAGTCGCTTCAGACCGTCTCGAGTTCCCATTATTTCATTACTTAACCTTTTCCATTGTGGCTATAACTTTTCGGGATAATTTATGGTTAGTATAAGTTTATTTATAGGATTAAAACGAAGTCATCACGAGAATTTGTTCGTTCTAGCCTTGAAGGGGAGGAATCCCCTCCTTGTTTAACTCTATAGCTTCAAATATCCCTTCCCTGGACCTCTTTTCCTCTGACACTAGTTACAAAGCCACCTTAAAATGCCATCTGAGTAATTCATCATTGTCTAATCAATAGTGCCCCTTCTTATGTTTAATAATTTTGTTTTCTGTTAGTTTTTATTTGTTGTGCTATTGTTTGTTATCTTTTAGGTATTATTTATTTAAGGAACAGCCAATGTAAAAGCCTTTGTGCCGTTTTTGGTGATGAAATAAATAAATAAATAAAAAACAGACTTCATCGTCGTCATCGTGAGTGGCCAACAATCCTAAGATTGGTGTGACGCAGTTCTCCGCTCAAATTTCCCATAAGCTTATCTTACAACACCTACATTACAATTCTGCATTACATACTTCTTAAGTTCCATTGTTCTTCCTTATATTTTATTCGAATCCCTCCTTTTCCGTTCTTCCCTTTTGTCCCTCGACGATTGTCTTCATCAGGCCATCATGCTTGAAGATATGACCTATAGGTAAGTATATATAGGTAGGTATATATAAGCTTGTTAAAAAAGTAGGCTTAATACTACTAATAACGTATCTTTACAACATACGTCCATAAAGTTTCGACATTATGAATAGGAAATCACGAAGTAGCTGCAAATGTTTGTCCTTCAGGTCGGTGTGGAGAAGAAAAGAGAATGTAAAGTTGACGAAGAGGAGAAGACGATTAAGACGAACTAGTGACGAAGACATGGTTGGCGAGGATAGGAAAATATCGAGGGTTTTGATGGAGGGATTAGGCTCAAAGCGGGGAAGGGATTTAGATGACAGTATTAGAGGGATTTGGTAAGCGGGCAAGAGGGAGGAAAAGAGTAAGATTTTTGTTGATAGGATAAAAAAGAGTAGGCATTATTGTGTATTGAAGGGAGAAGTTCCGTTTGGGAGGGTGCCAGGCCGGGGTTGTTCGTAAAAATTCTCCATGTAAACTTATATTAGCTGATGGAATTTCGCAAATAATATAATGAAGTTGTTACATGCATGGGAATAACTCTTGAGAGAAATGATTTCTCAATAGCAAAGCTGATGGGTGAAACGGAAATATCGCCTCCCGTCGCAAATATTTCCCCACTGCCTCATTTCTTGTCTTGCATTTGCACGATTACCTCACTCATTTCCTCCATAATCTACAGTCGTAGTATTGAGCTTTTCTGGCTGAAGGAACATTTTGAGGAGAGAGTGAAATCTTTGGTAGCGCGGAGGGGCAGGGTGGATTGCGGCCTCTTCAAAGGCTTCAAAACCCTTCTTCTCCTCTGATTCTTTGCCGTCTCCCCTCATTGGCGCCCTTGGCCGACCAAAGAAAATATTCAACCCGCCCTTGCGCAGCCTCCGCACACCCTGGACCATCTTTCTTCCATCCTCATGCTCGCCTCTTCCTCATCATCTCTTATTCTGATAGAAACAAAAACTTCAAGCCGTAATTTTTTGAAGTCGCGCATTTCTCGAGCACATGGATGAACAGTGCAGAAAAATACGTAGAAAAGGTTTGAAAAGAAAATCCCATACCGTTTCCACTAAATCTGGAAATATTTTAATCGTTTTTAATGCGGTTTGTTTGGTTTTAAAATATCTTTTTTTCTCCATGTTTCACAGAAATGGCAATCCGAGTTTGTAAGGAGGAGTAAAGTGATAGATAGATACACCCAACACCAAATTGGTCAGGAACAAAGGCGATAAATAAAAAAAAATGGGTAGGGTTCGCCCTAAGATGATTCACCAAATAATAGTTCGTGCAAAAATAATCATGTAATCTTCATAAATAATCCTCCTGACACTCGTTTCAATAATAAGTAGAGCAAAGTCATTTGATTGAGGTATTGCTAAGTGGAAAAACATAAGCTGGTGTAGAAAATTTGTAAAAAATCAGTGCATAAATGTTGCCTGACTAAAATTTTTGAAACCTTGCTGTACAATTTTATGCCCCGTGTAATGTGCATTATATAGAAATTATAGGATATGTTTTTAAAACCCAATATGCATCGTGAGTTCCTTATTTCGCATAATATTTGTGCATGGAGGTTTATAAATGGACCTGTATTTTGGACAAGTATTTTCTTGAAAATTTTATCGTGATTCGTGCTGTTCATGGTCACTTTAGTTAAAGCCGTACAGGATCTTGAAGCTCCGGATTAATGATGGGAAAATGTCGGTCGAAATCAATTTTTAATCGAAAACTCGACATTTCAATAAAAATCGAAATTCGAACCAAAAGATCGATTAATCTAAAAAGTCGATGGTACTTTGAGAAATTTTGTACCAAAACATGTTTATTATTCATTCAAAAAACACTCGAAATACACATTTGAGTAGTATAAAAAAATCTACGCCTTTCAGAATACATACGTGAATCATCCGTAGTAAAAATTAAGCGACGCACGCAAATTTAGCAAATGCACGCACATTTACGTTATGGGATCACCGCTTATAACCGTTCGGCTCCACTAAAATTTTTAAGAAAGATCAACTGATTGAGATGCTCTCTTGATGATCGAGAGCATGCCTTTCCAAATTTACCGGGCTTAGAGAGAAGTGTTTCACATGGGACGGATGACGTTTTCATTGGCCGATAGTGATTCCGCTGAAATCAAACGAAATGGTCGATATCGAAGTTGAAAAATAAGAGTTTGAATGGAAACTCGACGACTATTGCTCGATCTCGATTTTAAACGAAATCGATTTTTATATCACTGTTCCGGATGGATATTCATTCATGGTGTGAGATATCGCTTTGGGTTGGTCTAGGTAAAAACTCAAGTATTTCTAATTATCTTTCATGAATGCTTGTGATTTCACTTTGACTCAATATGTATCTTTAGCCCAGCATACGACCTGTATTTGCATTCTGTATCACATTCTTCCATATACGTATTGCTTGACTTCAGAATATTCTATCCCTCAATATCTCCGATAGCCCTTTGTGTTGTGTCTTGCCCAGCTACTTATAAAGTTTCCTCTCCCGCGATGCCAAGAGCCTGCAACTTTTTCAGTTTTTTTCCTTTGCCTCTGTAGGATTTATTTTATTTTTTGCTTAATTTTTCAACTCTTGACAGTACGTTTTTTTTAGCTGTGACGAAGTAGTGTAACTCCTTTAGCATTTTATTAATTCGATGTTCGAGCCCTGATACAATATTTGGAGACCTTAAAAATGGGTAGTACTTTATTTTATTAAGTTACTATTTTGCCCGGAACTGGATGGTACTCTAGACTAGCATTTTCTTAAACTCCCTCCCTATTTTTAACCCTATTGAAGTACTTAACTCTTTGTAAAGTAGTATATGTAGGTAGGTGTGATTTTTGCTTGTATAATATGGATTTTTTTTCACCATTTTTCTTTTTCTTTCCACCCTACTTCTAGCTTCTTAAATGCGGATGCATCGATGTTGATTTTTACCGAACCGATTACTCGATTATAAGCAGTTATTGAGGTTTTCTTGACCATATTGTCGATTCTCAGTCTTTTACCAGAGATAATACACTGGTATAATATTTTCTCAAATCTTCTCAAGTTTATACCGTTCGCATTCAAGCGGTATTATAATAGCTCTTTATGTCATATTGGTGTCCAAGGGGGAGAAAAAATACTTGGTTTTTCTATGCGGACAAGAAGGATCATCTTTCCATTTTTTAGCTACTTATCTTTCCGTGTTAGAATAGGCCTTTTAGCTATTCCAAATGATAAATATTTAATTTAAAATCCATTTTTGTTCTTGTTCTAGTCCAAAAAATGTAAGAACCACAATCTGCTTTCCAAATACTATGACACACAATCTCGTGAGCGATGGCGTACCCGGTTTCAGCCTGCCTAGAAATATTGTGAGAGTGAGAGAAGGAAGTTTCCTTTGATGCTGACATTTAGTGCTATGTCATGTTATACCTTAATTCAGTTACCTCCTGTCTCAAAGATTTTACGAACCATTAAACATCTGAAGCCTGTCATTTCAATCAGAAGTCCCTGCCAAGATTTTTGTCTCATCTCGGAAAACAAGGTCTTAACCAGCTGTGCCCATCATTTTATTCAATTACGTCACTTCATGGTTTATTTCATATCTTAATTGTAATCTGATATTGGAAGGCATAAATGATTTACAGAGGCATGTTTTCGCTATTTGTTCCGTTTCTTTTCATGCTGAGCTGCATTCTATTTAATACGACTGTTTTCATGTTAAGTTCATCTCACTTCGTGCTGGTTAGTTTGCTTTTGAATGACTATGTGTAAACCGAAACCAGTGCCCATTCACCAAGACCGCTACACAGAAATAACCAATCCTCAAGCTCTCAAATCATTCCTCCAAGCATATATCCTTCCAGTCAGACTAGATTCTTCGCAGAATTGTAAGACACAAGATGTCCCACATTCGAGGCATGTCTACCACCTCAATCCAATCTTCTCTATCAATCACTGATCGCAGCTATCAAAGGATTAAATTTTAAAAATTAAAAAGCAGATTTAAAATTTAATTATATTATTCTAAACTCACGCATTGATTTTCCTGATTTGCTTTCCTTCATTAATTTCAGAGTGCCTAGCCGAGCCACACCTACACATTCCTTGCTTCGTTCGCCTATCCCTAGACTATCCCTCGTAAAGCGCTCACTCCAACGCCGCTCTTTACTCCCTACTCAATTCATTGCCAGGTAATATTGATCCGTTTTTTTACCCTTAAACTCATTTGTCAATATCGCCATATCCCATTCTCCGGCGAATATATAAACCTCCTTCTTTACCTCCTTTTCACTTGTCTTTTATTTTTGTTCTTTGTTATCTTTTGCCTGTACTCTTTGTTTTTATTGCCTACGTTTAAATTTTATGTTTGTTACTGCTTCACTGCAAATTGGCGGATATGTTGTACGTGAGGAACTACTTCAATAAATAAATTAATCGAAAATTTTTACTCTCACTAGGTGTCATAATGTATAGTAAAGTGATAGCACGAAGGAATTCCGGTTGATCATCTCCATTTCTAACCTTGTCTCAAATATAATAAGCAGCTACAATATTTTATGCCGTACTATATCAAAGAAATTATGGCGCAAAACGAAAGAGGCATTTGTTGGTGGGAAAGAGAGGACGATAGAAACCTTGTGCTAAGTTATAGATGAGTAATTGTAGTATGGGAGCTTGGACCATGATAAAATCAAAATAGATCCACTGTTAGTAGTTTCAGAATGGATTTTGGGTAAAAATGGATGGAATCAGATGTTGGATAGCATATTAGGTGTCTAAGGTTATGGATGAATGGCGTGCCAGAAGACGAATTAGTTTGTAAACCGTGATAAATGGGAAGCAGTTGTGAGGTGAGCAATACGCTGAGATAAAGAGATAGAAAGAATGAATAGGTAATGTTTCTTTATAAAAGTCCGTGCGCCTGCTTTCTCATTTCCGAACCATTTTTTTTGCTGATGACTCTGGTTGAAATTATTTTTAACAATATATATTATAGAAAAGACTTCAAAATGGTGCTAAATATCACTATTTTTTGACTAATTCTTTATCTTTCGTGAAAATCGGTATGGATATTGTGAATCTTGATCATTTTAAAATTATGTGAAGCATCATTTCAAGAGATATCATACTTTAACATATAATATAATAGGAAATCAGGACGATTTAGCTGGGAAATGGTTTTCATGTACCAACAAGGATTCTCTCTGGAAAAAAATTAACTCCAAGGAGCATCTTTAGACTTACTAAGCGACCTTTTGTGAGGGGAATTTCCTAATGTTTCAAAATTCCCAAACTTTTTCGTGGCGAAAAAGTTCGCGAGGAAGGTGCATTTTTGGCTGCTTTTGACGTGGTGCGCGGCCCAATAATAAACCGTTTTCGTCACGGGTGAGGTTCTTCTTCTGTTCTGAAACATAAACGGAAGTGAAAACCTTTTTTCTCCCAACCAAGCGACCGACTGACTGCCCTATTGTTGGCCGCAGCGTCAGTTTGTCTTGGTTTCTTGCCCGTTTGAGTGAATCTCAGATCTATTTCTTCGCTTCGAAGAGAAAAGAAACGATTTTTTTCTGCACCCCCGCTGCGAACGTTTCACCTGTTTTTCCAAGCCCATTTATTTGCGGCCCCTGAGCAGTCATTGTTTGAAATTTCCTCCCTCAGGGGTAAATGGTTATTGATTGCCAATCCATACACGCCAATATTATGAAGGATATTTCCATCAGGATTTCCGACGGAATCTCTTCCAAATCTTTTTATAGAGAGCTTCTGTGTTTACACCTGCGTTTTCATGCCACAGGAGACGTCATCTGCCTGCTCGGAGAGTTTGAACTGTTACTTCTTTGCTCTTTCCTCCCTCCGTCCGGTGGATTACGCTATAAAACACGGAATTGCCTGTATAGTAGCTATAATAGTTTTAGTGCCTCATATAGGTCTATGAAATGAATTTTCAATGTATGCCTGTGCATGCAAATACCCTGCTTTAAACACGATTAAAAAAAAATCATCTGCAATCCTGGAAAAATTAAAAAAAGTGAAAATCGCTTATAACGACGCTTGTAACGAAATCCCGCCCATAATTAGGTGAGTTCCTGGTCCCTTGGACTTTCCTGTGATCGCTAATGTTAATTTCTCCGCTTGTAACGTGTTCGAATGATACGAAATCCTCGCTATTACGAACTATTCTTTGGCCCCTTGGGAAATTATTTCCTCTGTCATTAAAAAAAATTACGGCCATCATCGCGACTTAATTGTTCCTAACCTTATCATCAGTTGTTCATACGTAAGGCCATCACCACATAGCTTACTGTTGATCTTAAAACCCTTACTTTTACAGCCGTTTGATGGAAAGAGTGTTCTCAATAATCTGTCGAACAACTTAAGTTATGTAATGGCAGTGAAATTGAAGATTTGGAAAAACAATCCATTGAATTTTAAAGGGGAATGTTTACCGGAGATTTTCGTAAAAAATCTAGCAGTAATAATCAATCTTAGATGTGTAAATAGATACTCTGTGAGGCTTTACTGTAATTTTACCCTGGGGAAAGTGAAGATGACACCATGTCTTAATGAAGTATATCACTTACTCCATAAAATTCATCTGAAGCCTTGCCCTTCCATAATATACTGCATAAAAATTCCGTCGCTGAATTGCGGCAAATTAATGTGTGCTCACGGGACAGTGTTTTGCAATGAACTTCATCCAGGTTCTCTCGAGACTCGAAATCCTCGTTAAAAATAAACTTTAACACTCCCGTCATAATCCACGTTCAAAGCTGATAACTTGTGATGTAGCCGGTGAGTGAGAGACTTGGTTTCGATCACTTTTCAAGTCAAAAGATCTCTCATTCGTGACCTGTAAATTGCGCCACTAAACAGCTAGTTATGAAATGATGCCAACAGGAACAACTTGATTATTAATTTGAGATTTTCGAAAACATGGGAACACGTGTGTTGGATTTTGGAGGAATCGTTACTCCCGCTCAACCGATCGCACTTCATGCTGAAAACATATTCAATCATTTTGAAACTTTTAGTGTGCAAGCAGTATCCAGAGTGTATAGTGGGTGAACCCTTGTCAAAAGTTACCTGCGTTTTAAATTTTTATCTCAGTATATTCGCTGGTGTAAAATGTATACGATTGAGACGGGGGTTAATTTTGATAAGACTTTAATCTATATTCCCTGACAGGATGATGACGTAAGTTTTTGAAGAGTAGAATGTCTTGGAAAGAGACTAAATGAAAATAGTCAAACGGGATGATTTTTGTTCTTAGTAGGGTATTTTTTCCATCAGGACTCACTCCATGGTCCAACCCTAACGTTGGTTTGGACAGTTGAGGGTAGAATTTACCCTATACTAAGCCTTAGGTGTGTGAGATTCACACATCAGTTCCTTACCCAGGGCAACCGCCGACTTGAAGTTTTAACGCGAGTAAGTTATCGACTTTCACCCGAAATTTAAACTCCTTCGATTAGTAATCCAATGCTGCACTCATTCATGGTCACCATGCTTCTCTACCATGAGGACTATGTAGGTAGATAACGAGTATTGCATATTTTTGTACCCACTTATTCAGCGTTGATGTTAACTTCTAATATTTTCTAATGATTCCTTAACGATGTGAATGATCTCGACTTCCTAATCCAAAATTATTATGGTTTATTTGTGGAAAAATTTATTCCGTATCTTAGCATGGCTGCATCGAATTTATCACCTACTTATTCTATCGAATTTTTTGTTTTCCATAAAAACCAGCATACTCAGTCGAATGGTCATTCTGCATATCCTGACATCGAAATCCTTCCCTCTCCTAGGGAGCCATCCTTTTTATTTCGGCTGTTTATCCGGTGGAATTCGTGAGCAATTTGGCGCAGGAGTAACATGACTAGTGGCTTTACGCGTTAAGCATTTTCTCCGCTTTAATGACCCTCCCCCTCACGTAATATTCCGCGCGCTTGAGAAATTAACCGACTAGTGGCGCTCCACTTGGCGATTCGAGGAACGAGGGAATGAGCACGTCGCGTACTAGAACTTGGCTTGTGAGCTCACGTGACAAGCGATGAATGATTATCGTATGGAATGCATTCATTTTGAGCCGCATGCACTTTCGTCTTTTGGGTCTGCATGCTTATATCCTTCACATATGATTAAGGTTTGGGGTAACGTTAAGGTATGCTAGCATAATTTTGAGAACTAGATTGGTCGTGAATATCTGTCATCAGGAAAGATGAAGCGCCAGAATATTCTTAGTACCTCTTTATTATGTTCCTGCTTGAGTATCTAATGATTTACCCAACGCCTCGTGTCTTTTATATTCCTTTGTTCATTATCATTATATTTATAAATGGATACTAATTTTTGAAGTAAAGTATTTTCTGGATTTGAGGTATGCAGGTTATAATTCAAGGTTCTCTGTGGTTTAAGGAATTGCATTTCGTATTTATTTGAACACAAATGACTTTCATAATACCTAGTAGTTCATTTAAAAATTCAATATTCAATTTGACCAGCAGCTTCATACGACATACTTAAGTCTTGAATCAGAAATTCTTAAACTTGTGCCATGCCTTAGTTGCTGAAAGTAACCAATGTAATGTAATGGAGTGGTAATGTGGAACTCTTTACTTTTAATGCGTGGAAGTTTGGGATTTTTTAAATTTTTATGTCTGTAATACGAGATATTCTAATGTTTTATGTTAGATTTTGCCTTGATGGTGAGTGCAAATGTACAACCTCTTTCTCTGAACCCTTGATTTTAGCATTTGAAGATTTAATGCAACTCTCACTAATTCTTTTTTTATCCGCGAGTTTTACGATAATGGACCGCTTGAGTGGCGTCTTTTATATTTCTCAATGTGACAGTCTTCAGTCATGTGAAAACACTCTGAGCAGCTCCATTAACTACTTAAAAATCTGGTTTTATTTATAGGTATGTCATAAAATGTCCTTAAACTTTGCTAACCTGAAAATTCGCCTGATTATTTTTACGGAGTAGAAAAAGGGAGCTAAATAGATTACTTGAGTCAAAATGGTAATGTAATTGTTAATATTTAGGTGATATTTTGTACGATATCATCTTTGCGCACTTACAATATTTTTTAACATCTTTCTGGGGAAGAATCCCATAAAAATACGTTGAAATAAGTTTTCCTAAGTTTCCTTTCCAGCCTCACGGTGATCTCTTGCGGTCAACAGGCAATTTCTCTGTCTTCTATATTATTTCTACTGTATAGACACCTTTTTCTCAACTTATACGCAACCAAACTCTACAAATGAGGTAACAAAATGCACAGAATTTATCATAGAACATGCAACGGTATATCTTACTTCCTCTATATTGCTATTGTTTCCTAAAATTGGTTTTTAAATAATAAAAAAAACAAAAAACCGGTAAATATTCCTGACGTTAACGGCGCACAAACTGATACATTTGTTCATTTGCAACAATATCTCGCATTCTTTAAATAACTTTTATCAAAATGCGGCTGATTCCACATTCAAGTCTCTTGTTGATACGTAAGTATGAGTCATCATGTGCGTTTAGCAGAGGATAGTGTAATTACTTCCAATGTTGTGTTTAAAGAGGTCCTTTGACCTTAATTTTTACATGAACATTCCAATTAAATTTGCACATAAGACCCTGCCGTTTTTTCTACATTTTAAAATTAGAAACGCGCTATCCCTCTGTGGACCTGCATTGAAAAGAGCGGGGGAAGCCCGCTGGTCGCGTGCGCATCACGCTCGTATATAAATAAAGAGAGTGTCTGTTTGTCTGTCCACTATGCGTTTCCATATGGCTGTACGCATTGCGACCAAAGTTAGTGCGTAGGTGCATCTCAAACTATGAAACGCCGTAGTGCTACTTTCGGTTGCATCCGACGCGTTGCGGTTGGACATCTTGCTGGGTAGGCACGCTCAAAGGGTAAACATAAAAATCTTGCTATATGAAAGTAAATTTCAAGTTTCCCACTTCTCTGGGTACTATCCTTCCCAAGCAACACCGGGTGGCCTGCCAGTAGGTTGATATGGCAATAGTTGGGAAACAAATTTGAGTTGCTGCATTAGCCTCAGCTTTGACCTATTAGCTCTTATAACGTTGATGTGAAATTTTGCGCAATAGTACCCATTTCTACTCATTCAAAGAAGTTTTTATTTTGATCGTGATCCATTAAGAACTATATTAAAACGTAGGAGTTCATAAATGTATGTTCTACAGGGGAGACCGTTAAGGAAACACATCTAGGTTCTATTTACAGCTAATTATCGGGAATTGGTGTGATTGAAATTTAAAAGTCAATTCCTTTCATTTCCCCACCTTTTAAGAATTTTAGAGTATAACTGTATACAATAATAATGTTTTTATTGAGTGGGAGATGAAGATACTCATATTGTGTTTAATACTATCTTAAATGTTTGCCTATTGCAGGAGTTTTGTTGGTGGTTAAGAATTGTTTTTTTTTTTTGTTTTGGCGGTAAATAATCGATTCAATGTCTTCTTTCTCTTTTCCTTTTCACTTTGATTTTATCTTCCTTTCATAAAATCAAACAAACTTATTACCAGTAATATATTCTCTTTGATAGTCATCAAGTGCCAATCACATCTTCTTACTTTTACTCGATATTAATAGCTGCTTAAGATTATTTTTCTTTTAATGGAAAAATTTCTTCACTTTTGTACACTTCAGTAACCAGCCTTTAATCGCAGCTCAAATGAATTATGGGTCTACAAGGCTGGAGAAAGTTGGAGTAAAAAAACCAAGTACCGACGATAAATTAGCGTAACTTATGATTGAGCGGTAGACGTTATGAAAATGATAATTGCTGTGGTTTACCCCATGGAATTCTTCATCTTGCCTTAATATTCCTGGGTCTATTTTCTTCACTTATTCCTTTGCCGCTCTTAATCGTACATAGCCACTTAAAGGCCACGAAATATGATAATTTACAATATTTCTATTCCTGGCGTCGCGTAATTTCATCCCTCCGTCCCGATTCCGCTAAAATGATGTACTCTAGACCGTTGAAAGATGGTTTGAGAATTGTATTTAGTCAACGGACGATTATTTCAGGTATTTCTGCGATGAAATGTGGGATTAAGCCTACGCTTTCCTATTTTCCACAAAGGTCGCCCCACAACTTCGCTCAATTTATGGCTCGAGGGTAGCTAACATATTTTCCGGGCCGATTCATTGGGTTAACGCTCCGAAAATTTCTCTATGTATCTTTCTGATGCCTGCCATAAGTTATGGCTCGCACTGAAATTTCAGCGGTAATTGTTGCGCCGTTGTACGCAGCTTTCAAATAAGAATTTGGAGTATAATAATTTGGTAAGCAGAATGGTAATCGCTTTGAGGAATAGTTTTGACAGATGCGAAGGGAAATTCTGCGGTCTGCACCGCCTCTATACTTCTAATTAAGAGCCCATTAATTGCGAAATAGTGTTTATGGTGTGAAACTAGTCTTTCCTAGCTTAAGAGACACTTGTGTATTAACTATCGAAGAATCAGAGTAGTCAGATTCTAGCCGTGGCCTGAAGGTTATAACTTTTACATAGCTTTATCCAACTGACACCAGGAGTGATTCATTGAAATGACTTGCCATAATCTTTGAGCTTGCATTCTCTCATCTTAATTTAAAAGAATCATAGGAAGAATCAACGACAATACATACCAGATCTAGCATGTTGATGATTTCCAAGCGTTGAAGCCTTAAATATAATGATATATATTTTCTTCCATGCATATGTGCATACAGAAAGTTATTTCCATACAAGTAAGTAAGATAGCCTGGAATTTGGCTAACTTCAAAAATTTTTAATGCGGAAATGAAAAAAGCTTAAAACCACAAATACTCATTACCTATAGAAAAAATTGAAGGTATTTGGCGCAAACAAATCAAAACTGTAGTGAGTAAAAATTAATAACAATGCAGAATTTACAACACATATGAAGTTAAGCTTTATGTATAACACTATACATGTACATACCCTTTACAATAACGTTTCTACAATAACATTTTTAACTTATTTCTATGAATGACACGATTGCCTTACGCATCTTAACTTATTGATCTCGCTGAATGTATGCTAATTTAGACAGATGTAGTGAGATAAATTCTAAATTTTCGCTCTATTCGTCTCAAAAAAATCTTTGACTATAATTTTTTGTATCTAGGCGTGAAGGAGTAACCCAGCACTTCGCAGAATACCTTTACTGAGTACACTTACTTTCGGCGTCTTTTAATATTCATTTCCCCTTGTATGCTCTCAGTTCATTAGCATTTTTCTTTCCCCGAAATCGTAAGCTGTTTAAGGCTGTAGGCTGTATCTCTGCTTATTTCTGAGAATAATGCCGTCTCAAAATGTTTAGATATGGTCAAATAGTAAAACTTTAAAACGTTGACGACTTTTCGGTGCTCAATGACCACCATATGCTAGGCTTAGCATTATTTATTTCACACACCACCGAAAACAGCACTGTTCAGCCTTTACATCGGGGTTGATAACATTTAACAATCACAAACACCCATGCCCTGGATAGGGGTAACTTACCCAGGCGGGACTCGAACCCGCTACCTTCGGTTTGGCAGGCGAGGACTTTACCCCGCCGCCACCGAGGCCAGTGAACGTCATTAGTCAGTACACATTATTGCACGGATTGCTAGAAGACAATCACATCATCAGAGAATCATCTACATTCAGCAATGATAGGCGTCACTTAGTGGAAGGTTTTAACATTCATATTGGTATAGGCTCCATTATATTTACTTTGGAACAGCATAATTTGATTGCATGCCACATTTACTTTGGAATCCCACACACATCAGCAGAACATTATGCTAACCATTTGCATGGATACAGTAATATTTTAAATATCTGATGCATATTTTTTCACGTATTGGTACTTTAAAACCTAGTGATCCAATTTATTGCAACCATAACTGAAGTGCGGTACTACAATCAATGTACAAAAACAATCAGTTTACACCAACATATGAGGTACATAGTAATAAACATGGTTTAGAATATTCCTTAAATACATTATTTTTTTTTAATTTCAACTTCGTAGACGCTTTGGAACCGTAGAAGATTTTGATGGGTCTAAGCGGCTGCTTGGGCCGTTGAATCTTCCGTTTCGGTCGTAAAAACCATAAGAGTCAAGTGATACGCTCATAGGTCGCGCTCTTCTGTGATGCTTCCTCGTGTTTATAAATAGGATGGACATGGATGGAAAAAATAGCATCAAAATGCGTATGCATATCGACCTCAAATGAATTTATATAATGACGTTAAAACCAGGGGCTCCACCTGCCGGTCGGGAAAATTTACAGCCGGCTGTTAAGTTTTAAATGCCGTAAGCGGCCATTAGGGTTGCAGCACATGACTACCACTCGACCAAGGTGACATACGAATCCAGTTACGAACTGCCTGTTCCCTGAGCCGTCATAAAATTATCAAAGAACTTTCAAGTGTGGGGCGTTTAAGTGATTTAAAATTAGTTCTTTGGTGCTCACTTCCACTTTCCACGTTCGCTTTTGTTGGTTTCCCATCTCATCCTTTTATTTTTATTTGGTTTCCATTTGATGTGACTTCCTTATTTTTCGTCAAAGATATTTGGATACACATGCAAGCATGTTGGCTATAACAGTTAATTGATTGTATCACTTTAAAGCTTAAACTGACGATCATTCTAAAGTTATCAGTGGGCAGGCTTTCATCGTTGGAAAATTCGTGAATTTTTAAAAATGTGATTTGTTTTAACGTTTAATCCATCTACGCTTTTGGAGTAATTAGAAATAGAGTTGTTTAAATAGTAGGTAATAGCGTTTCCCTCCGAAATCGTATTTCAGCTGATGCCTAAGTATAAACGATAACCATTGCTGATAATAGCTATTATGATAATATCGCAGAAATATTGATACATAACCAGGAGTCGAACATACATATCTCAACGGTAGACGAAGAACGTATGATTTGTTTTATTGAAATGTTGAACGCGCGTATTTTATTCCTGAGAATTACGATGAGGGGATTAATCTCATTCATGCTGTATGAAAATTACTTATCCACTAGTTATTTCAGTTTATGTATCCCTAAGTTTTCGTCTTTATTTTCATTTCCTCGGGGTTAAACTCCATATAAAATCTTTAGCCATATTCGGTAGCGCCATGCTGAAGATAAATCTGTGGTGCACCGAAATTTTTCGTTTGAAGGAAAGAAAATGAGCCTTGAGGGAGAAATAAATTTAAATAGAATTGGTACATAGTTTTTAGAATTATTTCCATGTTTTGTGTGATGGTAGTCGTGAATATTGGGCAAATGAAATCTGTTTACCAGCAAATTAAATGCCATAATTTGAAATTAGATACATTAATCCGTTCATTGGAATTTAAGTGTTTCTATCATTCATTTTCTTCCTATAAACACAGCTAAGACCTGAAATTATTTTATCTGTTGCGAAACTTATATTAGGATTGAAATTTATTTTTCGTGCTATCATTGCATACAAATATTGTGACGAAAGTAGCATAAATTCATTTCAATTGCTCAGCTGTATTGTGGCTGTAAAGCATTTTCACTGCGTAAGGACTTCCTCTGAAAAATATTATATCTTCTCCTGTAAGGAAGCAAAAGCAAGAGCTCTCTCTTTTGCTCTCCGCATAACTTACCGTTTTTCTGAATCTATATTTATGTGTTTGAGTATTTCTGCGCAGAAATTCTTTTTGATGAGCTAATACATTAATAATAATCTATCTCTACTCTCTGCGATTGTTTCTATTGAGGGTGTGAGAAGCCAAGGGGTACAAGTGATGTTTTCTCAACAGAGTTAGGTAAAGTTAACAGTTGAAAGAAATACACCAAAACTTGTTTGCCAAAGGATACGAGTGTCTCTCTTTTCTGTGCTGATATCGCGTGGAAAATCATATGCACTACGAAATATCATATTGATCTCGTTTGTTTCCTATACCAAATTTCTAAATCTGTATAGAAAAAAGAAATCACTTGTAGCCCTTGGCTTCTCACCCGTCAAATTCATTTTACCATTCAAGGTATGTATATAAACTTATTCCTCATTCGCTGCATTATTTGATATAATTTTTACCCATATTTTGCAGCATTAAACAGCAAAGGAAATTGAATATATTCCTTTAAACAGTCCTCGAGGCCTGTCGGTTGATATTATGACTCCCTTGCATCTTTTCCATTGCTGAATAAGCTCATTTTCCGATTCTCCGCGGATATAAATTACTTTGGCGTGCAGCGTATGAAGTCGGTTCTATTCCGGTCTCATTCTCCTAAACACCATTTCTTCCCTCTTGTTTTTGTAGCATAATCATAAAACTGTCAAATTTTAATAGCCTTTCCACCCATATATCTTCATGTTCGTTAGTATTCATATTCTTCCTCTCACTTCCTTTGTGAAGTCCAAATAAAACATTGTCACCCTTTAAGTACAAAAGGTTGGCAGAAGGTTTTTTTTGCAGTGGTTGATTCATTTATGGATATCTGGAGGTAAGACATTTGTTGTACGTCGCTATACGATTGTGTACTATTCGGCGCAATGTTTTCTTATGTTACGCCTTTGAACGCTCAATATTTCATAATGGCCGAACATCTAAAATTTTTAATGTCGGTAACCCAAGTAACATATAATATACATATAATTGTAAACGAACGGATAATATATTGTCCGAGCAATAAAATATATAAGTTTATGTTTTAGGGGTATTTGCTTTGAATTAAACTTTTACTTCTTTCTCTGTGCTGATAGGAAATTACGTCCAAAAAAAGATGAAATTAGTTTAAATAGTGATGATGATTTTTATTTGGCGTTTGGAAAGTTTCTTCGGAAAAAATATCCATGCAACAAGTTTATTTAAGAACAGTTTTTTGGAAAATGTATTTATTCTGAATAGTGCTACCAATTATATGCTGTATAAAACACTAAAGTCGTTCGCAAATGTAAATTTTTCGATCGCACTCGTAAAGATAGGCATTTAAGCGCGTTTTGTTGGCTTCCCCGATCAACGCAACCAGCATCGCGCACCTCATCGAGATGGTCGCATAACTCACAGGAGATGACCGGCTAGAATCTAGACTACGCCACCGATGGGCTCCGCATTCATCAACCCAAAGGAGTTTTCGTAGTTTTTCTGTGTGCATCTGTCATTTTGTTTTTAGGTCAAACCGGCTAACGAGCCTAGCTCTAGCAAATTAATGCCATCTCGCGTTTATTCCTGGGAAATAGGGCGTAGGTTTTCGGAAAGCGGTTTAGGGGTAGGCAGAGGCAGTAACCGTTGCGGAGACGACGAGGTTGCGACGGAAATAAATAGATGGCAGTAATGGAGAGTGCTCCAATAAAGCTGGAGATGATTAGCGACTTTTGGTTGCGAAACTCAGTAGCCGAATTTCTTACCCGTGCTTCTGTGAATTAATGTTTTCTTTTTGTAAGTACCTTATGCCCTAGATACAGTACATATCGTAAAGTAGTGGCATTTTAGTTCACGGTAAGAATTTTTTCGCACCAACTTTAGTTTCACCTGGACTGCTTTAAGTTAGCAGGGTCATTAATACCGTTAACGAATTTGCACGCGCTCACTAGAAGCCTGTCTTTCTCATTCTCCTTCACCGACACTGGAAAGGTTAAACTGGTACATTTACACACCTGTTTGGTAAAAATTGTCCCGCGTACACACTTTGCGTACAATAGTCGCCGCTGATGAGGTGGTATAAATACTCACCGGCAGCTGTACCATCCACGGGCATATAAATGAAATTTGAGGATCGTCGTCTTAATACCGTTAACAAATTTCAAATATTTCATTTCTCTTGATGCTTTGGAAGTGATGTATCTCGCTGACACTTCATCGTAATGTGAGATATAAACGACCTTTCTTCAGACGTCACATTATATTGCAGACGTTATATGCAATATCACCTAAAAAGGTGGCTAGAGGTGTTTCAATCCTCGCTTATAAGTCCTTGCTTCCTCTGTAAGAGTGAGCAGCATAAGTTTCGCTAAACAGGTAAACTACTCCCTAACCTGCACATTCTTGTACGTTAATTGCCCTGAAAAAAATTTCCTTGGACCGGGAATCATACCGCGGACCGTTGGTTTTTCCTCGGTACAATTGCCATGGGAACTCAGGAACCTGGTTAGCGTAGTGGTGTGCGCAGTGGCCTGAAAGCCAAAGTTCGACCTCCGGTACATCAATCAAAGTAAAATACCGGCTATAGTAGGTTTAGATGAAGCACTTTGTAGATCACCCTGCTAATACCCCACCCACACTCAAGTTTTGTCTTTAAATAAGCTATATTCCTTTTCGCATTGAAATCGAAGGGCGCGGGTTTGAGTCCCGCTTGTGTAGATTGCCCCAATGCAGGAAATGAGAGTTTGTGATAGTCCATCGTTGTTGATTGTATGAATCCCCAAATTGAAGGCCTTAAATATGCCTGATACTAATATAGGGGTGGTGAAAATATATGTATAAATATATTCATCAATTCTATTCTATTTCTCTCCCCTTCTCGCTTATCTTTTTCAACTCCTCTCTTTAGCAAGACGTTTTACCTCCACTTCCCGCTAGGTACTCGCTCCATGCAAATTTTTATTTACTTCAAAACTCCTTTAGAAGTTTCCTCACCTCGCCCACCATGGCTAGCGCTTCGTTGTCCCTCTTCCTGTTGGTACACTTCCACTTTTCATTCTCCTCCACACTCACCTTTAAAAGGTCTCCTGAGTTTTCTCGTCCCATATCTAAGCGACCACGTTTTCGCACCCTAAAGCGCTGCACTCCACGCTTTTCACTAGCCTTAAATTCTTACTTTTGCAGAATGATCATCTCAACAGCTCTCTCCCATTAGTCTCATTTGCACCTCCTACGCTTTGGCTTTTAAGGTCTTTGCTAAAGCTACATTATCCCTGATATCCGTACTGATTTGCCAATTTTTCTCCAACGTACTGCCCTGAATTGCTACATTATCAAATTTATATAAATGAGCATCATTAGTGCTCGCCTGAAAACCCATTTCATTGCGATCGTTTACTGTGACTCGAAATCGAATTTCGTTTAAAGTATTCGCTGTATTTATGGGGAAAGATAATTTGCGACGAAAAATATCTTTCCCATTCACTCTCTCTCTCTCTCTTGTAAGTTTAAAATAGTCAATCGCGAAAGTTACGTCATAAAGAGGAATTCATCATAAGCTTTCATTTAATCGTTTGCGGGAACATTAAATTGACTGGTGGAAACTATCCTCAGAACGAACCACGCGAGGCCCATGCAAAAGGCCATCAACGTCATCAGCTTACTTGAAAAAGGGTTAAGAGCGTTGATTTTTCGTCACGTATAATTCGAGAAGTTTGCGACAAATCGAAAAACGGAAAAATGTAGGTAAATTTTCTAACTCTATCACCATCATCATAGTGAAGACTCTGATCTGAAGTGTGACGCATTATGGTTTGAAAACATGGACACTTAAGAAGGGGAAGGGAGAGACTGGAGGCGTTCGAGATGTGTGTAAGGAGAATAATAGAAAAAGTGAACGGGGAGGAGGAGGAACGACTAAGTGCTGGGCATGGCAAGTGAGGAGAGTCAGCTTCTAGATGAGATACGGAGGAGACAGAAGGTATTGATGAAGCGAGTGCTGAGTGGAGAGGGGATGTTGAAAACAGTGTTGGAGGCTAGAATGTTAGGGATAGCGCGGGAAAGGAAGGACGAGAATGGACTTTTTAGAAAGAATGTAAGGGAGTGGGCCTTACTGTGAATTTTAGAGGAGAGTCCATGAAGAGAGAGGTGACTGACTGAATACTCCTTAAATATTCCATGCAAACCTACCTTAATCGATAGAATAAGATGACAACAGTATTAATAATAATCAGCATGGGTGGTTTGACAAATTTTGTTGAACGAATCAGTTATTTGGAGACCAGAGTGAACATATGTATAGAGAGGATGGCATGTTGTTGTGATAAGGCTTTGACGGGAAGGAGGACATTTTGACTTTTTGCCTTTAGAAGGTGATTATGGGGCAAAGTGCCATGCTCAGATGTGCGGAGACAAAGATAACTTGATGCTTATGACTGGGTTAATGGCAGAGACCGACTGCTGGGAATCGTGTTCTACGTTGAGATTGGAAATTTGCGGTTGAAGACAGCACGCCGCCGCCTCAATCTATTTCCGACTGCGCCTCATCCATGCTCTTCTTTTTTCCGGCGTCGAGATGGAATGCTCATTTCAGGGTCGAATCTGATGCTAGAGGATCCCCCAGAGCGGCATGAGATCCCCCAGAGGGTTCTGTTATCTAAAACATCTAAAGCCAGGTATGATGCGTGATAAACGGGTTATCTCGTGAAAAAGAATTGAAGTGATCATCGGCAGAAGGCAAATAAATATTTTCATCCCAAAAGATTAATTTTTTGGAAAAATAATCATAGGAGTTGACCGAGGTTCATGTCCATTTTTCCAAATATTGGGTATTGGACTTCTTCGTTTTCGTAAATCATTATTTACTCTTGATTTTTCGTGCAATGATTTTTTTAAAGACGTTGAGGAAGATTTCAAGTTCTCGGAGACGCTGTTGGTGGTAGGTAACATTAGTAGTAGCAGCTATATCCCAGAAACTCAACTGAGTTCATTAGGTACTTAATTTCCCCGTTAGAATGTTTACAAAAGTCGAAAAACGCCTTTAAAAAATCGAGAATTCACTTGTATACGATGCGAATCGTAGAATTTTCAACAAAAAAATCAGAAAGATGAAGAGAATGGCAAAAATGACGTTTTTAATGAATTATTTTTTGTAAAAGGTTTATTACAAGAAGTTGAGGAAGAACTCAGTATTATAGAGAAGCCTTTGGCGGTTTTGTTTGCAGAAACTAGAATAACTTCATTTTTCTACCAGCAAAGTAACTGAGGTAAAATTACGAATCTCATTAGAATGCTTACTTAGGTACTAAGTCCAAAAAAAGCCACGAAACCTGGCGAATTTCCTTGGATACAATTAAAATCTCAGAACTAGAATAAAATGGCCTTATAAGAAGAATTTACGACAAAAAATTCAAAAAGATCAATATAACCATCCCTCCGTAAGAATAATCCAAAAGAATGGCTAATGTTATGTTATTAAATTATTATGTATTATCAAAAAGAAAGTTACTACTCGACCTTTCGGTCGTGTGTTAACTTAGAATGGTTTACGCAAGTTAACACATGGTTTTGCAATAAGGAAGAAACAGAAAAA